>NC_142733.1:1526128-1830854 GCF_055471065.1 Atractosteus spatula | reverse complement strand
AGAAATAAACACGTTTTGGCAACTTTGGTCACCACCATGTAACTTATAGGGCAAGAACAGCACAGTTTTCAAAACGTGTTTTTCAGCCCGAAATAAACGCGTTTTCTCAGCCCTTGGAATCGCAGTGTATCTGCCTGGCTCAGAAGAGACAACTGAGTCAGCCCTTTACCCCAGTGTGCTGAAATTGTCAAAACGTGTTTTTCAGCAGAAATAAACACGTTTTGGCAACTTTGGTCACCACCATGTAACTTATAGGGCAAGAACAGCACAGTTTTCAAAACGTGTTTTTCAGCCCGAAATAAACGCGTTTTCTCAGCCCTTAGATTCGCAGTGTATCTGCCTATCTCAGAAGAGCCCACTGAGTCAGCCCTTAACCCCAGTGTGCTGAAATTGTCAAAACGTGTTTTTCAGCAGAAATAAACACGTTTTGGCAACTTTGGTCACCACCATGTAACTTATAGGGCAGGAACAGCACAGTTTTCAAAACGTGTTTTTCAGCCCGAAATAAACGCGTTTTCTCAGCCCTTAGAATCGCAGTGTATCTGCCTGGCTCTGAAGAGCCCACTGAGTCAGCCCTTAACCCCAGTGTGCTGAAATTGTCAAAACGTGTTTTTCAGCAGAAATAAACACGTTTTGGCAACTTTGGTCACCACCATGTAACTTATAGAGCAGGAACAGCACAGATTTCAAAACGTGTTTTTCAGCCCGAAATAAACGCGTTTTCTCAGCCCTTAGAATCGCAGTGTATCTGCCTGGCTCTGAAGAGCCCACTGAGTCAGCCCTTAACCCCAGTGTGCTGAAATTGTCAAAACGTGTTTTTCAGCAGAAATAAACACGTTTTGGCAACTTTGGTCACCACCATGTAACTTATAGGGCAAGAACAGCACAGTTTTCAAAACGTGTTTTTCAGCCCGAAATAAACGCGTTTTCTCAGCCCTTGGAATCGCAGTGTATCTGCCTGGCTCAGAAGAGCCCACTGAGTCAGCCCTTTACCCCAGTGTGCTGAAATTGTCAAAACGTGTTTTTCAGCAGAAATAAACACGTTTTGGCAACTTTGGTCACCAGCATGTAACTTATAGGGCAAGAACAGCACAGTTTTCAAAACGTGTTTTTCAGCCCGAAATAAACGCGTTTTCTCAGCCCTTAAAATCACAGTGTATCTGCCTGGCTCTGAAGAGCCCACTGAGTCAGCCCTTAACCCCAGTGTGCTGAAGTTGTCAAAACGTGTATTTCAGCAGAAATAAACACGTTTTGGCAACTTTGGTCTCCAGCATGTAACTTATAGGGCAGGAACAGCACAGTTTTCAAAACGTGTTTTCCAGCCCGAAATAAACGCGTTTTCTCAGCCCTTAAAATCACAGTGTATCTGCCTGGCTCTGAAGAGCCCACTGAGTCAGCCCTTAACACCAGTGTGCTGAAATTGTCAAAACGTGTTTTTCAGCAGAAATAAACACGTTTTGGCAACTTTGGTCACCACCATGTAACTTATAGGGCAAGAACAGCACAGTTTTCAAAACGTGTTTTTCAGCCCGAAATAAACGCGTTTTCTCAGCCCTTAAAATCACAGTGTATCTGTCTGGCTCAGAAGAGCCCACTGAGTCAGCCCTTAACCCCAGTGTGCTGAAATTGTTAAAACGTGTTTTTCAGCAGAAATCAACACGTTTTGGCAACTTTGGTCACCACCATGTAACTTATAGGGCAAGAACAGCACAGTTTTCATAACGTGTTTTTCAGCCCGAAATAAACGCGTTTTCTCAGCTCTTAAAATCACAGTGTATCTGCATGGCTCAGAAGAGCCCACTGAGTCAGCCCTTAACCCCAGTGTGCTGAAATTGTTAAAACGTGTTTTTCAGCAGAAATAAACACGTTTTGGCAACTTTGGTCACCACCATGTAACTTATAGGGCAAGAACAGCACTGTTTTCAAAACGTGTTTTTCAGCCCGAAATAAACGCGTTTTCTCAACCCTTAGAATCGCAGTGTATCTGCCTGGCTCAGAAGAGCCCACTGAGTCAGCCCTTAACCCCAGTGTGCTGAAGTTGTCAAAACGTGTATTTCAGCAGAAATAAACACGTTTTGGCAACTTTGGTCACCACCATGTAACTTATAGGGCAGGAACAGCACAGTTTTCAAAACGTGTTTTTCAGCCCGAAATAAACGCGTTTTCTCAGCCCTTAGAATCGCAGTGTATCTGCCTGGCTCTGAAGAGCCCACTGTCTCAGCCCTTAACCCCAGTGTGCTGAAATTGTCAAAACGTGTTTTTCAGCAGAAATAAACACGTTTTGGCAACTTTGGTCACCACCATGTAACTTATAGGGCAAGAACAGCACAGTTTTCAAAACGTGTTTTTCAGCCCGAAATAAACGCGTTTTCTCAGCCCTTGGAATCGCAGTGTATCTGCCTGGCTCAGAAGAGCCCACTGAGTCAGCCCTTTACCCCAGTGTGCTGAAATTGTCAAAACGTGTTTTTCAGCAGAAATAAACACGTTTTGGCAACTTTGGTCACCAGCATGTAACTTATAGGGCAGGAACAGCACAGTTTTCAAAACGTGTTTTTCAGCCCGAAATAAACGCGTTTTCTCAGCCCTTAAAATCACAGTGTATCTGCCTGGCTCTGAAGAGCCCACTGAGTCAGCCCTTAACACCAGTGTGCTGAAATTGTCAAAACGTGTTTTTCAGCAGAAATAAACACGTTTTGGCAACTTTGGTCACCACCATGTAACTTATAGGTCAAGAACAGCACAGTTTTCAAAACGTGTTTTTCAGCCCGAAATAAACGCGTTTTCTCAGCCCTTAAAATCACAGTGTATCTGCCTGGCTCAGAAGAGCCCACTGAGTCAGCCCTTAACCCCAGTGTGCTGAAATTGTTAAAACGTGTTTTTCAGCAGAAATAAACACGTTTTGGCAACTTTGGTCACCACCATGTAACTTATAGGGCAAGAACAGCACTGTTTTCAAAACGTGTTTTTCAGCCCGAAATAAACGCGTTTTCTCAGCCCTTAGAATCGCAGTGTATCTGCCTGGCTCAGAAGAGCCCACTGAGTCAGCCCTTAACCCCAGTGTGCTGAAGTTGTCAAAACGTGTATTTCAGCAGAAATAAACACGTTTTGGCAACTTTGGTCACCACCATGTAACTTATAGGGCAGGAACAGCACAGTTTTCAAAACGTGTTTTTCAGCCCGAAATAAACGCGTTTTCTCAGCCCTTAGAATCGCAGTGTATCTGCCTGGCTCTGAAGCGCCCACTGAGTCAGCCCTTAACCCCAGTGTGCTGAAATTGTCAAAACGTGTTTTTCATTAGAAATAAACACGTTTTGGCAACTTTGGTAACCACTATGTAACTTATAGGGCAGGAACAGCACAGTTTTCAAAACGTGTTTTTCAGCCCGAAATAAACGCGTTTTCTCAGCCCTTAGAATCGCAGTGTATCTGCCTGGCTCTGAAGAGCCCACTGAGTCAGCCCTTAACCCCAGTGTGCTGAAATTGTCAAAACGTGTTTTTCAGCAGAAATAAACACGTTTTGGCAACTTTGGTCACCACCATGTAACTTATAGGGCAAGAACAGCACAGTTTTCAAAACGTGTTTTTCAGCCCGAAATAAACGCGTTTTCTCAGCCCTTAAAATCACAGTGTATCTGCCTGGCTCAGAAGAGCCCACTGAGTCAGCCCTTAACCCCAGTGTGCTGAAATTGTTAAAACGTGTTTTTCAGCAGAAATAAACACGTTTTGGCAACTTTGGTCACCACCATGTAACTTATAGGGCAAGAACAGCACTGTTTTCAAAACGTGTTTTTCAGCCCGAAATAAACGCGTTTTCTCAGCCCTTAGAATCGCAGTGTATCTGCCTGGCTCAGAAGAGCCCACTGAGTCAGCCCTTAACCCCAGTGTGCTGAAGTTGTCAAAACGTGTATTTCAGCAGAAATAAACACGTTTTGGCAACTTTGGTCACCACCATGTAACTTATAGGGCAGGAACAGCACAGTTTTCAAAACGTGTTTTTCAGCCCGAAATAAACGCGTTTTCTCAGCCCTTAGAATCGCAGTGTATCTGCCTGGCTCTGAAGAGCCCACTGTGTCAGCCCTTAACCCCAGTGTGCTGAAATGGTCAAAACGTGTTTTTCAGCAGAAATAAACACGTTTTGGCAACTTTGGTCACCACCATATAACTTATAGGGCAAGAACAGCACAGTTTTCAAAACCTGTTTTTCAACCCGAAATAAACGCGTTTTCTCAGCCCTTAGAATCGCAGTGTATCTGCCTGGCTCAGAAGAGCCCACTGAGTCAGCCCTTAACCCCAGTGTGCTGAAGTTGTCAAAACGTGTTTTTCAGCAGAAATAAACACGTTTTGGCAACTTTGGTCACCACCATGTAACTTATAGGGCAGGAACAGCACAGTTTTCAAAACGTGTTTTTCAGCCCAAAATAAACGCGTTTTCTCAGCCCTTAGAATCGCAGTGTATCTGCCTGGCTCTGAAGAGCCCACTGTGTCAGCCCTTAACCCCAGTGTGCTGAAATTGTCAAAACGTGTTTTTCAGCAGAAATAAACACGTTTTGGCAACTTTGGTCACCACCATGTAACTTATAGGGCAAGAACAGCACAGTTTTCAAAACGTGTTTTTCAGCCCGAAATAAACGCGTTTTCTCAGCCCTTGGAATCGCAGTGTATCTGCCTGGCTCAGAAGAGACAACTGAGTCAGCCCTTTACCCCAGTGTGCTGAAATTGTCAAAACGTGTTTTTCAGCAGAAATAAACACGTTTTGGCAACTTTGGTCACCACCATGTAACTTATAGGGCAAGAACAGCACAGTTTTCAAAACGTGTTTTTCAGCCCGAAATAAACGCGTTTTCTCAGCCCTTAGATTCGCAGTGTATCTGCCTATCTCAGAAGAGCCCACTGAGTCAGCCCTTAACCCCAGTGTGCTGAAATTGTCAAAACGTGTTTTTCAGCAGAAATAAACACGTTTTGGCAACTTTGGTCACCACCATGTAACTTATAGGGCAGGAACAGCACAGTTTTCAAAACGTGTTTTTCAGCCCGAAATAAACGCGTTTTCTCAGCCCTTAGAATCGCAGTGTATCTGCCTGGCTCTGAAGAGCCCACTGAGTCAGCCCTTAACCCCAGTGTGCTGAAATTGTTAAAACGTGTTTTTCAGCAGAAATAAACACGTTTTGGCAACTTTGGTCACCACCATGTAACTTATAGGGCAAGAACAGCACTGTTTTCAAAACGTGTTTTTCAGCCCGAAATAAACGCGTTTTCTCAGCCCTTAGAATCGCAGTGTATCTGCCTGGCTCAGAAGAGCCCACTGAGTCAGCCCTTAACCCCAGTGTGCTGAAGTTGTCAAAACGTGTATTTCAGCAGAAATAAACACGTTTTGGCAACTTTGGTCACCACCATGTAACTTATAGGGCAGGAACAGCACAGTTTTCAAAACGTGTTTTTCAGCCCGAAATAAACGCGTTTTCTCAGCCCTTAGAATCGCAGTGTATCTGCCTGGCTCTGAAGCGCCCACTGAGTCAGCCCTTAACCCCAGTGTGCTGAAATTGTCAAAACGTGTTTTTCATTAGAAATAAACACGTTTTGGCAACTTTGGTAACCACTATGTAACTTATAGGGCAGGAACAGCACAGTTTTCAAAACGTGTTTTTCAGCCCGAAATAAACGCGTTTTCTCAGCCCTTAGAATCGCAGTGTATCTGCCTGGCTCTGAAGAGCCCACTGAGTCAGCCCTTAACCCCAGTGTGCTGAAATTGTCAAAACGTGTTTTTCAGCAGAAATAAACACGTTTTGGCAACTTTGGTCACCACCATGTAACTTATAGGGCAAGAACAGCACAGTTTTCAAAACGTGTTTTTCAGCCCGAAATAAACGCGTTTTCTCAGCCCTTAAAATCACAGTGTATCTGCCTGGCTCAGAAGAGCCCACTGAGTCAGCCCTTAACCCCAGTGTGCTGAAATTGTTAAAACGTGTTTTTCAGCAGAAATAAACACGTTTTGGCAACTTTGGTCACCACCATGTAACTTATAGGGCAAGAACAGCACTGTTTTCAAAACGTGTTTTTCAGCCCGAAATAAACGCGTTTTCTCAGCCCTTAGAATCGCAGTGTATCTGCCTGGCTCAGAAGAGCCCACTGAGTCAGCCCTTAACCCCAGTGTGCTGAAGTTGTCAAAACGTGTATTTCAGCAGAAATAAACACGTTTTGGCAACTTTGGTCACCACCATGTAACTTATAGGGCAGGAACAGCACAGTTTTCAAAACGTGTTTTTCAGCCCGAAATAAACGCGTTTTCTCAGCCCTTAGAATCGCAGTGTATCTGCCTGGCTCTGAAGAGCCCACTGTGTCAGCCCTTAACCCCAGTGTGCTGAAATTGTCAAAACGTGTTTTTCAGCAGAAATAAACACGTTTTGGCAACTTTGGTCACCACCATATAACTTATAGGGCAAGAACAGCACAGTTTTCAAAACGTGTTTTTCAACCCGAAATAAACGCGTTTTCTCAGCCCTTAGAATCGCAGTGTATCTGCCTGGCTCAGAAGAGCCCACTGAGTCAGCCCTTAACCCCAGTGTGCTGAAGTTGTCAAAACGTGTTTTTCAGCAGAAATAAACACGTTTTGGCAACTTTGGTCACCACCATGTAACTTATAGGGCAGGAACAGCACAGTTTTCAAAACGTGTTTTTCAGCCCAAAATAAACGCGTTTTCTCAGCCCTTAGAATCGCAGTGTATCTGCCTGGCTCTGAAGAGCCCACTGTGTCAGCCCTTAACCCCAGTGTGCTGAAATGGTCAAAACGTGTTTTTCAGCAGAAATAAACACGTTTTGGCAACTTTGGTCACCACCATGTAACTTATAGGGCAAGAACAGCACAGTTTTCAAAACGTGTTTTTCAGCCCGAAATAAACGCGTTTTCTCAGCCCTTGGAATCGCAGTGTATCTGCCTGGCTCAGAAGAGACAACTGAGTCAGCCCTTTACCCCAGTGTGCTGAAATTGTCAAAACGTGTTTTTCAGCAGAAATAAACACGTTTTGGCAACTTTGGTCACCACCATGTAACTTATAGGGCAAGAACAGCACAGTTTTCAAAACGTGTTTTTCAGCCCGAAATAAACGCGTTTTCTCAGCCCTTAGATTCGCAGTGTATCTGCCTATCTCAGAAGAGCCCACTGAGTCAGCCCTTAACCCCAGTGTGCTGAAATTGTCAAAACGTGTTTTTCAGCAGAAATAAACACGTTTTGGCAACTTTGGTCACCACCATGTAACTTATAGGGCAGGAACAGCACAGTTTTCAAAACGTGTTTTTCAGCCCGAAATAAACGCGTTTTCTCAGCCCTTAGAATCGCAGTGTATCTGCCTGGCTCTGAAGAGCCCACTGAGTCAGCCCTTAACCCCAGTGTGCTGAAATTGTCAAAACGTGTTTTTCAGCAGAAATAAACACGTTTTGGCAACTTTGGTCACCACCATGTAACTTATAGGGCAGGAACAGCACAGATTTCAAAACGTGTTTTTCAGCCCGAAATAAACGCGTTTTCTCAGCCCTTAGAATCGCAGTGTATCTGCCTGGCTCTGAAGAGCCCACTGAGTCAGCCCTTAACCCCAGTGTGCTGAAATTGTCAAAACGTGTTTTTCAGCAGAAATAAACACGTTTTGGCAACTTTGGTCACCACCATGTAACTTATAGGGCAAGAACAGCACAGTTTTCAAAACGTGTTTTTCAGCCCGAAATAAACGCGTTTTCTCAGCCCTTGGAATCGCAGTGTATCTGCCTGGCTCAGAAGAGCCCACTGAGTCAGCCCTTTACCCCAGTGTGCTGAAATTGTCAAAACGTGTTTTTCAGCAGAAATAAACACGTTTTGGCAACTTTGGTCACCAGCATGTAACTTATAGGGCAAGAACAGCACAGTTTTCAAAACGTGTTTTTCAGCCCGAAATAAACGCGTTTTCTCAGCCCTTAAAATCACAGTGTATCTGCCTGGCTCTGAAGAGCCCACTGAGTCAGCCCTTAACCCCAGTGTGCTGAAGTTGTCAAAACGTGTATTTCAGCAGAAATAAACACGTTTTGGCAACTTTGGTCTCCAGCATGTAACTTATAGGGCAGGAACAGCACAGTTTTCAAAACGTGTTTTCCAGCCCGAAATAAACGCGTTTTCTCAGCCCTTAAAATCACAGTGTATCTGCCTGGCTCTGAAGAGCCCACTGAGTCAGCCCTTAACACCAGTGTGCTGAAATTGTCAAAACGTGTTTTTCAGCAGAAATAAACACGTTTTGGCAACTTTGGTCACCACCATGTAACTTATAGGGCAAGAACAGCACAGTTTTCAAAACGTGTTTTTCAGCCCGAAATAAACGCGTTTTCTCAGCCCTTAAAATCACAGTGTATCTGCCTGGCTCAGAAGAGCCCACTGAGTCAGCCCTTAACCCCAGTGTGCTGAAATTGTTAAAACGTGTTTTTCAGCAGAAATCAACACGTTTTGGCAACTTTGGTCACCACCATGTAACTTATAGGGCAAGAACAGCACAGTTTTCATAACGTGTTTTTCAGCCCGAAATAAACGCGTTTTCTCAGCTCTTAAAATCACAGTGTATCTGCATGGCTCAGAAGAGCCCACTGAGTCAGCCCTTAACCCCAGTGTGCTGAAATTGTTAAAACGTGTTTTTCAGCAGAAATAAACACGTTTTGGCAACTTTGGTCACCACCATGTAACTTATAGGGCAAGAACAGCACTGTTTTCAAAACGTGTTTTTCAGCCCGAAATAAACGCGTTTTCTCAACCCTTAGAATCGCAGTGTATCTGCCTGGCTCAGAAGAGCCCACTGAGTCAGCCCTTAACCCCAGTGTGCTGAAGTTGTCAAAACGTGTATTTCAGCAGAAATAAACACGTTTTGGCAACTTTGGTCACCACCATGTAACTTATAGGGCAGGAACAGCACAGTTTTCAAAACGTGTTTTTCAGCCCGAAATAAACGCGTTTTCTCAGCCCTTAGAATCGCAGTGTATCTGCCTGGCTCTGAAGAGCCCACTGTGTCAGCCCTTAACCCCAGTGTGCTGAAATTGTCAAAACGTGTTTTTCAGCAGAAATAAACACGTTTTGGCAACTTTGGTCACCACCATGTAACTTATAGGGCAAGAACAGCACAGTTTTCAAAACGTGTTTTTCAGCCCGAAATAAACGCGTTTTCTCAGCCCTTGGAATCGCAGTGTATCTGCCTGGCTCAGAAGAGCCCACTGAGTCAGCCCTTTACCCCAGTGTGCTGAAATTGTCAAAACGTGTTTTTCAGCAGAAATAAACACGTTTTGGCAACTTTGGTCACCAGCATGTAACTTATAGGGCAGGAACAGCACAGTTTTCAAAACGTGTTTTTCAGCCCGAAATAAACGCGTTTTCTCAGCCCTTAAAATCACAGTGTATCTGCCTGGCTCTGAAGAGCCCACTGAGTCAGCCCTTAACACCAGTGTGCTGAAATTGTCAAAACGTGTTTTTCAGCAGAAATAAACACGTTTTGGCAACTTTGGTCACCACCATGTAACTTATAGGTCAAGAACAGCACAGTTTTCAAAACGTGTTTTTCAGCCCGAAATAAACGCGTTTTCTCAGCCCTTAAAATCACAGTGTATCTGCCTGGCTCAGAAGAGCCCACTGAGTCAGCCCTTAACCCCAGTGTGCTGAAATTGTTAAAACGTGTTTTTCAGCAGAAATAAACACGTTTTGGCAACTTTGGTCACCACCATGTAACTTATAGGGCAAGAACAGCACTGTTTTCAAAACGTGTTTTTCAGCCCGAAATAAACGCGTTTTCTCAGCCCTTAGAATCGCAGTGTATCTGCCTGGCTCAGAAGAGCCCACTGAGTCAGCCCTTAACCCCAGTGTGCTGAAGTTGTCAAAACGTGTATTTCAGCAGAAATAAACACGTTTTGGCAACTTTGGTCACCACCATGTAACTTATAGGGCAGGAACAGCACAGTTTTCAAAACGTGTTTTTCAGCCCGAAATAAACGCGTTTTCTCAGCCCTTAGAATCGCAGTGTATCTGCCTGGCTCTGAAGCGCCCACTGAGTCAGCCCTTAACCCCAGTGTGCTGAAATTGTCAAAACGTGTTTTTCATTAGAAATAAACACGTTTTGGCAACTTTGGTAACCACTATGTAACTTATAGGGCAGGAACAGCACAGTTTTCAAAACGTGTTTTTCAGCCCGAAATAAACGCGTTTTCTCAGCCCTTAGAATCGCAGTGTATCTGCCTGGCTCTGAAGAGCCCACTGAGTCAGCCCTTAACCCCAGTGTGCTGAAATTGTCAAAACGTGTTTTTCAGCAGAAATAAACACGTTTTGGCAACTTTGGTCACCACCATGTAACTTATAGGGCAAGAACAGCACAGTTTTCAAAACGTGTTTTTCAGCCCGAAATAAACGCGTTTTCTCAGCCCTTAAAATCACAGTGTATCTGCCTGGCTCAGAAGAGCCCACTGAGTCAGCCCTTAACCCCAGTGTGCTGAAATTGTTAAAACGTGTTTTTCAGCAGAAATAAACACGTTTTGGCAACTTTGGTCACCACCATGTAACTTATAGGGCAAGAACAGCACTGTTTTCAAAACGTGTTTTTCAGCCCGAAATAAACGCGTTTTCTCAGCCCTTAGAATCGCAGTGTATCTGCCTGGCTCAGAAGAGCCCACTGAGTCAGCCCTTAACCCCAGTGTGCTGAAGTTGTCAAAACGTGTATTTCAGCAGAAATAAACACGTTTTGGCAACTTTGGTCACCACCATGTAACTTATAGGGCAGGAACAGCACAGTTTTCAAAACGTGTTTTTCAGCCCGAAATAAACGCGTTTTCTCAGCCCTTAGAATCGCAGTGTATCTGCCTGGCTCTGAAGAGCCCACTGTGTCAGCCCTTAACCCCAGTGTGCTGAAATTGTCAAAACGTGTTTTTCAGCAGAAATAAACACGTTTTGGCAACTTTGGTCACCACCATATAACTTATAGGGCAAGAACAGCACAGTTTTCAAAACGTGTTTTTCAACCCGAAATAAACGCGTTTTCTCAGCCCTTGGAATCGTAGTGTATCTGCCTGGCTCAGAAGAGCCCACTGAGTCAGCCCTTTACCCCAGTGTGCTGAAATTGTCAAAACGTGTTTTTCAGCAGAAATAAACACGTTTTGGCAACTTTGGTCACCACCATGTAACTTATAGGGCAAGAACAGCACAGTTTTCAAAACGTGTTTTTCAGCCCGAAATAAAAGCGTTTTCTCAGTCCTTAAAATCATAGTGTATCTGCCTGGCTCTGAAGAGCCCACTGAGTCAGCCCTTAACCCCAGTGTGCTGAAGTTGTCAAAACGTGTATTTCAGCAGAAATAAACACATTTTGGCAACTTTGGTCTCCAGCATGTAACTTATAGGGCAGGAACAGCACAGTTTTCAAAACGTGTTTTCCAGCCCGAAATAAACGCGTTTTCTCAGCCCTTAAAATCACAATGTATCTGCCTGGCTCTGAAGAGCCCACTGAGTCAGCCCTTAACACCAGTGTGCTGAAATTGTCAAAACGTGTTTTTCAGCAGAAATAAACACGTTTTGGCAACTTTGGTCACCACCATGTAACTTATAGGGCAAGAACAGCACAGTTTTCAAAACGTGTTTTTCAGCCCGAAATAAAAGCGTTTTCTCAGACCTTAAAATCACAGTGTATCTGCCTGGCTCAGAAGAGCCCACTGAGTCAGCCCTTAACCCCAGTGTGCTGAAATTGTTAAAACGTGTTTTTCAGCAGAAATCAACACGTTTTGGCAACTTTGGTCACCACCATGTAACTTATAGGGCAAGAACAGCACAGTTTTCAAAACGTGTTTTTCAACCCGAAATAAACGCGTTTTCTCAGCCCTTAAAATCACAGTGTATCTGCCTGGCTCTGAAGAGCCCACTGAGTCAGCCCTTAACCCCAGTGTGCTGAAATTGTCAAAACGTGTTTTTCAGAAGAAATAAACACGTTTTGGCAACTTTGGTCACCACCATGTAACTTATAGGGCAAGAACAGCACAGTTTTCAAAACGTGTTTTTCAGCCCGAAATAAACGCGTTTTCTCAGCCCTTAAAATCACAGTGTATCTGCCTGGCTCAGAAGAGCCCACTGAGTCAGCCCTTAACCCCAGTGTGCTGAAATTGTTAAAACGTGTTTTTCAGCAGAAATAAAGACGTTTTGGCAACTTTGGTCACCACCATGTAACTTATAGGGCAAGAACAGCACAGTTTTCAAAACGTGTTTTTCAGCCCGAAATAAACGCGTTTTCTCAGCCCTTAGAATCGCAGTGTATCTGCCTGGCTCTGAAGAGCCCACTGTGTCAGCCCTTAACCCCAGTGTGCTGAAATTGTCAAAACGTGTTTTTCTGCAGAAATAAACACGTTTTGGCAACTTTGGTCACCACCATGTAACTTATAGGGCAAGAACAGCACAGTTTTCAAAACGTGTTTTCCAGCCCGAAATAAACGCGTTTTCTCAGCCCTTGGAATCGCAGTGTATCTGCCTGGCTCAGAAGAGCCCACTGAGTCAGCCCTTTACCCCAGTGTGCTGAAATTGTCAAAACGTGTTTTTCAGCAGAAATAAACACGTTTTGGCAACTTTGGTCACCACCATGTAACTTATAGGGCAAGAACAGCACAGTTTTCAAAACGTGTTTTTCAGCCCGAAATAAACGCGTTTTCTCAGCCCTTAGATTCGCAGTGTATCTGCCTGGCTCAGAAGAGCCCACTGAGTCAGCCCTTAACCCCAGTGTGCTGAAATTGTCAAAACGTGTTTTTCAGCAGAAATAAACACGTTTTGGCAACTTTGGTCACCACCATGTAACTTATAGGGCAGGAAAAGCACAGTTTTCAAAACGTGTTTTTCAGCCCGAAATAAACGCGTTTTCTCAGCCCTTAGAATCGCAGTGTATCTGCCTGGCTCTGAAGAGCCCACTGAGTCAGCCCTTAACCCCAGTGTGCTGAAATTGTCAAAACGTGTTTTTCAGCAGAAATAAACACGTTTTGGCAACTTTGGTCACCACCATGTAACTTATAGGGCAAGAACAGCACAGTTTTCAAAACGTGTTTTTCAGCCCGAAATAAACGCGTTTTCTCAGCCCTTAAAATCACAGTGTATCTGCCTGGCTCAGAAGAGCCCACTGAGTCAGCCCTTAACCCCAGTGTGCTGAAATTGTCAAAACGTGTTTTTCAGCAGAAATAAACACGTTTTGGCAACTTTGGTCACCAGCATGTAACTTATAGGGCAGGAACAGCACAGTTTTCAAAACGTGTTTTTCAGCCCGAAATAAACGCGTTTTCTCAGCCCTTAAAATCACAGTGTATCTGCCTGGCTCTGAAGAGCCCACTGAGTCAACCCTTAACACCAGTGTGCTGAAATTGTCAAAACGTGTTTTTCAGAAGAAATAAACACGTTTTGGCAACTTTGGTCACCACCATGTAACTTATAGGGCAAGAACAGCACAGTTTTCAAAACGTGTTTATCAGCCCGAAATAAACGCGTTTTCTCAGCCCTTAAAATCACAGTGTATCTGCCTGGCTCAGAAGAGCCCACTGAGTCAGCCCTTAACCCCAGTGTGCTGAAATTGTTAAAACGTGTTTTTCAGCAGAAATAAACACGTTTTGGCAACTTTGGTCACCACCATGTAACTTATAGGGCAAGAACAGCACAGTTTTCAAAACGTGTTTTTCAGCCCGAAATAAACGCGTTTTCTCAGCCCTTAGAATCGCAGTGTATCTGCCTGGCTCTGAAGAGCCCACTGTGTCAGCCCTTAACCCCAGTGTGCTGAAATTGTCAAAACGTGTTTTTCAGCAGAAATAAACACGTTTTGGCAACTTTGGTCACCACCATGTAACTTATAGGGCAAGAACAGCACAGTTTTCAAAACGTGTTTTCCAGCCCGAAATAAACGCGTTTTCTCAGCCCTTGGAATCGCAGTGTATCTGCCTGGCTCAGAAGAGCCCACTGAGTCAGCCCTTTACCCCAGTGTGCTGAAATTGTCAAAACGTGTTTTTCAGCAGAAATAAACACGTTTTGGCAACTTTGGTCACCACCATGTAACTTATAGGGCAAGAACAGCACAGTTTTCAAAACGTGTTTTTCAGCCCGAAATAAACGCGTTTTCTCAGCCCTTAGATTCGCAGTGTATCTGCCTGGCTCAGAAGAGCCCACTGAGTCAGCCCTTAACCCCAGTGTGCTGAAATTGTCAAAACGTGTTTTTCAGCAGAAATAAACACGTTTTGGCAACTTTGGTCACCACCATGTAACTTATAGGGCAGGAACAGCACAGTTTTCAAAACGTGTTTTTCAGCCCGAAATAAACGCGTTTTCTCAGCCCTTAGATTCGCAGTGTATCTGCCTGGCTCAGAAGAGCCCACTGAGTCAGCCCTTAACCCCAGTGTGCTGAAATTGTCAAAACGTGTTTTTCAGCAGAAATAAACACGTTTTGGCAACTTTGGTCACCACCATGTAACTTATAGGGCAGGAACAGCACAGTTTTAAAAACGTGTTTTTCAGCCCGAAATAAACGCGTTTTCTCAGCCCTTAGAATCGCAGTGTATCTGCCTGGCTCTGAAGAGCCCACTGAGTCAGCCCTTAACCCCAGTGTGCTGAAATTGTCAAAACGTGTTTTTCAGCAGAAATAAACACGTTTTGGCAACTTTGGTCACCACCATGTAACTTATAGGGCAAGAACAGCACAGTTTTCAAAACGTGTTTTTCAGCCCGAAATAAACGCGTTTTCTCAGCCCTTAAAATCACAGTGTATCTGCCTGGCTCAGAAGAGCCCACTGAGTCAGCCCTTAACCCCAGTGTGCTGAAATTGTCAAAACGTGTTTTTCAGCAGAAATAAACACGTTTTGGCAACTTTGGTCACCAGCATGTAACTTATAGGGCAGGAACAGCACAGTTTTCAAAACGTGTTTTTCAGCCCGAAATAAACGCGTTTTCTCAGCCCTTAAAATCACAGTGTATCTGCCTGGCTCTGAAGAGCCCACTGAGTCAACCCTTAACACCAGTGTGCTGAAATTGTCAAAACGTGTTTTTCAGCAGAAATAAACACGTTTTGGCAACTTAGGTCACCACCATGTAACTTATAGGGCAAGAACAGCACAGTTTTCAAAACGTGTTTTTCAGCCCGAAATAAACGCGTTTTCTCAGCCCTTAAAATCACAGTGTATCTGCCTGGCTCAGAAGAGCCCACTGAGTCAGCCCTTAACCCCAGTGTGCTGAAATTGTTAAAACGTGTTTTTCAGCAGAAATAAACACGTTTTGGCAACTTTGGTCACCACCATGTAACTTATAGGGCAAGAACAGCACTGTTTTCAAAACGTGTTTTTCAGCCCGAAATAAACGCGTTTTCTCAGCCCTTAGAATCGCAGTGTATCTGCCTGGCTCAGAAGAGCCCACTGAGTCAGCCCTTAACCCCAGTGTGCTGAAGTTGTCAAAACGTGTATTTCAGCAGAAATAAACACGTTTTGGCAACTTTGGTCACCACCATGTAACTTATAGGGCAGGAACAGCACAGTTTTCAAAACGTGTTTTTCAGCCCGAAATAAACGCGTTTTCTCAGCCCTTAGAATCGCAGTGTATCTGCCTGGCTCTGAAGCGCCCACTGAGTCAGCCCTTAACCCCAGTGTGCTGAAATTGTCAAAACGTGTTTTTCAGCAGAAATAAACACGTTTTGGCAACTTTGGTTACCACCATGTAACTTATAGGGCAAGAACAGCACAGTTTTCAAAACGTGTTTTTCAGCCCGAAATAAACGCGTTTTCTCAGCCCTTGGAATCGCAGTGTTTCTGCCTGGCTCAGAAGAGCCCACTGAGTCAGCCCTTAACCCAGTGTGCTGAAATTGTCAAAACGTGTTTTTCAGCAGAAATAAACACGTTTTGGCAACTTTGGTCACCAGCATGTAACTTATAGGGCAAGAACAGCACAGTTTTCAAAACGTGTTTTTCAGCCCGAAATAAACGCGTTTTCTCAGCCCTTAAAATCACAGTGTATCTGCCTGGCTCTGAAGAGCCCACTGAGTCAGCCCTTAACCCCAGTGTGCTGAAGTTGTCAAAACGTGTATTTCAGCAGAAATAAACACGTTTTGGCAACTTTGGTCTCCAGCATGTAACTTATAGGGCAGGAACAGCACAGTTTTCAAAACGTGTTTTCCAGCCCGAAATAAACGCGTTTTCTCAGCCCTTAAAATCACAGTGTATCTGCCTGGCTCTGAAGAGCCCACTGAGTCAGCCCTTAACACCAGTGTGCTGAAATTGTCAAAACGTGTTTTTCAGCAGAAATAAACACGTTTTGGCAACTTTGGTCACCACCATGTAACTTATAGGGCAAGAACAGCACAGTTTTCAAAACGTGTTTTTCAGCCCGAAATAAACGCGTTTTCTCAGCCCTTAAAATCACAGTGTATCTGCCTGGCTCAGAAGAGCCCACTGAGTCAGCCCTTAACCCCAGTGTGCTGAAATTGTTAAAACGTGTTTTTCAGCAGAAATCAACACGTTTTGGCAACTTTGGTCACCACCATGTAACTTATAGGGCAAGAACAGCACAGTTTTCATAACGTGTTTTTCAGCCCGAAATAAACGCGTTTTCTCAGCTCTTAAAATCACAGTGTATCTGCATGGCTCAGAAGAGCCCACTGAGTCAGCCCTTAACCCCAGTGTGCTGAAATTGTTAAAACGTGTTTTTCAGCAGAAATAAACACGTTTTGGCAACTTTGGTCACCACCATGTAACTTATAGGGCAAGAACAGCACTGTTTTCAAAACGTGTTTTTCAGCCCGAAATAAACGCGTTTTCTCAACCCTTAGAATCGCAGTGTATCTGCCTGGCTCAGAAGAGCCCACTGAGTCAGCCCTTAACCCCAGTGTGCTGAAGTTGTCAAAACGTGTATTTCAGCAGAAATAAACACGTTTTGGCAACTTTGGTCACCACCATGTAACTTATAGGGCAGGAACAGCACAGTTTTCAAAACGTGTTTTTCAGCCCGAAATAAACGCGTTTTCTCAGCCCTTAGAATCGCAGTGTATCTGCCTGGCTCTGAAGAGCCCACTGTGTCAGCCCTTAACCCCAGTGTGCTGAAATTGTCAAAACGTGTTTTTCAGCAGAAATAAACACGTTTTGGCAACTTTGGTCACCACCATGTAACTTATAGGGCAAGAACAGCACAGTTTTCAAAACGTGTTTTTCAGCCCGAAATAAACGCGTTTTCTCAGCCCTTGGAATCGCAGTGTATCTGCCTGGCTCAGAAGAGCCCACTGAGTCAGCCCTTTACCCCAGTGTGCTGAAATTGTCAAAACGTGTTTTTCAGCAGAAATAAACACGTTTTGGCAACTTTGGTCACCAGCATGTAACTTATAGGGCAGGAACAGCACAGTTTTCAAAACGTGTTTTTCAGCCCGAAATAAACGCGTTTTCTCAGCCCTTAAAATCACAGTGTATCTGCCTGGCTCTGAAGAGCCCACTGAGTCAGCCCTTAACACCAGTGTGCTGAAATTGTCAAAACGTGTTTTTCAGCAGAAATAAACACGTTTTGGCAACTTTGGTCACCACCATGTAACTTATAGGTCAAGAACAGCACAGTTTTCAAAACGTCTTTTTCAGCCCGAAATAAACGCGTTTTCTCAGCCCTTAAAATCACAGTGTATCTGCCTGGCTCAGAAGAGCCCACTGAGTCAGCCCTTAACCCCAGTGTGCTGAAATTGTTAAAACGTGTTTTTCAGCAGAAATAAACACGTTTTGGCAACTTTGGTCACCACCATGTAACTTATAGGGCAAGAACAGCACTGTTTTCAAAACGTGTTTTTCAGCCCGAAATAAACGCGTTTTCTCAGCCCTTAGAATCGCAGTGTATCTGCCTGGCTCAGAAGAGCCCACTGAGTCAGCCCTTAACCCCAGTGTGCTGAAGTTGTCAAAACGTGTATTTCAGCAGAAATAAACACGTTTTGGCAACTTTGGTCACCACCATGTAACTTATAGGGCAGGAACAGCACAGTTTTCAAAACGTGTTTTTCAGCCCGAAATAAACGCGTTTTCTCAGCCCTTAGAATCGCAGTGTATCTGCCTGGCTCTGAAGCGCCCACTGAGTCAGCCCTTAACCCCAGTGTGCTGAAATTGTCAAAACGTGTTTTTCATTAGAAATAAACACGTTTTGGCAACTTTGGTAACCACTATGTAACTTATAGGGCAGGAACAGCACAGTTTTCAAAACGTGTTTTTCAGCCCGAAATAAACGCGTTTTCTCAGCCCTTAGAATCGCAGTGTATCTGCCTGGCTCTGAAGAGCCCACTGAGTCAGCCCTTAACCCCAGTGTGCTGAAATTGTCAAAACGTGTTTTTCAGCAGAAATAAACACGTTTTGGCAACTTTGGTCACCACCATGTAACTTATAGGGCAAGAACAGCACAGTTTTCAAAACGTGTTTTTCAGCCCGAAATAAACGCGTTTTCTCAGCCCTTAAAATCACAGTGTATCTGCCTGGCTCAGAAGAGCCCACTGAGTCAGCCCTTAACCCCAGTGTGCTGAAATTGTTAAAACGTGTTTTTCAGCAGAAATAAACACGTTTTGGCAACTTTGGTCACCACCATGTAACTTATAGGGCAAGAACAGCACTGTTTTCAAAACGTGTTTTTCAGCCCGAAATAAACGCGTTTTCTCAGCCCTTAGAATCGCAGTGTATCTGCCTGGCTCAGAAGAGCCCACTGAGTCAGCCCTTAACCCCAGTGTGCTGAAGTTGTCAAAACGTGTATTTCAGCAGAAATAAACACGTTTTGGCAACTTTGGTCACCACCATGTAACTTATAGGGCAGGAACAGCACAGTTTTCAAAACGTGTTTTTCAGCCCGAAATAAACGCGTTTTCTCAGCCCTTAGAATCGCAGTGTATCTGCCTGGCTCTGAAGAGCCCACTGTGTCAGCCCTTAACCCCAGTGTGCTGAAATTGTCAAAACGTGTTTTTCAGCAGAAATAAACACGTTTTGGCAACTTTGGTCACCACCATATAACTTATAGGGCAAGAACAGCACAGTTTTCAAAACGTGTTTTTCAACCCGAAATAAACGCGTTTTCTCAGCCCTTGGAATCGCAGTGTATCTGCCTGGCTCAGAAGAGCCCACTGAGTCAGCCCTTTACCCCAGTGTGCTGAAATTGTCAAAACGTGTTTTTCAGCAGAAATAAACACGTTTTGGCAACTTTGGTCACCACCATGTAACTTATAGGGCAAGAACAGCACAGTTTTCAAAACGTGTTTTTCAGCCCGAAATAAAAGCGTTTTCTCAGTCCTTAAAATCATAGTGTATCTGCCTGGCTCTGAAGAGCCCACTGAGTCAGCCCTTAACCCCAGTGTGCTGAAGTTGTCAAAACGTGTATTTCAGCAGAAATAAACACATTTTGGCAACTTTGGTCTCCAGCATGTAACTTATAGGGCAGGAACAGCACAGTTTTCAAAACGTGTTTTCCAGCCCGAAATAAACGCGTTTTCTCAGCCCTTAAAATCACAATGTATCTGCCTGGCTCTGAAGAGCCCACTGAGTCAGCCCTTAACACCAGTGTGCTGAAATTGTCAAAACGTGTTTTTCAGCAGAAATAAACACGTTTTGGCAACTTTGGTCACCACCATGTAACTTATAGGGCAAGAACAGCACAGTTTTCAAAACGTGTTTTTCAGCCCGAAATAAAAGCGTTTTCTCAGACCTTAAAATCACAGTGTATCTGCCTGGCTCAGAAGAGCCCACTGAGTCAGCCCTTAACCCCAGTGTGCTGAAATTGTTAAAACGTGTTTTTCAGCAGAAATCAACACGTTTTGGCAACTTTGGTCACCACCATGTAACTTATAGGGCAAGAACAGCACAGTTTTCAAAACGTGTTTTTCAACCCGAAATAAACGCGTTTTCTCAGCCCTTAAAATCACAGTGTATCTGCATGGCTCTGAAGAGCCCACTGAGTCAGCCCTTAACCCCAGTGTGCTGAAATTGTCAAACCGTGTTTTTCAGAAGAAATAAACACGTTTTGGCAACTTTGGTCACCACCATGTAACTTATAGGGCAAGAACAGCACAGTTTTCAAAACGTGTTTTTCAGCCCGAAATAAACGCGTTTTCTCAGCCCTTAAAATCACAGTGTATCTGCCTGGCTCAGAAGAGCCCACTGAGTCAGCCCTTAACCCCAGTGTGCTGAAATTGTTAAAACGTGTTTTTCAGCAGAAATAAACACGTTTTGGCAACTTTGGTCACCACCATGTAACTTATAGGGCAAGAACAGCACTGTTTTCAAAACGTGTTTTTCAGCCCGAAATAAACGCGTTTTCTCAGCCCTTAGAATCGCAGTGTATCTGCCTGGCTCAGAAGAGCCCACTGAGTCAGCCCTTAACCCCAGTGTGCTGAAGTTGTCAAAACGTGTATTTCAGCAGAAATAAACACGTTTTGGCAACTTTGGTCACCACCATGTAACTTATAGGGCAGGAACAGCACAGTTTTCAAAACGTGTTTTTCAGCCCGAAATAAACGCGTTTTCTCAGCCCTTAGAATCGCAGTGTATCTGCCTGGCTCTGAAGCGCCCACTGAGTCAGCCCTTAACCCCAGTGTGCTGAAATTGTCAAAACGTGTTTTTCATTAGAAATAAACACGTTTTGGCAACTTTGGTAACCACTATGTAACTTATAGGGCAGGAACAGCACAGTTTTCAAAACGTGTTTTTCAGCCCGAAATAAACGCGTTTTCTCAGCCCTTAGAATCGCAGTGTATCTGCCTGGCTCTGAAGAGCCCACTGAGTCAGCCCTTAACCCCAGTGTGCTGAAATTGTCAAAACGTGTTTTTCAGCAGAAATAAACACGTTTTGGCAACTTTGGTCACCACCATGTAACTTATAGGGCAAGAACAGCACAGTTTTCAAAACGTGTTTTTCAGCCCGAAATAAACGCGTTTTCTCAGCCCTTAAAATCACAGTGTATCTGCCTGGCTCAGAAGAGCCCACTGAGTCAGCCCTTAACCCCAGTGTGCTGAAATTGTTAAAACGTGTTTTTCAGCAGAAATAAACACGTTTTGGCAACTTTGGTCACCACCATGTAACTTATAGGGCAAGAACAGCACTGTTTTCAAAACGTGTTTTTCAGCCCGAAATAAACGCGTTTTCTCAGCCCTTAGAATCGCAGTGTATCTGCCTGGCTCAGAAGAGCCCACTGAGTCAGCCCTTAACCCCAGTGTGCTGAAGTTGTCAAAACGTGTATTTCAGCAGAAATAAACACGTTTTGGCAACTTTGGTCACCACCATGTAACTTATAGGGCAGGAACAGCACAGTTTTCAAAACGTGTTTTTCAGCCCGAAATAAACGCGTTTTCTCAGCCCTTAGAATCGCAGTGTATCTGCCTGGCTCTGAAGAGCCCACTGTGTCAGCCCTTAACCCCAGTGTGCTGAAATTGTCAAAACGTGTTTTTCAGCAGAAATAAACACGTTTTGGCAACTTTGGTCACCACCATATAACTTATAGGGCAAGAACAGCACAGTTTTCAAAACGTGTTTTTCAACCCGAAATAAACGCGTTTTCTCAGCCCTTGGAATCGCAGTGTATCTGCCTGGCTCAGAAGAGCCCACTGAGTCAGCCCTTTACCCCAGTGTGCTGAAATTGTCAAAACGTGTTTTTCAGCAGAAATAAACACGTTTTGGCAACTTTGGTCACCACCATGTAACTTATAGGGCAAGAACAGCACAGTTTTCAAAACGTGTTTTTCAGCCCGAAATAAAAGCGTTTTCTCAGTCCTTAAAATCATAGTGTATCTGCCTGGCTCTGAAGAGCCCACTGAGTCAGCCCTTAACCCCAGTGTGCTGAAGTTGTCAAAACGTGTATTTCAGCAGAAATAAACACATTTTGGCAACTTTGGTCTCCAGCATGTAACTTATAGGGCAGGAACAGCACAGTTTTCAAAACGTGTTTTCCAGCCCGAAATAAACGCGTTTTCTCAGCCCTTAAAATCACAATGTATCTGCCTGGCTCTGAAGAGCCCACTGAGTCAGCCCTTAACACCAGTGTGCTGAAATTGTCAAAACGTGTTTTTCAGCAGAAATAAACACGTTTTGGCAACTTTGGTCACCACCATGTAACTTATAGGGCAAGAACAGCACAGTTTTCAAAACGTGTTTTTCAGCCCGAAATAAAAGCGTTTTCTCAGACCTTAAAATCACAGTGTATCTGCCTGGCTCAGAAGAGCCCACTGAGTCAGCCCTTAACCCCAGTGTGCTGAAATTGTTAAAACGTGTTTTTCAGCAGAAATCAACACGTTTTGGCAACTTTGGTCACCACCATGTAACTTATAGGGCAAGAACAGCACAGTTTTCAAAACGTGTTTTTCAACCCGAAATAAACGCGTTTTCTCAGCCCTTAAAATCACAGTGTATCTGCATGGCTCTGAAGAGCCCACTGAGTCAGCCCTTAACCCCAGTGTGCTGAAATTGTCAAACCGTGTTTTTCAGAAGAAATAAACACGTTTTGGCAACTTTGGTCACCACCATGTAACTTATAGGGCAAGAACAGCACAGTTTTCAAAACGTGTTTTTCAGCCCGAAATAAACGCGTTTTCTCAGCCCTTAAAATCACAGTGTATCTGCCTGGCTCAGAAGAGCCCACTGAGTCAGCCCTTAACCCCAGTGTGCTGAAATTGTTAAAACGTGTTTTTCAGCAGAAATAAACACGTTTTGGCAACTTTGGTCACCACCATGTAACTTATAGGGCAAGAACAGCACAGTTTTCAAAACGTGTTTTTCAGCCCGAAATAAACGCGTTTTCTCAGCCCTTAGAATCGCAGTGTATCTGCCTGGCTCTGAAGAGCCCACTGTGTCAGCCCTTAACCCCAGTGTGCTGAAATTGTCAAAACGTGTTTTTCTGCAGAAATAAACACGTTTTGGCAACTTTGGTCACCACCATGTAACTTATAGGGCAAGAACAGCACAGTTTTCAAAACGTGTTTTCCAGCCCGAAATAAACGCGTTTTCTCAGCCCTTGGAATCGCAGTGTATCTGCCTGGCTCAGAAGAGCCCACTGAGTCAGCCCTTTACCCCAGTGTGCTGAAATTGTCAAAACGTGTTTTTCAGCGGAAATAAACACGTTTTGGCAACTTTGGTCACCACCATGTAACTTATAGGGCAAGAACAGCACAGTTTTCAAAACGTGTTTTTCAGCCCGAAATAAACGCGTTTTCTCAGCCCTTAGATTCGCAGTGTATCTGCCTGGCTCAGAAGAGCCCACTGAGTCAGCCCTTAACCCCAGTGTGCTGAAATTGTCAAAACGTGTTTTTCAGCAGAAATAAACACGTTTTGGCAACTTTGGTCACCACCATGTAACTTATAGGGCAGGAAAAGCACAGTTTTCAAAACGTGTTTTTCAGCCCGAAATAAACGCGTTTTCTCAGCCCTTAGAATCGCAGTGTATCTGCCTGGCTCTGAAGAGCCCACTGAGTCAGCCCTTAACCCCAGTGTGCTGAAATTGTCAAAACGTGTTTTTCAGCAGAAATAAACACGTTTTGGCAACTTTGGTCACCACCATGTAACTTATAGGGCAAGAACAGCACAGTTTTCAAAACGTGTTTTTCAGCCCGAAATAAACGCGTTTTCTCAGCCCTTAAAATCACAGTGTATCTGCCTGGCTCAGAAGAGCCCACTGAGTCAGCCCTTAACCCCAGTGTGCTGAAATTGTCAAAACGTGTTTTTCAGCAGAAATAAACACGTTTTGGCAACTTTGGTCACCAGCATGTAACTTATAGGGCAGGAACAGCACAGTTTTCAAAACGTGTTTTTCAGCCCGAAATAAACGCGTTTTCTCAGCCCTTAAAATCACAGTGTATCTGCCTGGCTCTGAAGAGCCCACTGAGTCAACCCTTAACACCAGTGTGCTGAAATTGTCAAAACGTGTTTTTCAGAAGAAATAAACACGTTTTGGCAACTTTGGTCACCACCATGTAACTTATAGGGCAAGAACAGCACAGTTTTCAAAACGTGTTTTTCAGCCCGAAATAAACGCGTTTTCTCAGCCCTTAAAATCACAGTGTATCTGCCTGGCTCAGAAGAGCCCACTGAGTCAGCCCTTAACCCCAGTGTGCTGAAATTGTTAAAACGTGTTTTTCAGCAGAAATAAACACGTTTTGGCAACTTTGGTCACCACCATGTAACTTATAGGGCAAGAACAGCACAGTTTTCAAAACGTGTTTTTCAGCCCGAAATAAACGCGTTTTCTCAGCCCTTAGAATCGCAGTGTATCTGCCTGGCTCTGAAGAGCCCACTGTGTCAGCCCTTAACCCCAGTGTGCTGAAATTGTCAAAACGTGTTTTTCAGCAGAAATAAACACGTTTTGGCAACTTTGGTCACCACCATGTAACTTATAGGGCAAGAACAGCACAGTTTTCAAAACGTGTTTTCCAGCCCGAAATAAACGCGTTTTCTCAGCCCTTGGAATCGCAGTGTATCTGCCTGGCTCAGAAGAGCCCACTGAGTCAGCCCTTTACCCCAGTGTGCTGAAATTGTCAAAACGTGTTTTTCAGCAGAAATAAACACGTTTTGGCAACTTTGGTCACCACCATGTAACTTATAGGGCAAGAACAGCACAGTTTTCAAAACGTGTTTTTCAGCCCGAAATAAACGCGTTTTCTCAGCCCTTAGATTCGCAGTGTATCTGCCTGGCTCAGAAGAGCCCACTGAGTCAGCCCTTAACCCCAGTGTGCTGAAATTGTCAAAACGTGTTTTTCAGCAGAAATAAACACGTTTTGGCAACTTTGGTCACCACCATGTAACTTATAGGGCAGGAACAGCACAGTTTTCAAAACGTGTTTTTCAGCCCGAAATAAACGCGTTTTCTTAGCCCTTAGATTCGCAGTGTATCTGCCTGGCTCAGAAGAGCCCACTGAGTCAGCCCTTAACCCCAGTGTGCTGAAATTGTCAAAACGTGTTTTTCAGCAGAAATAAACACGTTTTGGCAACTTTGGTCACCACCATGTAACTTATAGGGCAGGAACAGCACAGTTTTAAAAACGTGTTTTTCAGCCCGAAATAAACGCGTTTTCTCAGCCCTTAGAATCGCAGTGTATCTGCCTGGCTCTGAAGAGCCCACTGAGTCAGCCCTTAACCCCAGTGTGCTGAAATTGTCAAAACGTGTTTTTCAGCAGAAATAAACACGTTTTGGCAACTTTGGTCACCACCATGTAACTTATAGGGCAAGAACAGCACAGTTTTCAAAACGTGTTTTTCAGCCCGAAATAAACGCGTTTTCTCAGCCCTTAAAATCACAGTGTATCTGCCTGGCTCAGAAGAGCCCACTGAGTCAGCCCTTAACCCCAGTGTGCTGAAATTGTCAAAACGTGTTTTTCAGCAGAAATAAACACGTTTTGGCAACTTTGGTCACCAGCATGTAACTTATAGGGCAGGAACAGCACAGTTTTCAAAACGTGTTTTTCAGCCCGAAATAAACGCGTTTTCTCAGCCCTTAAAATCACAGGGTATCTGCCTGGCTCTGAAGAGCCCACTGAGTCAACCCTTAACACCAGTGTGCTGAAATTGTCAAAACGTGTTTTTCAGCAGAAATAAACACGTTTTGGCAACTTAGGTCACCACCATGTAACTTATAGGGCAAGAACAGCACAGTTTTCAAAACGTGTTTTTCAGCCCGAAATAAACGCGTTTTCTCAGCCCTTAAAATCACAGTGTATCTGCCTGGCTCAGAAGAGCCCACTGAGTCAGCCCTTAACCCCAGTGTGCTGAAATTGTTAAAACGTGTTTTTCAGCAGAAATAAACACGTTTTGGCAACTTTGGTCACCACCATGTAACTTATAGGGCAAGAACAGCACTGTTTTCAAAACGTGTTTTTCAGCCCGAAATAAACGCGTTTTCTCAGCCCTTAGAATCGCAGTGTATCTGCCTGGCTCAGAAGAGCCCACTGAGTCAGCCCTTAACCCCAGTGTGCTGAAGTTGTCAAAACGTGTATTTCAGCAGAAATAAACACGTTTTGGCAACTTTGGTCACCACCATGTAACTTATAGGGCAGGAACAGCACAGTTTTCAAAACGTGTTTTTCAGCCCGAAATAAACGCGTTTTCTCAGCCCTTAGAATCGCAGTGTATCTGCCTGGCTCTGAAGCGCCCACTGAGTCAGCCCTTAACCCCAGTGTGCTGAAATTGTCAAAACGTGTTTTTCAGCAGAAATAAACACGTTTTGGCAACTTTGGTTACCACCATGTAACTTATAGGGCAAGAACAGCACAGTTTTCAAAACGTGTTTTTCAGCCCGAAATAAACGCGTTTTCTCAGCCCTTGGAATCGCAGTGTTTCTGCCTGGCTCAGAAGGGCCCACTGAGTAAGCCCTTTACCCCAGTGTGCTGAAATTGTCAAAACGTGTTTTTCAGCAGAAATAAACACGTTTTGGCAACTTTGGTCACCAGCATGTAACTTATAGGGCAAGAACAGCACAGTTTTCAAAACGTGTTTTTCAGCCCGAAATAAACGCGTTTTCTCAGCCCTTAAAATCACAGTGTATCTGCCTGGCTCTGAAGAGCCCACTGAGTCAGCCCTTAACCCCAGTGTGCTGAAGTTGTCAAAACGTGTATTTCAGCAGAAATAAACACGTTTTGGCAACTTTGGTCTCCAGCATGTAACTTATAGGGCAGGAACAGCACAGTTTTCAAAACGTGTTTTCCAGCCCGAAATAAACGCGTTTTCTCAGCCCTTAAAATCACAGTGTATCTGCCTGGCTCTGAAGAGCCCACTGAGTCAGCCCTTAACACCAGTGTGCTGAAATTGTCAAAACGTGTTTTTCAGCAGAAATAAACACGTTTTGGCAACTTTGGTCACCACCATGTAACTTATAGGGCAAGAACAGCACAGTTTTCAAAACGTGTTTTTCAGCCCGAAATAAACGCGTTTTCTCAGCCCTTAAAATCACAGTGTATCTGCCTGGCTCAGAAGAGCCCACTGAGTCAGCCCTTAACCCCAGTGTGCTGAAATTGTTAAAACGTGTTTTTCAGCAGAAATCAACACGTTTTGGCAACTTTGGTCACCACCATGTAACTTATAGGGCAAGAACAGCACAGTTTTCATAACGTGTTTTTCAGCCCGAAATAAACGCGTTTTCTCAGCTCTTAAAATCACAGTGTATCTGCATGGCTCAGAAGAGCCCACTGAGTCAGCCCTTAACCCCAGTGTGCTGAAATTGTTAAAACGTGTTTTTCAGCAGAAATAAACACGTTTTGGCAACTTTGGTCACCACCATGTAACTTATAGGGCAAGAACAGCACTGTTTTCAAAACGTGTTTTTCAGCCCGAAATAAACGCGTTTTCTCAACCCTTAGAATCGCAGTGTATCTGCCTGGCTCAGAAGAGCCCACTGAGTCAGCCCTTAACCCCAGTGTGCTGAAGTTGTCAAAACGTGTATTTCAGCAGAAATAAACACGTTTTGGCAACTTTGGTCACCACCATGTAACTTATAGGGCAGGAACAGCACAGTTTTCAAAACGTGTTTTTCAGCCCGAAATAAACGCGTTTTCTCAGCCCTTAGAATCGCAGTGTATCTGCCTGGCTCTGAAGAGCCCACTGTGTCAGCCCTTAACCCCAGTGTGCTGAAATTGTCAAAACGTGTTTTTCAGCAGAAATAAACACGTTTTGGCAACTTTGGTCACCACCATGTAACTTATAGGGCAAGAACAGCACAGTTTTCAAAACGTGTTTTTCAGCCCGAAATAAACGCGTTTTCTCAGCCCTTGGAATCGCAGTGTATCTGCCTGGCTCAGAAGAGCCCACTGAGTCAGCCCTTTACCCCAGTGTGCTGAAATTGTCAAAACGTGTTTTTCAGCAGAAATAAACACGTTTTGGCAACTTTGGTCACCAGCATGTAACTTATAGGGCAGGAACAGCACAGTTTTCAAAACGTGTTTTTCAGCCCGAAATAAACGCGTTTTCTCAGCCCTTAAAATCACAGTGTATCTGCCTGGCTCTGAAGAGCCCACTGAGTCAGCCCTTAACACCAGTGTGCTGAAATTGTCAAAACGTGTTTTTCAGCAGAAATAAACACGTTTTGGCAACTTTGGTCACCACCATGTAACTTATAGGTCAAGAACAGCACAGTTTTCAAAACGTCTTTTTCAGCCCGAAATAAACGCGTTTTCTCAGCCCTTAAAATCACAGTGTATCTGCCTGGCTCAGAAGAGCCCACTGAGTCAGCCCTTAACCCCAGTGTGCTGAAATTGTTAAAACGTGTTTTTCAGCAGAAATAAACACGTTTTGGCAACTTTGGTCACCACCATGTAACTTATAGGGCAAGAACAGCACTGTTTTCAAAACGTGTTTTTCAGCCCGAAATAAACGCGTTTTCTCAGCCCTTAGAATCGCAGTGTATCTGACTGGCTCAGAAGAGCCCACTGAGTCAGCCCTTAACCCCAGTGTGCTGAAGTTGTCAAAACGTGTATTTCAGCAGAAATAAACACGTTTTGGCAACTTTGGTCACCACCATGTAACTTATAGGGCAGGAACAGCACAGTTTTCAAAACGTGTTTTTCAGCCCGAAATAAACGCGTTTTCTCAGCCCTTAGAATCGCAGTGTATCTGCCTGGCTCTGAAGCGCCCACTGAGTCAGCCCTTAACCCCAGTGTGCTGAAATTGTCAAAACGTGTTTTTCATTAGAAATAAACACGTTTTGGCAACTTTGGTAACCACTATGTAACTTATAGGGCAGGAACAGCACAGTTTTCAAAACGTGTTTTTCAGCCCGAAATAAACGCGTTTTCTCAGCCCTTAGAATCGCAGTGTATCTGCCTGGCTCTGAAGAGCCCACTGAGTCAGCCCTTAACCCCAGTGTGCTGAAATTGTCAAAACGTGTTTTTCAGCAGAAATAAACACGTTTTGGCAACTTTGGTCACCACCATGTAACTTATAGGGCAAGAACAGCACAGTTTTCAAAACGTGTTTTTCAGCCCGAAATAAACGCGTTTTCTCAGCCCTTAAAATCACAGTGTATCTGCCTGGCTCAGAAGAGCCCACTGAGTCAGCCCTTAACCCCAGTGTGCTGAAATTGTTAAAACGTGTTTTTCAGCAGAAATAAACACGTTTTGGCAACTTTGGTCACCACCATGTAACTTATAGGGCAAGAACAGCACTGTTTTCAAAACGTGTTTTTCAGCCCGAAATAAACGCGTTTTCTCAGCCCTTAGAATCGCAGTGTATCTGCCTGGCTCAGAAGAGCCCACTGAGTCAGCCCTTAACCCCAGTGTGCTGAAGTTGTCAAAACGTGTATTTCAGCAGAAATAAACACGTTTTGGCAACTTTGGTCACCACCATGTAACTTATAGGGCAGGAACAGCACAGTTTTCAAAACGTGTTTTTCAGCCCGAAATAAACGCGTTTTCTCAGCCCTTAGAATCGCAGTGTATCTGCCTGGCTCTGAAGAGCCCACTGTGTCAGCCCTTAACCCCAGTGTGCTGAAATTGTCAAAACGTGTTTTTCAGCAGAAATAAACACGTTTTGGCAACTTTGGTCACCACCATATAACTTATAGGGCAAGAACAGCACAGTTTTCAAAACGTGTTTTTCAACCCGAAATAAACGCGTTTTCTCAGCCCTTAGAATCGCAGTGTATCTGCCTGGCTCAGAAGAGCCCACTGAGTCAGCCCTTAACCCCAGTGTGCTGAAGTTGTCAAAACGTGTTTTTCAGCAGAAATAAACACGTTTTGGCAACTTTGGTCACCACCATGTAACTTATAGGGCAGGAACAGCACAGTTTTCAAAACGTGTTTTTCAGCCCAAAATAAACGCGTTTTCTCAGCCCTTAGAATCGCAGTGTATCTGCCTGGCTCTGAAGAGCCCACTGTGTCAGCCCTTAACCCCAGTGTGCTGAAATTGTCAAAACGTGTTTTTCAGCAGAAATAAACACGTTTTGGCAACTTTGGTCACCACCATGTAACTTATAGGGCAAGAACAGCACAGTTTTCAAAACGTGTTTTTCAGCCCGAAATAAACGCGTTTTCTCAGCCCTTGGAATCGCAGTGTATCTGCCTGGCTCAGAAGAGCCCACTGAGTCAGCCCTTTACCCCAGTGTGCTGAAATTGTCAAAACGTGTTTTTCAGCAGAAATAAACACGTTTTGGCAACTTTGGTCACCAGCATGTAACTTATAGGGCAGGAACAGCACAGTTTTCAAAACGTGTTTTTCAGCCCGAAATAAACGCGTTTTCTCAGCCCTTAAAATCACAGTGTATCTGCCTGGCTCTGAAGAGCCCACTGAGTCAGCCCTTAACACCAGTGTGCTGAAATTGTCAAAACGTGTTTTTCAGCAGAAATAAACACGTTTTGGCAACTTTGGTCACCACCATGTAACTTATAGGTCAAGAACAGCACAGTTTTCAAAACGTCTTTTTCAGCCCGAAATAAACGCGTTTTCTCAGCCCTTAAAATCACAGTGTATCTGCCTGGCTCAGAAGAGCCCACTGAGTCAGCCCTTAACCCCAGTGTGCTGAAATTGTTAAAACGTGTTTTTCAGCAGAAATAAACACGTTTTGGCAACTTTGGTCACCACCATGTAACTTATAGGGCAAGAACAGCACTGTTTTCAAAACGTGTTTTTCAGCCCGAAATAAACGCGTTTTCTCAGCCCTTAGAATCGCAGTGTATCTGACTGGCTCAGAAGAGCCCACTGAGTCAGCCCTTAACCCCAGTGTGCTGAAGTTGTCAAAACGTGTATTTCAGCAGAAATAAACACGTTTTGGCAACTTTGGTCACCACCATGTAACTTATAGGGCAGGAACAGCACAGTTTTCAAAACGTGTTTTTCAGCCCGAAATAAACGCGTTTTCTCAGCCCTTAGAATCGCAGTGTATCTGCCTGGCTCTGAAGCGCCCACTGAGTCAGCCCTTAACCCCAGTGTGCTGAAATTGTCAAAACGTGTTTTTCATTAGAAATAAACACGTTTTGGCAACTTTGGTAACCACTATGTAACTTATAGGGCAGGAACAGCACAGTTTTCAAAACGTGTTTTTCAGCCCGAAATAAACGCGTTTTCTCAGCCCTTAGAATCGCAGTGTATCTGCCTGGCTCTGAAGAGCCCACTGAGTCAGCCCTTAACCCCAGTGTGCTGAAATTGTCAAAACGTGTTTTTCAGCAGAAATAAACACGTTTTGGCAACTTTGGTCACCACCATGTAACTTATAGGGCAAGAACAGCACAGTTTTCAAAACGTGTTTTTCAGCCCGAAATAAACGCGTTTTCTCAGCCCTTAAAATCACAGTGTATCTGCCTGGCTCAGAAGAGCCCACTGAGTCAGCCCTTAACCCCAGTGTGCTGAAATTGTTAAAACGTGTTTTTCAGCAGAAATAAACACGTTTTGGCAACTTTGGTCACCACCATGTAACTTATAGGGCAAGAACAGCACTGTTTTCAAAACGTGTTTTTCAGCCCGAAATAAACGCGTTTTCTCAGCCCTTAGAATCGCAGTGTATCTGCCTGGCTCAGAAGAGCCCACTGAGTCAGCCCTTAACCCCAGTGTGCTGAAGTTGTCAAAACGTGTATTTCAGCAGAAATAAACACGTTTTGGCAACTTTGGTCACCACCATGTAACTTATAGGGCAGGAACAGCACAGTTTTCAAAACGTGTTTTTCAGCCCGAAATAAACGCGTTTTCTCAGCCCTTAGAATCGCAGTGTATCTGCCTGGCTCTGAAGAGCCCACTGTGTCAGCCCTTAACCCCAGTGTGCTGAAATTGTCAAAACGTGTTTTTCAGCAGAAATAAACACGTTTTGGCAACTTTGGTCACCACCATATAACTTATAGGGCAAGAACAGCACAGTTTTCAAAACGTGTTTTTCAACCCGAAATAAACGCGTTTTCTCAGCCCTTAGAATCGCAGTGTATCTGCCTGGCTCAGAAGAGCCCACTGAGTCAGCCCTTAACCCCAGTGTGCTGAAGTTGTCAAAACGTGTTTTTCAGCAGAAATAAACACGTTTTGGCAACTTTGGTCACCACCATGTAACTTATAGGGCAGGAACAGCACAGTTTTCAAAACGTGTTTTTCAGCCCAAAATAAACGCGTTTTCTCAGCCCTTAGAATCGCAGTGTATCTGCCTGGCTCTGAAGAGCCCACTGTGTCAGCCCTTAACCCCAGTGTGCTGAAATTGTCAAAACGTGTTTTTCAGCAGAAATAAACACGTTTTGGCAACTTTGGTCACCACCATGTAACTTATAGGGCAAGAACAGCACAGTTTTCAAAACGTGTTTTTCAGCCCGAAATAAACGCGTTTTCTCAGCCCTTGGAATCGCAGTGTATCTGCCTGGCTCAGAAGAGCCCACTGAGTCAGCCCTTAACCCCAGTGTGCTGAAATTGTCAAAACGTGTTTTTCAGCAGAAATAAACACGTTTTGGCAACTTTGGTCACCACCATGTAACTTATAGGGCAGGAACAGCACAGTTTTCAAAACGTGTTTTTCAGCCCGAAATAAACGCGTTTTCTCAGCCCTTAGAATCGCAGTGTATCTGCCTGGCTCTGAAGAGCCCACTGAGTCAGCCCTTAACCCCAGTGTGCTGAAATTGTTAAAACGTGTTTTTCAGCAGAAATAAACACGTTTTGGCAACTTTGGTCACCACCATGTAACTTATAGGGCAAGAACAGCACTGTTTTCAAAACGTGTTTTTCAGCCCGAAATAAACGCGTTTTCTCAGCCCTTAGAATCGCAGTGTATCTGCCTGGCTCAGAAGAGCCCACTGAGTCAGCCCTTAACCCCAGTGTGCTGAAGTTGTCAAAACGTGTATTTCAGCAGAAATAAACACGTTTTGGCAACTTTGGTCACCACCATGTAACTTATAGGGCAGGAACAGCACAGTTTTCTAAACGTGTTTTTCAGCCCGAAATAAACGCGTTTTCTCAGCCCTTAGAATCGCAGTGTATCTGCCTGGCTCTGAAGCGCCCACTGAGTCAGCCCTTAACCCCAGTGTGCTGAAATTGTCAAAACGTGTTTTTCATTAGAAATAAACACGTTTTGGCAACTTTGGTAACCACTATGTAACTTATAGGGCAGGAACAGCACAGTTTTCAAAACGTGTTTTTCAGCCCGAAATAAACGCGTTTTCTCAGCCCTTAGAATCACAGTGTATCTGCCTGGCTCTGAAGAGCCCACTGAGTCAGCCCTTAACCCCAGTGTGCTGAAATTGTCAAAACGTGTTTTTCAGCAGAAATAAACACGTTTTGGCAACTTTGGTCACCACCATGTAACTTATAGGGCAAGAACAGCACAGTTTTCAAAACGTGTTTTTCAGCCCGAAATAAACGCGTTTTCTCAGCCCTTAAAATCACAGTGTATCTGCCTGGCTCAGAAGAGCCCACTGAGTCAGCCCTTAACCCCAGTGTGCTGAAATTGTTAAAACGTGTTTTTCAGCAGAAATAAACACGTTTTGGCAACTTTGGTCACCACCATGTAACTTATAGGGCAAGAACAGCACTGTTTTCAAAACGTGTTTTTCAGCCCGAAATAAACGCGTTTTCTCAGCCCTTAGAATCGCAGTGTATCTGCCTGGCTCAGAAGAGCCCACTGAGTCAGCCCTTAACCCCAGTGTGCTGAAGTTGTCAAAACGTGTATTTCAGTAGAAATAAACACGTTTTGGCAACTTTGGTCACCACCATGTAACTTATAGGGCAGGAACAGCACAGTTTTCAAAACGTGTTTTTCAGCCCGAAATAAACGCGTTTTCTCAGCCCTTAGAATCGCAGTGTATCTGCCTGGCTCTGAAGAGCCCACTGTGTCAGCCCTTAACCCCAGTGTGCTGAAATTGTCAAAACGTGTTTTTCAGCAGAAATAAACACGTTTTGGCAACTTTGGTCACCACCATATAACTTATAGGGCAAGAACAGCACAGTTTTCAAAACGTGTTTTTCAGCCCGAAATAAACGCGTTTTCTCAGCCCTTAGAATCGCAGTGTATCTGCCTGGCTCTGAAGAGCCCACTGAGTCAGCCCTTAACCCCAGTGTGCTGAAATTGTCAAAACGTGTTTTTCAGCAGAAATAAACACGTTTTGGCAACTTTGGTCACCACCATGTAACTTATAGGGCAAGAACAGCACAGTTTTCAAAACGTGTTTTTCAGCCCGAAATAAACGCGTTTTCTCAGCCCTTAAAATCACAGTGTATCTGCCTGGCTCAGAAGAGCCCACTGAGTCAGCCCTTAACCCCAGTGTGCTGAAATTGTTAAAACGTGTTTTTCAGCAGAAATAAACACGTTTTGGCAACTTTGGTCACCACCATGTAACTTATAGGGCAAGAACAGCACTGTTTTCAAAACGTGTTTTTCAGCCCGAAATAAACGCGTTTTCTCAGCCCTTAGAATCGCAGTGTATCTGCCTGGCTCAGAAGAGCCCACTGAGTCAGCCCTTAACCCCAGTGTGCTGAAGTTGTCAAAACGTGTATTTCAGCAGAAATAAACACGTTTTGGCAACTTTGGTCACCACCATGTAACTTATAGGGCAGGAACAGCACAGTTTTCAAAACGTGTTTTTCAGCCCGAAATAAACGCGTTTTCTCAGCCCTTAGAATCGCAGTGTATCTGCCTGGCTCTGAAGAGCCCACTGTGTCAGCCCTTAACCCCAGTGTGCTGAAATTGTCAAAACGTGTTTTTCAGCAGAAATAAACACGTTTTGGCAACTTTGGTCACCACCATATAACTTATAGGGCAAGAACAGCACAGTTTTCAAAACGTGTTTTTCAACCCGAAATAAACGCGTTTTCTCAGCCCTTAGAATCGCAGTGTATCTGCCTGGCTCAGAAGAGCCCACTGAGTCAGCCCTTAACCCCAGTGTGCTGAAGTTGTCAAAACGTGTTTTTCAGCAGAAATAAACACGTTTTGGCAACTTTGGTCACCACCATGTAACTTATAGGGCAGGAACAGCACAGTTTTCAAAACGTGTTTTTCAGCCCAAAATAAACGCGTTTTCTCAGCCCTTAGAATCGCAGTGTATCTGCCTGGCTCTGAAGAGCCCACTGTGTCAGCCCTTAACCCCAGTGTGCTGAAATTGTCAAAACGTGTTTTTCAGCAGAAATAAACACGTTTTGGCAACTTTGGTCACCACCATGTAACTTATAGGGCAAGAACAGCACAGTTTTCAAAACGTGTTTTTCAGCCCGAAATAAACGCGTTTTCTCAGCCCTTGGAATCGCAGTGTATCTGCCTGGCTCAGAAGAGCCCACTGAGTCAGCCCTTTACCCCAGTGTGCTGAAATTGTCAAAACGTGTTTTTCAGCAGAAATAAACACGTTTTGGCAACTTTGGTCACCAGCATGTAACTTATAGGGCAGGAACAGCACAGTTTTCAAAACGTGTTTTTCAGCCCGAAATAAACGCGTTTTCTCAGCCCTTAAAATCACAGTGTATCTGCCTGGCTCTGAAGAGCCCACTGAGTCAGCCCTTAACACCAGTGTGCTGAAATTGTCAAAACGTGTTTTTCAGCAGAAATAAACACGTTTTGGCAACTTTGGTCACCACCATGTAACTTATAGGTCAAGAACAGCACAGTTTTCAAAACGTCTTTTTCAGCCCGAAATAAACGCGTTTTCTCAGCCCTTAAAATCACAGTGTATCTGCCTGGCTCAGAAGAGCCCACTGAGTCAGCCCTTAACCCCAGTGTGCTGAAATTGTTAAAACGTGTTTTTCAGCAGAAATAAACACGTTTTGGCAACTTTGGTCACCACCATGTAACTTATAGGGCAAGAACAGCACTGTTTTCAAAACGTGTTTTTCAGCCCGAAATAAACGCGTTTTCTCAGCCCTTAGAATCGCAGTGTATCTGACTGGCTCAGAAGAGCCCACTGAGTCAGCCCTTAACCCCAGTGTGCTGAAGTTGTCAAAACGTGTATTTCAGCAGAAATAAACACGTTTTGGCAACTTTGGTCACCACCATGTAACTTATAGGGCAGGAACAGCACAGTTTTCAAAACGTGTTTTTCAGCCCGAAATAAACGCGTTTTCTCAGCCCTTAGAATCGCAGTGTATCTGCCTGGCTCTGAAGCGCCCACTGAGTCAGCCCTTAACCCCAGTGTGCTGAAATTGTCAAAACGTGTTTTTCATTAGAAATAAACACGTTTTGGCAACTTTGGTAACCACTATGTAACTTATAGGGCAGGAACAGCACAGTTTTCAAAACGTGTTTTTCAGCCCGAAATAAACGCGTTTTCTCAGCCCTTAGAATCGCAGTGTATCTGCCTGGCTCTGAAGAGCCCACTGAGTCAGCCCTTAACCCCAGTGTGCTGAAATTGTCAAAACGTGTTTTTCAGCAGAAATAAACACGTTTTGGCAACTTTGGTCACCACCATGTAACTTATAGGGCAAGAACAGCACAGTTTTCAAAACGTGTTTTTCAGCCCGAAATAAACGCGTTTTCTCAGCCCTTAAAATCACAGTGTATCTGCCTGGCTCAGAAGAGCCCACTGAGTCAGCCCTTAACCCCAGTGTGCTGAAATTGTTAAAACGTGTTTTTCAGCAGAAATAAACACGTTTTGGCAACTTTGGTCACCACCATGTAACTTATAGGGCAAGAACAGCACTGTTTTCAAAACGTGTTTTTCAGCCCGAAATAAACGCGTTTTCTCAGCCCTTAGAATCGCAGTGTATCTGCCTGGCTCAGAAGAGCCCACTGAGTCAGCCCTTAACCCCAGTGTGCTGAAGTTGTCAAAACGTGTATTTCAGCAGAAATAAACACGTTTTGGCAACTTTGGTCACCACCATGTAACTTATAGGGCAGGAACAGCACAGTTTTCAAAACGTGTTTTTCAGCCCGAAATAAACGCGTTTTCTCAGCCCTTAGAATCGCAGTGTATCTGCCTGGCTCTGAAGAGCCCACTGTGTCAGCCCTTAACCCCAGTGTGCTGAAATTGTCAAAACGTGTTTTTCAGCAGAAATAAACACGTTTTGGCAACTTTGGTCACCACCATATAACTTATAGGGCAAGAACAGCACAGTTTTCAAAACGTGTTTTTCAACCCGAAATAAACGCGTTTTCTCAGCCCTTAGAATCGCAGTGTATCTGCCTGGCTCAGAAGAGCCCACTGAGTCAGCCCTTAACCCCAGTGTGCTGAAGTTGTCAAAACGTGTTTTTCAGCAGAAATAAACACGTTTTGGCAACTTTGGTCACCACCATGTAACTTATAGGGCAGGAACAGCACAGTTTTCAAAACGTGTTTTTCAGCCCAAAATAAACGCGTTTTCTCAGCCCTTAGAATCGCAGTGTATCTGCCTGGCTCTGAAGAGCCCACTGTGTCAGCCCTTAACCCCAGTGTGCTGAAATTGTCAAAACGTGTTTTTCAGCAGAAATAAACACGTTTTGGCAACTTTGGTCACCACCATGTAACTTATAGGGCAAGAACAGCACAGTTTTCAAAACGTGTTTTTCAGCCCGAAATAAACGCGTTTTCTCAGCCCTTGGAATCGCAGTGTATCTGCCTGGCTCAGAAGAGCCCACTGAGTCAGCCCTTAACCCCAGTGTGCTGAAATTGTCAAAACGTGTTTTTCAGCAGAAATAAACACGTTTTGGCAACTTTGGTCACCACCATGTAACTTATAGGGCAGGAACAGCACAGTTTTCAAAACGTGTTTTTCAGCCCGAAATAAACGCGTTTTCTCAGCCCTTAGAATCGCAGTGTATCTGCCTGGCTCTGAAGAGCCCACTGAGTCAGCCCTTAACCCCAGTGTGCTGAAATTGTTAAAACGTGTTTTTCAGCAGAAATAAACACGTTTTGGCAACTTTGGTCACCACCATGTAACTTATAGGGCAAGAACAGCACTGTTTTCAAAACGTGTTTTTCAGCCCGAAATAAACGCGTTTTCTCAGCCCTTAGAATCGCAGTGTATCTGCCTGGCTCAGAAGAGCCCACTGAGTCAGCCCTTAACCCCAGTGTGCTGAAGTTGTCAAAACGTGTATTTCAGCAGAAATAAACACGTTTTGGCAACTTTGGTCACCACCATGTAACTTATAGGGCAGGAACAGCACAGTTTTCTAAACGTGTTTTTCAGCCCGAAATAAACGCGTTTTCTCAGCCCTTAGAATCGCAGTGTATCTGCCTGGCTCTGAAGCGCCCACTGAGTCAGCCCTTAACCCCAGTGTGCTGAAATTGTCAAAACGTGTTTTTCATTAGAAATAAACACGTTTTGGCAACTTTGGTAACCACTATGTAACTTATAGGGCAGGAACAGCACAGTTTTCAAAACGTGTTTTTCAGCCCGAAATAAACGCGTTTTCTCAGCCCTTAGAATCACAGTGTATCTGCCTGGCTCTGAAGAGCCCACTGAGTCAGCCCTTAACCCCAGTGTGCTGAAATTGTCAAAACGTGTTTTTCAGCAGAAATAAACACGTTTTGGCAACTTTGGTCACCACCATGTAACTTATAGGGCAAGAACAGCACAGTTTTCAAAACGTGTTTTTCAGCCCGAAATAAACGCGTTTTCTCAGCCCTTAAAATCACAGTGTATCTGCCTGGCTCAGAAGAGCCCACTGAGTCAGCCCTTAACCCCAGTGTGCTGAAATTGTTAAAACGTGTTTTTCAGCAGAAATAAACACGTTTTGGCAACTTTGGTCACCACCATGTAACTTATAGGGCAAGAACAGCACTGTTTTCAAAACGTGTTTTTCAGCCCGAAATAAACGCGTTTTCTCAGCCCTTAGAATCGCAGTGTATCTGCCTGGCTCAGAAGAGCCCACTGAGTCAGCCCTTAACCCCAGTGTGCTGAAGTTGTCAAAACGTGTATTTCAGTAGAAATAAACACGTTTTGGCAACTTTGGTCACCACCATGTAACTTATAGGGCAGGAACAGCACAGTTTTCAAAACGTGTTTTTCAGCCCGAAATAAACGCGTTTTCTCAGCCCTTAGAATCGCAGTGTATCTGCCTGGCTCTGAAGAGCCCACTGTGTCAGCCCTTAACCCCAGTGTGCTGAAATTGTCAAAACGTGTTTTTCAGCAGAAATAAACACGTTTTGGCAACTTTGGTCACCACCATATAACTTATAGGGCAAGAACAGCACAGTTTTCAAAACGTGTTTTTCAACCCGAAATAAACGCGTTTTCTCAGCCCTTAGAATCGCAGTGTATCTGCCTGGCTCAGAAGAGCCCACTGAGTCAGCCCTTAACCCCAGTGTGCTGAAGTTGTCAAAACGTGTTTTTCAGCAGAAATAAACACGTTTTGGCAACTTTGGTCACCACCATGTAACTTATAGGGCAGGAACAGCACAGTTTTCAAAACGTGTTATTCAGCCCAAAATAAACGCGTTTTCTCAGCCCTTAGAATCGCAGTGTATCTGCCTGGCTCTGAAGAGCCCACTGTGTCAGCCCTTAACCCCAGTGTGCTGAAATTGTCAAAACGTGTTTTTCAGCAGAAATAAACACGTTTTGGCAACTTTGGTCACCACCATGTAACTTATAGGGCAAGAACAGCACAGTTTTCAAAACGTGTTTTTCAGCCCGAAATAAACGCGTTTTGTCAGCCCTTGGAATCGCAGTGTATCTGCCTGGCTCAGAAGAGACAACTGAGTCAGCCCTTTACCCCAGTGTGCTGAAATTGTCAAAACGTGTTTTTCAGCAGAAATAAACACGTTTTGGCAACTTTGGTCACCACCATGTAACTTATAGGGCAAGAACAGCACAGTTTTCAAAACGTGTTTTTCAGCCCGAAATAAACGCGTTTTCTCAGCCCTTAGATTCGCAGTGTATCTGCCTATCTCAGAAGAGCCCACTGAGTCAGCCCTTAACCCCAGTGTGCTGAAATTGTCAAAACGTGTTTTTCAGCAGAAATAAACACGTTTTGGCAACTTTGGTCACCACCATGTAACTTATAGGGCAGGAACAGCACAGTTTTCAAAACGTGTTTTTCAGCCCGAAATAAACGCGTTTTCTCAGCCCTTAGAATCGCAGTGTATCTGCCTGGCTCTGAAGAGCCCACTGAGTCAGCCCTTAACCCCAGTGTGCTGAAATTGTCAAAACGTGTTTTTCAGCAGAAATAAACACGTTTTGGCAACTTTGGTCACCACCATGTAACTTATAGGGCAGGAACAGCACAGATTTCAAAACGTGTTTTTCAGCCCGAAATAAACGCGTTTTCTCAGCCCTTGGAATCGCAGTGTTTCTGCCTGGCTCAGAAGAGCCCACTGAGTCAGCCCTTTACCCCAGTGTGCTGAAATTGTCAAAACGTGTTTTTCAGCAGAAATAAACAAGTTTTGGCAACTTTGGTCACCAGCATGTAACTTATAGGGCAAGAACAGCACAGTTTTCAAAACGTGTTTTTCAGCCCAAAATAAACGCGTTTTCTCAGCCCTTAAAATCACAGTGTATCTGCCTGGCTCTGAAGAGCCCACTGAGTCAGCCCTTAACCCCAGTGTGCTGAAGTTGTCAAAACGTGTATTTCAGCAGAAATAAACACGTTTTGGCAACTTTGGTCTCCAGCATGTAACTTATAGGGCAGGAACAGCACAGTTTTCAAAACGTGTTTTCCAGCCCGAAATAAACGCGTTTTCTCAGCCCTTAAAATCACAGTGTATCTGCCTGGCTCTGAAGAGCCCACTGAGTCAGCCCTTAACACCAGTGTGCTGAAATTGTCAAAACGTGTTTTTCAGCAGAAATAAACACGTTTTGGCAACTTTGGTCACCACCATGTAACTTATAGGGCAAGAACAGCACAGTTTTCAAAACGTGTTTTTCAGCCCGAAATAAACGCGTTTTCTCAGCCCTTAAAATCACAGTGTATCTGCCTGGCTCAGAAGAGCCCACTGAGTCAGCCCTTAACCCCAGTGTGCTGAAATTGTTAAAACGTGTTTTTCAGCAGAAATCAACACGTTTTGGCAACTTTGGTCACCACCATGTAACTTATAGGGCAAGAACAGCACAGTTTTCATAACGTGTTTTTCAGCCCGAAATAAACGCGTTTTCTCAGCTCTTAAAATCACAGTGTATCTGCATGGCTCAGAAGAGCCCACTGAGTCAGCCCTTAACCCCAGTGTGCTGAAATTGTTAAAACGTGTTTTTCAGCAGAAATAAACACGTTTTGGCAACTTTGGTCACCACCATGTAACTTATAGGGCAAGAACAGCACTGTTTTCAAAACGTGTTTTTCAGCCCGAAATAAACGCGTTTTCTCAACCCTTAGAATCGCAGTGTATCTGCCTGGCTCAGAAGAGCCCACTGAGTCAGCCCTTAACCCCAGTGTGCTGAAGTTGTCAAAACGTGTATTTCAGCAGAAATAAACACGTTTTGGCAACTTTGGTCACCACCATGTAACTTATAGGGCAGGAACAGCACAGTTTTCAAAACGTGTTTTTCAGCCCGAAATAAACGCGTTTTCTCAGCCCTTAGAATCGCAGTGTATCTGCCTGGCTCTGAAGAGCCCACTGTGTCAGCCCTTAACCCCAGTGTGCTGAAATTGTCAAAACGTGTTTTTCAGCAGAAATAAACACGTTTTGGCAACTTTGGTCACCACCATGTAACTTATAGGGCAAGAACAGCACAGTTTTCAAAACGTGTTTTTCAGCCCGAAATAAACGCGTTTTCTCAGCCCTTGGAATCGCAGTGTATCTGCCTGGCTCAGAAGAGCCCACTGAGTCAGCCCTTTACCCCAGTGTGCTGAAATTGTCAAAACGTGTTTTTCAGCAGAAATAAACACGTTTTGGCAACTTTGGTCACCAGCATGTAACTTATAGGGCAGGAACAGCACAGTTTTCAAAACGTGTTTTTTAGCCCGAAATAAACGCGTTTTCTCAGCCCTTAAAATCACAGTGTATCTGCCTGGCTCTGAAGAGCCCACTGAGTCAGCCCTTAACACCAGTGTGCTGAAATTGTCAAAACGTGTTTTTCAGCAGAAATAAACACGTTTTGGCAACTTTGGTCACCACCATGTAACTTATAGGTCAAGAACAGCACAGTTTTCAAAACGTGTTTTTCAGCCCGAAATAAACGCGTTTTCTCAGCCCTTAAAATCACAGTGTATCTGCCTGGCTCAGAAGAGCCCACTGAGTCAGCCCTTAACCCCAGTGTGCTGAAATTGTTAAAACGTGTTTTTCAGCAGAAATAAACACGTTTTGGCAACTTTGGTCACCACCATGTAACTTATAGGGCAAGAACAGCACTGTTTTCAAAACGTGTTTTTCAGCCCGAAATAAACGCGTTTTCTCAGCCCTTAGAATCGCAGTGTATCTGCCTGGCTCAGAAGAGCCCACTGAGTCAGCCCTTAACCCCAGTGTGCTGAAGTTGTCAAAACGTGTATTTCAGCAGAAATAAACACGTTTTGGCAACTTTGGTCACCACCATGTAACTTATAGGGCAGGAACAGCACAGTTTTCAAAACGTGTTTTTCAGCCCGAAATAAACGCGTTTTCTCAGCCCTTAGAATCGCAGTGTATCTGCCTGGCTCTGAAGCGCCCACTGAGTCAGCCCTTAACCCCAGTGTGCTGAAATTGTCAAAACGTGTTTTTCATTAGAAATAAACACGTTTTGGCAACTTTGGTAACCACTATGTAACTTATAGGGCAGGAACAGCACAGTTTTCAAAACGTGTTTTTCAGCCCGAAATAAACGCGTTTTCTCAGCCCTTAGAATCGCAGTGTATCTGCCTGGCTCTGAAGAGCCCACTGAGTCAGCCCTTAACCCCAGTGTGCTGAAATTGTCAAAACGTGTTTTTCAGCAGAAATAAACACGTTTTGGCAACTTTGGTCACCACCATGTAACTTATAGGGCAAGAACAGCACAGTTTTCAAAACGTGTTTTTCAGCCCGAAATAAACGCGTTTTCTCAGCCCTTAAAATCACAGTGTATCTGCCTGGCTCAGAAGAGCCCACTGAGTCAGCCCTTAACCCCAGTGTGCTGAAATTGTTAAAACGTGTTTTTCAGCAGAAATAAACACGTTTTGGCAACTTTGGTCACCACCATGTAACTTATAGGGCAAGAACAGCACTGTTTTCAAAACGTGTTTTTCAGCCCGAAATAAACGCGTTTTCTCAGCCCTTAGAATCGCAGTGTATCTGCCTGGCTCAGAAGAGCCCACTGAGTCAGCCCTTAACCCCAGTGTGCTGAAGTTGTCAAAACGTGTATTTCAGCAGAAATAAACACGTTTTGGCAACTTTGGTCACCACCATGTAACTTATAGGGCAGGAACAGCACAGTTTTCAAAACGTGTTTTTCAGCCCGAAATAAACGCGTTTTCTCAGCCCTTAGAATCGCAGTGTATCTGCCTGGCTCTGAAGAGCCCACTGTGTCAGCCCTTAACCCCAGTGTGCTGAAATGGTCAAAACGTGTTTTTCAGCAGAAATAAACACGTTTTGGCAACTTTGGTCACCACCATATAACTTATAGGGCAAGAACAGCACAGTTTTCAAAACGTGTTTTTCAACCCGAAATAAACGCGTTTTCTCAGCCCTTAGAATCGCAGTGTATCTGCCTGGCTCAGAAGAGCCCACTGAGTCAGCCCTTAACCCCAGTGTGCTGAAGTTGTCAAAACGTGTTTTTCAGCAGAAATAAACACGTTTTGGCAACTTTGGTCACCACCATGTAACTTATAGGGCAGGAACAGCACAGTTTTCAAAACGTGTTTTTCAGCCCAAAATAAACGCGTTTTCTCAGCCCTTAGAATCGCAGTGTATCTGCCTGGCTCTGAAGAGCCCACTGTGTCAGCCCTTAACCCCAGTGTGCTGAAATTGTCAAAACGTGTTTTTCAGCAGAAATAAACACGTTTTGGCAACTTTGGTCACCACCATGTAACTTATAGGGCAAGAACAGCACAGTTTTCAAAACGTGTTTTTCAGCCCGAAATAAACGCGTTTTCTCAGCCCTTGGAATCGCAGTGTATCTGCCTGGCTCAGAAGAGACAACTGAGTCAGCCCTTTACCCCAGTGTGCTGAAATTGTCAAAACGTGTTTTTCAGCAGAAATAAACACGTTTTGGCAACTTTGGTCACCACCATGTAACTTATAGGGCAAGAACAGCACAGTTTTCAAAACGTGTTTTTCAGCCCGAAATAAACGCGTTTTCTCAGCCCTTAGATTCGCAGTGTATCTGCCTATCTCAGAAGAGCCCACTGAGTCAGCCCTTAACCCCAGTGTGCTGAAATTGTCAAAACGTGTTTTTCAGCAGAAATAAACACGTTTTGGCAACTTTGGTCACCACCATGTAACTTATAGGGCAGGAACAGCACAGTTTTCAAAACGTGTTTTTCAGCCCGAAATAAACGCGTTTTCTCAGCCCTTAGAATCGCAGTGTATCTGCCTGGCTCTGAAGAGCCCACTGAGTCAGCCCTTAACCCCAGTGTGCTGAAATTGTTAAAACGTGTTTTTCAGCAGAAATAAACACGTTTTGGCAACTTTGGTCACCACCATGTAACTTATAGGGCAAGAACAGCACTGTTTTCAAAACGTGTTTTTCAGCCCGAAATAAACGCGTTTTCTCAGCCCTTAGAATCGCAGTGTATCTGCCTGGCTCAGAAGAGCCCACTGAGTCAGCCCTTAACCCCAGTGTGCTGAAGTTGTCAAAACGTGTATTTCAGCAGAAATAAACACGTTTTGGCAACTTTGGTCACCACCATGTAACTTATAGGGCAGGAACAGCACAGTTTTCTAAACGTGTTTTTCAGCCCGAAATAAACGCGTTTTCTCAGCCCTTAGAATCGCAGTGTATCTGCCTGGCTCAGAAGAGCCCACTGAGTCAGCCCTTAACCCCAGTGTGCTGAAGTTGTCAAAACGTGTATTTCAGCAGAAATAAACACGTTTTGGCAACTTTGGTCACCACCATGTAACTTATAGGGCAGGAACAGCACAGTTTTCAAAACGTGTTTTTCAGCCCGAAATAAACGCGTTTTCTCAGCCCTTAGAATCGCAGTGTATCTGCCTGGCTCTGAAGCGCCCACTGAGTCAGCCCTTAACCCCAGTGTGCTGAAATTGTCAAAACGTGTTTTTCAGCAGAAATAAACACGTTTTGGCAACTTTGGTTACCACCATGTAACTTATAGGGCAAGAACAGCACAGTTTTCAAAACGTGTTTTTCAGCCCGAAATAAACGCGTTTTCTCAGCCGTTGGAATCGCAGTGTTTCTGCCTGGCTCAGAAGAGCCCACTGAGTAAGCCCTTTACCCCAGTGTGCTGAAATTGTCAAAACGTGTTTTTCAGCAGAAATAAACACGTTTTGGCAACTTTGGTCACCAGCATGTAACTTATAGGGCAAGAACAGCACAGTTTTCAAAACGTGTTTTTCAGCCCGAAATAAACGCGTTTTCTCAGCCCTTAAAATCACAGTGTATCTGCCTGGCTCTGAAGAGCCCACTGAGTCAGCCCTTAACCCCAGTGTGCTGAAGTTGTCAAAACGTGTATTTCAGCAGAAATAAACACGTTTTGGCAACTTTGGTCTCCAGCATGTAACTTATAGGGCAGGAACAGCACAGTTTTCAAAACGTGTTTTCCAGCCCGAAATAAACGCGTTTTCTCAGCCCTTAAAATCACAGTGTATCTGCCTGGCTCTGAAGAGCCCACTGAGTCAGCCCTTAACACCAGTGTGCTGAAATTGTCAAAACGTGTTTTTCAGCAGAAATAAACACGTTTTGGCAACTTTGGTCACCACCATGTAACTTATAGGGCAAGAACAGCACAGTTTTCAAAACGTGTTTTTCAGCCCGAAATAAACGCGTTTTCTCAGCCCTTAAAATCACAGTGTATCTGCCTGGCTCAGAAGAGCCCACTGAGTCAGCCCTTAACCCCAGTGTGCTGAAATTGTTAAAACGTGTTTTTCAGCAGAAATCAACACGTTTTGGCAACTTTGGTCACCACCATGTAACTTATAGGGCAAGAACAGCACAGTTTTCATAACGTGTTTTTCAGCCCGAAATAAACGCGTTTTCTCAGCTCTTAAAATCACAGTGTATCTGCATGGCTCAGAAGAGCCCACTGAGTCAGCCCTTAACCCCAGTGTGCTGAAATTGTTAAAACGTGTTTTTCAGCAGAAATAAACACGTTTTGGCAACTTTGGTCACCACCATGTAACTTATAGGGCAAGAACAGCACTGTTTTCAAAACGTGTTTTTCAGCCCGAAATAAACGCGTTTTCTCAACCCTTAGAATCGCAGTGTATCTGCCTGGCTCAGAAGAGCCCACTGAGTCAGCCCTTAACCCCAGTGTGCTGAAGTTGTCAAAACGTGTATTTCAGCAGAAATAAACACGTTTTGGCAACTTTGGTCACCACCATGTAACTTATAGGGCAGGAACAGCACAGTTTTCAAAACGTGTTTTTCAGCCCGAAATAAACGCGTTTTCTCAGCCCTTAGAATCGCAGTGTATCTGCCTGGCTCTGAAGAGCCAACTGTGTCAGCCCTTAACCCCAGTGTGCTGAAATTGTCAAAACGTGTTTTTCAGCAGAAATAAACACGTTTTGGCAACTTTGGTCACCACCATGTAACTTATAGGGCAAGAACAGCACAGTTTTCAAAACGTGTTTTTCAGCCCGAAATAAACGCGTTTTCTCAGCCCTTGGAATCGCAGTGTATCTGCCTGGCTCAGAAGAGCCCACTGAGTCAGCCCTTTACCCCAGTGTGCTGAAATTGTCAAAACGTGTTTTTCAGCAGAAATAAACACGTTTTGGCAACTTTGGTCACCAGCATGTAACTTATAGGGCAGGAACAGCACAGTTTTCAAAACGTGTTTTTCAGCCCGAAATAAACGCGTTTTCTCAGCCCTTAAAATCACAGTGTATCTGCCTGGCTCTGAAGAGCCCACTGAGTCAGCCCTTAACACCAGTGTGCTGAAATTGTCAAAACGTGTTTTTCAGCAGAAATAAACACGTTTTGGCAACTTTGGTCACCACCATGTAACTTATAGGTCAAGAACAGCACAGTTTTCAAAACGTCTTTTTCAGCCCGAAATAAACGCGTTTTCTCAGCCCTTAAAATCACAGTGTATCTGCCTGGCTCAGAAGAGCCCACTGAGTCAGCCCTTAACCCCAGTGTGCTGAAATTGTTAAAACGTGTTTTTCAGCAGAAATAAACACGTTTTGGCAACTTTGGTCACCACCATGTAACTTATAGGGCAAGAACAGCACTGTTTTCAAAACGTGTTTTTCAGCCCGAAATAAACGCGTTTTCTCAGCCCTTAGAATCGCAGTGTATCTGCCTGGCTCTGAAGAGCCCACTGAGTCAGCCCTTAACCCCAGTGTGCTGAAATTGTTAAAACGTGTTTTTCAGCAGAAATAAACACGTTTTGGCAACTTTGGTCACCACCATGTAACTTATAGGGCAAGAACAGCACTGTTTTCAAAACGTGTTTTTCAGCCCGAAATAAACGCGTTTTCTCAGCCCTTAGAATCGCAGTGTATCTGCCTGGCTCAGAAGAGCCCACTGAGTCAGCCCTTAACCCCAGTGTGCTGAAGTTGTCAAAACGTGTATTTCAGCAGAAATAAACACGTTTTGGCAACTTTGGTCACCACCATGTAACTTATAGGGCAGGAACAGCACAGTTTTCTAAACGTGTTTTTCAGCCCGAAATAAACGCGTTTTCTCAGCCCTTAGAATCGCAGTGTATCTGCCTGGCTCAGAAGAGCCCACTGAGTCAGCCCTTAACCCCAGTGTGCTGAAGTTGTCAAAACGTGTATTTCAGCAGAAATAAACACGTTTTGGCAACTTTGGTCACCACCATGTAACTTATAGGGCAGGAACAGCACAGTTTTCAAAACGTGTTTTTCAGCCCGAAATAAACGCGTTTTCTCAGCCCTTAGAATCGCAGTGTATCTGCCTGGCTCTGAAGCGCCCACTGAGTCAGCCCTTAACCCCAGTGTGCTGAAATTGTCAAAACGTGTTTTTCAGCAGAAATAAACACGTTTTGGCAACTTTGGTTACCACCATGTAACTTATAGGGCAAGAACAGCACAGTTTTCAAAACGTGTTTTTCAGCCCGAAATAAACGCGTTTTCTCAGCCGTTGGAATCGCAGTGTTTCTGCCTGGCTCAGAAGAGCCCACTGAGTAAGCCCTTTACCCCAGTGTGCTGAAATTGTCAAAACGTGTTTTTCAGCAGAAATAAACACGTTTTGGCAACTTTGGTCACCAGCATGTAACTTATAGGGCAAGAACAGCACAGTTTTCAAAACGTGTTTTTCAGCCCGAAATAAACGCGTTTTCTCAGCCCTTAAAATCACAGTGTATCTGCCTGGCTCTGAAGAGCCCACTGAGTCAGCCCTTAACCCCAGTGTGCTGAAGTTGTCAAAACGTGTATTTCAGCAGAAATAAACACGTTTTGGCAACTTTGGTCTCCAGCATGTAACTTATAGGGCAGGAACAGCACAGTTTTCAAAACGTGTTTTCCAGCCCGAAATAAACGCGTTTTCTCAGCCCTTAAAATCACAGTGTATCTGCCTGGCTCTGAAGAGCCCACTGAGTCAGCCCTTAACACCAGTGTGCTGAAATTGTCAAAACGTGTTTTTCAGCAGAAATAAACACGTTTTGGCAACTTTGGTCACCACCATGTAACTTATAGGGCAAGAACAGCACAGTTTTCAAAACGTGTTTTTCAGCCCGAAATAAACGCGTTTTCTCAGCCCTTAAAATCACAGTGTATCTGCCTGGCTCAGAAGAGCCCACTGAGTCAGCCCTTAACCCCAGTGTGCTGAAATTGTTAAAACGTGTTTTTCAGCAGAAATCAACACGTTTTGGCAACTTTGGTCACCACCATGTAACTTATAGGGCAAGAACAGCACAGTTTTCATAACGTGTTTTTCAGCCCGAAATAAACGCGTTTTCTCAGCTCTTAAAATCACAGTGTATCTGCATGGCTCAGAAGAGCCCACTGAGTCAGCCCTTAACCCCAGTGTGCTGAAATTGTTAAAACGTGTTTTTCAGCAGAAATAAACACGTTTTGGCAACTTTGGTCACCACCATGTAACTTATAGGGCAAGAACAGCACTGTTTTCAAAACGTGTTTTTCAGCCCGAAATAAACGCGTTTTCTCAACCCTTAGAATCGCAGTGTATCTGCCTGGCTCAGAAGAGCCCACTGAGTCAGCCCTTAACCCCAGTGTGCTGAAGTTGTCAAAACGTGTATTTCAGCAGAAATAAACACGTTTTGGCAACTTTGGTCACCACCATGTAACTTATAGGGCAGGAACAGCACAGTTTTCAAAACGTGTTTTTCAGCCCGAAATAAACGCGTTTTCTCAGCCCTTAGAATCGCAGTGTATCTGCCTGGCTCTGAAGAGCCAACTGTGTCAGCCCTTAACCCCAGTGTGCTGAAATTGTCAAAACGTGTTTTTCAGCAGAAATAAACACGTTTTGGCAACTTTGGTCACCACCATGTAACTTATAGGGCAAGAACAGCACAGTTTTCAAAACGTGTTTTTCAGCCCGAAATAAACGCGTTTTCTCAGCCCTTGGAATCGCAGTGTATCTGCCTGGCTCAGAAGAGCCCACTGAGTCAGCCCTTTACCCCAGTGTGCTGAAATTGTCAAAACGTGTTTTTCAGCAGAAATAAACACGTTTTGGCAACTTTGGTCACCAGCATGTAACTTATAGGGCAGGAACAGCACAGTTTTCAAAACGTGTTTTTCAGCCCGAAATAAACGCGTTTTCTCAGCCCTTAAAATCACAGTGTATCTGCCTGGCTCTGAAGAGCCCACTGAGTCAGCCCTTAACACCAGTGTGCTGAAATTGTCAAAACGTGTTTTTCAGCAGAAATAAACACGTTTTGGCAACTTTGGTCACCACCATGTAACTTATAGGTCAAGAACAGCACAGTTTTCAAAACGTCTTTTTCAGCCCGAAATAAACGCGTTTTCTCAGCCCTTAAAATCACAGTGTATCTGCCTGGCTCAGAAGAGCCCACTGAGTCAGCCCTTAACCCCAGTGTGCTGAAATTGTTAAAACGTGTTTTTCAGCAGAAATAAACACGTTTTGGCAACTTTGGTCACCACCATGTAACTTATAGGGCAAGAACAGCACTGTTTTCAAAACGTGTTTTTCAGCCCGAAATAAACGCGTTTTCTCAGCCCTTAGAATCGCAGTGTATCTGACTGGCTCAGAAGAGCCCACTGAGTCAGCCCTTAACCCCAGTGTGCTGAAGTTGTCAAAACGTGTATTTCAGCAGAAATAAACACGTTTTGGCAACTTTGGTCACCACCATGTAACTTATAGGGCAGGAACAGCACAGTTTTCAAAACGTGTTTTTCAGCCCGAAATAAACGCGTTTTCTCAGCCCTTAGAATCGCAGTGTATCTGCCTGGCTCTGAAGCGCCCACTGAGTCAGCCCTTAACCCCAGTGTGCTGAAATTGTCAAAACGTGTTTTTCATTAGAAATAAACACGTTTTGGCAACTTTGGTAACCACTATGTAACTTATAGGGCAGGAACAGCACAGTTTTCAAAACGTGTTTTTCAGCCCGAAATAAACGCGTTTTCTCAGCCCTTAGAATCGCAGTGTATCTGCCTGGCTCTGAAGAGCCCACTGAGTCAGCCCTTAACCCCAGTGTGCTGAAATTGTCAAAACGTGTTTTTCAGCAGAAATAAACACGTTTTGGCAACTTTGGTCACCACCATGTAACTTATAGGGCAAGAACAGCACAGTTTTCAAAACGTGTTTTTCAGCCCGAAATAAACGCGTTTTCTCAGCCCTTAAAATCACAGTGTATCTGCCTGGCTCAGAAGAGCCCACTGAGTCAGCCCTTAACCCCAGTGTGCTGAAATTGTTAAAACGTGTTTTTCAGCAGAAATAAACACGTTTTGGCAACTTTGGTCACCACCATGTAACTTATAGGGCAAGAACAGCACTGTTTTCAAAACGTGTTTTTCAGCCCGAAATAAACGCGTTTTCTCAGCCCTTAGAATCGCAGTGTATCTGCCTGGCTCAGAAGAGCCCACTGAGTCAGCCCTTAACCCCAGTGTGCTGAAGTTGTCAAAACGTGTATTTCAGCAGAAATAAACACGTTTTGGCAACTTTGGTCACCACCATGTAACTTATAGGGCAGGAACAGCACAGTTTTCAAAACGTGTTTTTCAGCCCGAAATAAACGCGTTTTCTCAGCCCTTAGAATCGCAGTGTATCTGCCTGGCTCTGAAGAGCCCACTGTGTCAGCCCTTAACCCCAGTGTGCTGAAATTGTCAAAACGTGTTTTTCAGCAGAAATAAACACGTTTTGGCAACTTTGGTCACCACCATATAACTTATAGGGCAAGAACAGCACAGTTTTCAAAACGTGTTTTTCAACCCGAAATAAACGCGTTTTCTCAGCCCTTAGAATCGCAGTGTATCTGCCTGGCTCAGAAGAGCCCACTGAGTCAGCCCTTAACCCCAGTGTGCTGAAGTTGTCAAAACGTGTTTTTCAGCAGAAATAAACACGTTTTGGCAACTTTGGTCACCACCATGTAACTTATAGGGCAGGAACAGCACAGTTTTCAAAACGTGTTTTTCAGCCCAAAATAAACGCGTTTTCTCAGCCCTTAGAATCGCAGTGTATCTGCCTGGCTCTGAAGAGCCCACTGTGTCAGCCCTTAACCCCAGTGTGCTGAAATTGTCAAAACGTGTTTTTCAGCAGAAATAAACACGTTTTGGCAACTTTGGTCACCACCATGTAACTTATAGGGCAAGAACAGCACAGTTTTCAAAACGTGTTTTTCAGCCCGAAATAAACGCGTTTTCTCAGCCCTTGGAATCGCAGTGTATCTGCCTGGCTCAGAAGAGCCCACTGAGTCAGCCCTTAACCCCAGTGTGCTGAAATTGTCAAAACGTGTTTTTCAGCAGAAATAAACACGTTTTGGCAACTTTGGTCACCACCATGTAACTTATAGGGCAGGAACAGCACAGTTTTCAAAACGTGTTTTTCAGCCCGAAATAAACGCGTTTTCTCAGCCCTTAGAATCGCAGTGTATCTGCCTGGCTCTGAAGAGCCCACTGAGTCAGCCCTTAACCCCAGTGTGCTGAAATTGTTAAAACGTGTTTTTCAGCAGAAATAAACACGTTTTGGCAACTTTGGTCACCACCATGTAACTTATAGGGCAAGAACAGCACTGTTTTCAAAACGTGTTTTTCAGCCCGAAATAAACGCGTTTTCTCAGCCCTTAGAATCGCAGTGTATCTGCCTGGCTCAGAAGAGCCCACTGAGTCAGCCCTTAACCCCAGTGTGCTGAAGTTGTCAAAACGTGTATTTCAGCAGAAATAAACACGTTTTGGCAACTTTGGTCACCACCATGTAACTTATAGGGCAGGAACAGCACAGTTTTCTAAACGTGTTTTTCAGCCCGAAATAAACGCGTTTTCTCAGCCCTTAGAATCGCAGTGTATCTGCCTGGCTCTGAAGCGCCCACTGAGTCAGCCCTTAACCCCAGTGTGCTGAAATTGTCAAAACGTGTTTTTCATTAGAAATAAACACGTTTTGGCAACTTTGGTAACCACTATGTAACTTATAGGGCAGGAACAGCACAGTTTTCAAAACGTGTTTTTCAGCCCGAAATAAACGCGTTTTCTCAGCCCTTAGAATCACAGTGTATCTGCCTGGCTCTGAAGAGCCCACTGAGTCAGCCCTTAACCCCAGTGTGCTGAAATTGTCAAAACGTGTTTTTCAGCAGAAATAAACACGTTTTGGCAACTTTGGTCACCACCATGTAACTTATAGGGCAAGAACAGCACAGTTTTCAAAACGTGTTTTTCAGCCCGAAATAAACGCGTTTTCTCAGCCCTTAAAATCACAGTGTATCTGCCTGGCTCAGAAGAGCCCACTGAGTCAGCCCTTAACCCCAGTGTGCTGAAATTGTTAAAACGTGTTTTTCAGCAGAAATAAACACGTTTTGGCAACTTTGGTCACCACCATGTAACTTATAGGGCAAGAACAGCACTGTTTTCAAAACGTGTTTTTCAGCCCGAAATAAACGCGTTTTCTCAGCCCTTAGAATCGCAGTGTATCTGCCTGGCTCAGAAGAGCCCACTGAGTCAGCCCTTAACCCCAGTGTGCTGAAGTTGTCAAAACGTGTATTTCAGTAGAAATAAACACGTTTTGGCAACTTTGGTCACCACCATGTAACTTATAGGGCAGGAACAGCACAGTTTTCAAAACGTGTTTTTCAGCCCGAAATAAACGCGTTTTCTCAGCCCTTAGAATCGCAGTGTATCTGCCTGGCTCTGAAGAGCCCACTGTGTCAGCCCTTAACCCCAGTGTGCTGAAATTGTCAAAACGTGTTTTTCAGCAGAAATAAACACGTTTTGGCAACTTTGGTCACCACCATATAACTTATAGGGCAAGAACAGCACAGTTTTCAAAACGTGTTTTTCAACCCGAAATAAACGCGTTTTCTCAGCCCTTAGAATCGCAGTGTATCTGCCTGGCTCAGAAGAGCCCACTGAGTCAGCCCTTAACCCCAGTGTGCTGAAGTTGTCAAAACGTGTTTTTCAGCAGAAATAAACACGTTTTGGCAACTTTGGTCACCACCATGTAACTTATAGGGCAGGAACAGCACAGTTTTCAAAACGTGTTATTCAGCCCAAAATAAACGCGTTTTCTCAGCCCTTAGAATCGCAGTGTATCTGCCTGGCTCTGAAGAGCCCACTGTGTCAGCCCTTAACCCCAGTGTGCTGAAATTGTCAAAACGTGTTTTTCAGCAGAAATAAACACGTTTTGGCAACTTTGGTCACCACCATGTAACTTATAGGGCAAGAACAGCACAGTTTTCAAAACGTGTTTTTCAGCCCGAAATAAACGCGTTTTGTCAGCCCTTGGAATCGCAGTGTATCTGCCTGGCTCAGAAGAGACAACTGAGTCAGCCCTTTACCCCAGTGTGCTGAAATTGTCAAAACGTGTTTTTCAGCAGAAATAAACACGTTTTGGCAACTTTGGTCACCACCATGTAACTTATAGGGCAAGAACAGCACAGTTTTCAAAACGTGTTTTTCAGCCCGAAATAAACGCGTTTTCTCAGCCCTTAGATTCGCAGTGTATCTGCCTATCTCAGAAGAGCCCACTGAGTCAGCCCTTAACCCCAGTGTGCTGAAATTGTCAAAACGTGTTTTTCAGCAGAAATAAACACGTTTTGGCAACTTTGGTCACCACCATGTAACTTATAGGGCAGGAACAGCACAGTTTTCAAAACGTGTTTTTCAGCCCGAAATAAACGCGTTTTCTCAGCCCTTAGAATCGCAGTGTATCTGCCTGGCTCTGAAGAGCCCACTGAGTCAGCCCTTAACCCCAGTGTGCTGAAATTGTCAAAACGTGTTTTTCAGCAGAAATAAACACGTTTTGGCAACTTTGGTCACCACCATGTAACTTATAGGGCAGGAACAGCACAGATTTCAAAACGTGTTTTTCAGCCCGAAATAAAGGCGTTTTCTCAGCCCTTGGAATCGCAGTGTTTCTGCCTGGCTCAGAAGAGCCCACTGAGTCAGCCCTTTACCCCAGTGTGCTGAAATTGTCAAAACGTGTTTTTCAGCAGAAATAAACAAGTTTTGGCAACTTTGGTCACCAGCATGTAACTTATAGGGCAAGAACAGCACAGTTTTCAAAACGTGTTTTTCAGCCCAAAATAAACGCGTTTTCTCAGCCCTTAAAATCACAGTGTATCTGCCTGGCTCTGAAGAGCCCACTGAGTCAGCCCTTAACCCCAGTGTGCTGAAGTTGTCAAAACGTGTATTTCAGCAGAAATAAACACGTTTTGGCAACTTTGGTCTCCAGCATGTAACTTATAGGGCAGGAACAGCACAGTTTTCAAAACGTGTTTTCCAGCCCGAAATAAACGCGTTTTCTCAGCCCTTAAAATCACAGTGTATCTGCCTGGCTCTGAAGAGCCCACTGAGTCAGCCCTTAACACCAGTGTGCTGAAATTGTCAAAACGTGTTTTTCAGCAGAAATAAACACGTTTTGGCAACTTTGGTCACCACCATGTAACTTATAGGGCAAGAACAGCACAGTTTTCAAAACGTGTTTTTCAGCCCGAAATAAACGCGTTTTCTCAGCCCTTAAAATCACAGTGTATCTGCCTGGCTCAGAAGAGCCCACTGAGTCAGCCCTTAACCCCAGTGTGCTGAAATTGTTAAAACGTGTTTTTCAGCAGAAATCAACACGTTTTGGCAACTTTGGTCACCACCATGTAACTTATAGGGCAAGAACAGCACAGTTTTCATAACGTGTTTTTCAGCCCGAAATAAACGCGTTTTCTCAGCTCTTAAAATCACAGTGTATCTGCATGGCTCAGAAGAGCCCACTGAGTCAGCCCTTAACCCCAGTGTGCTGAAATTGTTAAAACGTGTTTTTCAGCAGAAATAAACACGTTTTGGCAACTTTGGTCACCACCATGTAACTTATAGGGCAAGAACAGCACTGTTTTCAAAACGTGTTTTTCAGCCCGAAATAAACGCGTTTTCTCAACCCTTAGAATCGCAGTGTATCTGCCTGGCTCAGAAGAGCCCACTGAGTCAGCCCTTAACCCCAGTGTGCTGAAGTTGTCAAAACGTGTATTTCAGCAGAAATAAACACGTTTTGGCAACTTTGGTCACCACCATGTAACTTATAGGGCAGGAACAGCACAGTTTTCAAAACGTGTTTTTCAGCCCGAAATAAACGCGTTTTCTCAGCCCTTAGAATCGCAGTGTATCTGCCTGGCTCTGAAGAGCCCACTGTGTCAGCCCTTAACCCCAGTGTGCTGAAATTGTCAAAACGTGTTTTTCAGCAGAAATAAACACGTTTTGGCAACTTTGGTCACCACCATGTAACTTATAGGGCAAGAACAGCACAGTTTTCAAAACGTGTTTTTCAGCCCGAAATAAACGCGTTTTCTCAGCCCTTGGAATCGCAGTGTATCTGCCTGGCTCAGAAGAGCCCACTGAGTCAGCCCTTTACCCCAGTGTGCTGAAATTGTCAAAACGTGTTTTTCAGCAGAAATAAACACGTTTTGGCAACTTTGGTCACCAGCATGTAACTTATAGGGCAGGAACAGCACAGTTTTCAAAACGTGTTTTTTAGCCCGAAATAAACGCGTTTTCTCAGCCCTTAAAATCACAGTGTATCTGCCTGGCTCTGAAGAGCCCACTGAGTCAGCCCTTAACACCAGTGTGCTGAAATTGTCAAAACGTGTTTTTCAGCAGAAATAAACACGTTTTGGCAACTTTGGTCACCACCATGTAACTTATAGGTCAAGAACAGCACAGTTTTCAAAACGTGTTTTTCAGCCCGAAATAAACGCGTTTTCTCAGCCCTTAAAATCACAGTGTATCTGCCTGGCTCAGAAGAGCCCACTGAGTCAGCCCTTAACCCCAGTGTGCTGAAATTGTTAAAACGTGTTTTTCAGCAGAAATAAACACGTTTTGGCAACTTTGGTCACCACCATGTAACTTATAGGGCAAGAACAGCACTGTTTTCAAAACGTGTTTTTCAGCCCGAAATAAACGCGTTTTCTCAGCCCTTAGAATCGCAGTGTATCTGCCTGGCTCAGAAGAGCCCACTGAGTCAGCCCTTAACCCCAGTGTGCTGAAGTTGTCAAAACGTGTATTTCAGCAGAAATAAACACGTTTTGGCAACTTTGGTCACCACCATGTAACTTATAGGGCAGGAACAGCACAGTTTTCAAAACGTGTTTTTCAGCCCGAAATAAACGCGTTTTCTCAGCCCTTAGAATCGCAGTGTATCTGCCTGGCTCTGAAGCGCCCACTGAGTCAGCCCTTAACCCCAGTGTGCTGAAATTGTCAAAACGTGTTTTTCATTAGAAATAAACACGTTTTGGCAACTTTGGTAACCACTATGTAACTTATAGGGCAGGAACAGCACAGTTTTCAAAACGTGTTTTTCAGCCCGAAATAAACGCGTTTTCTCAGCCCTTAGAATCGCAGTGTATCTGCCTGGCTCTGAAGAGCCCACTGAGTCAGCCCTTAACCCCAGTGTGCTGAAATTGTCAAAACGTGTTTTTCAGCAGAAATAAACACGTTTTGGCAACTTTGGTCACCACCATGTAACTTATAGGGCAAGAACAGCACAGTTTTCAAAACGTGTTTTTCAGCCCGAAATAAACGCGTTTTCTCAGCCCTTAAAATCACAGTGTATCTGCCTGGCTCAGAAGAGCCCACTGAGTCAGCCCTTAACCCCAGTGTGCTGAAATTGTTAAAACGTGTTTTTCAGCAGAAATAAACACGTTTTGGCAACTTTGGTCACCACCATGTAACTTATAGGGCAAGAACAGCACTGTTTTCAAAACGTGTTTTTCAGCCCGAAATAAACGCGTTTTCTCAGCCCTTAGAATCGCAGTGTATCTGCCTGGCTCAGAAGAGCCCACTGAGTCAGCCCTTAACCCCAGTGTGCTGAAGTTGTCAAAACGTGTATTTCAGCAGAAATAAACACGTTTTGGCAACTTTGGTCACCACCATGTAACTTATAGGGCAGGAACAGCACAGTTTTCAAAACGTGTTTTTCAGCCCGAAATAAACGCGTTTTCTCAGCCCTTAGAATCGCAGTGTATCTGCCTGGCTCTGAAGAGCCCACTGTGTCAGCCCTTAACCCCAGTGTGCTGAAATGGTCAAAACGTGTTTTTCAGCAGAAATAAACACGTTTTGGCAACTTTGGTCACCACCATATAACTTATAGGGCAAGAACAGCACAGTTTTCAAAACGTGTTTTTCAACCCGAAATAAACGCGTTTTCTCAGCCCTTAGAATCGCAGTGTATCTGCCTGGCTCAGAAGAGCCCACTGAGTCAGCCCTTAACCCCAGTGTGCTGAAGTTGTCAAAACGTGTTTTTCAGCAGAAATAAACACGTTTTGGCAACTTTGGTCACCACCATGTAACTTATAGGGCAGGAACAGCACAGTTTTCAAAACGTGTTTTTCAGCCCAAAATAAACGCGTTTTCTCAGCCCTTAGAATCGCAGTGTATCTGCCTGGCTCTGAAGAGCCCACTGTGTCAGCCCTTAACCCCAGTGTGCTGAAATTGTCAAAACGTGTTTTTCAGCAGAAATAAACACGTTTTGGCAACTTTGGTCACCACCATGTAACTTATAGGGCAAGAACAGCACAGTTTTCAAAACGTGTTTTTCAGCCCGAAATAAACGCGTTTTCTCAGCCCTTGGAATCGCAGTGTATCTGCCTGGCTCAGAAGAGACAACTGAGTCAGCCCTTTACCCCAGTGTGCTGAAATTGTCAAAACGTGTTTTTCAGCAGAAATAAACACGTTTTGGCAACTTTGGTCACCACCATGTAACTTATAGGGCAAGAACAGCACAGTTTTCAAAACGTGTTTTTCAGCCCGAAATAAACGCGTTTTCTCAGCCCTTAGATTCGCAGTGTATCTGCCTATCTCAGAAGAGCCCACTGAGTCAGCCCTTAACCCCAGTGTGCTGAAATTGTCAAAACGTGTTTTTCAGCAGAAATAAACACGTTTTGGCAACTTTGGTCACCACCATGTAACTTATAGGGCAGGAACAGCACAGTTTTCAAAACGTGTTTTTCAGCCCGAAATAAACGCGTTTTCTCAGCCCTTAGAATCGCAGTGTATCTGCCTGGCTCTGAAGAGCCCACTGAGTCAGCCCTTAACCCCAGTGTGCTGAAATTGTTAAAACGTGTTTTTCAGCAGAAATAAACACGTTTTGGCAACTTTGGTCACCACCATGTAACTTATAGGGCAAGAACAGCACTGTTTTCAAAACGTGTTTTTCAGCCCGAAATAAACGCGTTTTCTCAGCCCTTAGAATCGCAGTGTATCTGCCTGGCTCAGAAGAGCCCACTGAGTCAGCCCTTAACCCCAGTGTGCTGAAGTTGTCAAAACGTGTATTTCAGCAGAAATAAACACGTTTTGGCAACTTTGGTCACCACCATGTAACTTATAGGGCAGGAACAGCACAGTTTTCTAAACGTGTTTTTCAGCCCGAAATAAACGCGTTTTCTCAGCCCTTAGAATCGCAGTGTATCTGCCTGGCTCTGAAGCGCCCACTGAGTCAGCCCTTAACCCCAGTGTGCTGAAATTGTCAAAACGTGTTTTTCATTAGAAATAAACACGTTTTGGCAACTTTGGTAACCACTATGTAACTTATAGGGCAGGAACAGCACAGTTTTCAAAACGTGTTTTTCAGCCCGAAATAAACGCGTTTTCTCAGCCCTTAGAATCACAGTGTATCTGCCTGGCTCTGAAGAGCCCACTGAGTCAGCCCTTAACCCCAGTGTGCTGAAATTGTCAAAACGTGTTTTTCAGCAGAAATAAACACGTTTTGGCAACTTTGGTCACCACCATGTAACTTATAGGGCAAGAACAGCACAGTTTTCAAAACGTGTTTTTCAGCCCGAAATAAACGCGTTTTCTCAGCCCTTAAAATCACAGTGTATCTGCCTGGCTCAGAAGAGCCCACTGAGTCAGCCCTTAACCCCAGTGTGCTGAAATTGTTAAAACGTGTTTTTCAGCAGAAATAAACACGTTTTGGCAACTTTGGTCACCACCATGTAACTTATAGGGCAAGAACAGCACTGTTTTCAAAACGTGTTTTTCAGCCCGAAATAAACGCGTTTTCTCAGCCCTTAGAATCGCAGTGTATCTGCCTGGCTCAGAAGAGCCCACTGAGTCAGCCCTTAACCCCAGTGTGCTGAAGTTGTCAAAACGTGTATTTCAGTAGAAATAAACACGTTTTGGCAACTTTGGTCACCACCATGTAACTTATAGGGCAGGAACAGCACAGTTTTCAAAACGTGTTTTTCAGCCCGAAATAAACGCGTTTTCTCAGCCCTTAGAATCGCAGTGTATCTGCCTGGCTCTGAAGAGCCCACTGTGTCAGCCCTTAACCCCAGTGTGCTGAAATTGTCAAAACGTGTTTTTCAGCAGAAATAAACACGTTTTGGCAACTTTGGTCACCACCATATAACTTATAGGGCAAGAACAGCACAGTTTTCAAAACGTGTTTTTCAACCCGAAATAAACGCGTTTTCTCAGCCCTTAGAATCGCAGTGTATCTGCCTGGCTCAGAAGAGCCCACTGAGTCAGCCCTTAACCCCAGTGTGCTGAAGTTGTCAAAACGTGTTTTTCAGCAGAAATAAACACGTTTTGGCAACTTTGGTCACCACCATGTAACTTATAGGGCAGGAACAGCACAGTTTTCAAAACGTGTTATTCAGCCCAAAATAAACGCGTTTTCTCAGCCCTTAGAATCGCAGTGTATCTGCCTGGCTCTGAAGAGCCCACTGTGTCAGCCCTTAACCCCAGTGTGCTGAAATTGTCAAAACGTGTTTTTCAGCAGAAATAAACACGTTTTGGCAACTTTGGTCACCACCATGTAACTTATAGGGCAAGAACAGCACAGTTTTCAAAACGTGTTTTTCAGCCCGAAATAAACGCGTTTTGTCAGCCCTTGGAATCGCAGTGTATCTGCCTGGCTCAGAAGAGACAACTGAGTCAGCCCTTTACCCCAGTGTGCTGAAATTGTCAAAACGTGTTTTTCAGCAGAAATAAACACGTTTTGGCAACTTTGGTCACCACCATGTAACTTATAGGGCAAGAACAGCACAGTTTTCAAAACGTGTTTTTCAGCCCGAAATAAACGCGTTTTCTCAGCCCTTAGATTCGCAGTGTATCTGCCTATCTCAGAAGAGCCCACTGAGTCAGCCCTTAACCCCAGTGTGCTGAAATTGTCAAAACGTGTTTTTCAGCAGAAATAAACACGTTTTGGCAACTTTGGTCACCACCATGTAACTTATAGGGCAGGAACAGCACAGTTTTCAAAACGTGTTTTTCAGCCCGAAATAAACGCGTTTTCTCAGCCCTTAGAATCGCAGTGTATCTGCCTGGCTCTGAAGAGCCCACTGAGTCAGCCCTTAACCCCAGTGTGCTGAAATTGTCAAAACGTGTTTTTCAGCAGAAATAAACACGTTTTGGCAACTTTGGTCACCACCATGTAACTTATAGGGCAGGAACAGCACAGATTTCAAAACGTGTTTTTCAGCCCGAAATAAACGCGTTTTCTCAGCCCTTGGAATCGCAGTGTTTCTGCCTGGCTCAGAAGAGCCCACTGAGTCAGCCCTTTACCCCAGTGTGCTGAAATTGTCAAAACGTGTTTTTCAGCAGAAATAAACAAGTTTTGGCAACTTTGGTCACCAGCATGTAACTTATAGGGCAAGAACAGCACAGTTTTCAAAACGTGTTTTTCAGCCCAAAATAAACGCGTTTTCTCAGCCCTTAAAATCACAGTGTATCTGCCTGGCTCTGAAGAGCCCACTGAGTCAGCCCTTAACCCCAGTGTGCTGAAGTTGTCAAAACGTGTATTTCAGCAGAAATAAACACGTTTTGGCAACTTTGGTCTCCAGCATGTAACTTATAGGGCAGGAACAGCACAGTTTTCAAAACGTGTTTTCCAGCCCGAAATAAACGCGTTTTCTCAGCCCTTAAAATCACAGTGTATCTGCCTGGCTCTGAAGAGCCCACTGAGTCAGCCCTTAACACCAGTGTGCTGAAATTGTCAAAACGTGTTTTTCAGCAGAAATAAACACGTTTTGGCAACTTTGGTCACCACCATGTAACTTATAGGGCAAGAACAGCACAGTTTTCAAAACGTGTTTTTCAGCCCGAAATAAACGCGTTTTCTCAGCCCTTAAAATCACAGTGTATCTGCCTGGCTCAGAAGAGCCCACTGAGTCAGCCCTTAACCCCAGTGTGCTGAAATTGTTAAAACGTGTTTTTCAGCAGAAATCAACACGTTTTGGCAACTTTGGTCACCACCATGTAACTTATAGGGCAAGAACAGCACAGTTTTCATAACGTGTTTTTCAGCCCGAAATAAACGCGTTTTCTCAGCTCTTAAAATCACAGTGTATCTGCATGGCTCAGAAGAGCCCACTGAGTCAGCCCTTAACCCCAGTGTGCTGAAATTGTTAAAACGTGTTTTTCAGCAGAAATAAACACGTTTTGGCAACTTTGGTCACCACCATGTAACTTATAGGGCAAGAACAGCACTGTTTTCAAAACGTGTTTTTCAGCCCGAAATAAACGCGTTTTCTCAACCCTTAGAATCGCAGTGTATCTGCCTGGCTCAGAAGAGCCCACTGAGTCAGCCCTTAACCCCAGTGTGCTGAAGTTGTCAAAACGTGTATTTCAGCAGAAATAAACACGTTTTGGCAACTTTGGTCACCACCATGTAACTTATAGGGCAGGAACAGCACAGTTTTCAAAACGTGTTTTTCAGCCCGAAATAAACGCGTTTTCTCAGCCCTTAGAATCGCAGTGTATCTGCCTGGCTCTGAAGAGCCCACTGTGTCAGCCCTTAACCCCAGTGTGCTGAAATTGTCAAAACGTGTTTTTCAGCAGAAATAAACACGTTTTGGCAACTTTGGTCACCACCATGTAACTTATAGGGCAAGAACAGCACAGTTTTCAAAACGTGTTTTTCAGCCCGAAATAAACGCGTTTTCTCAGCCCTTGGAATCGCAGTGTATCTGCCTGGCTCAGAAGAGCCCACTGAGTCAGCCCTTTACCCCAGTGTGCTGAAATTGTCAAAACGTGTTTTTCAGCAGAAATAAACACGTTTTGGCAACTTTGGTCACCAGCATGTAACTTATAGGGCAGGAACAGCACAGTTTTCAAAACGTGTTTTTTAGCCCGAAATAAACGCGTTTTCTCAGCCCTTAAAATCACAGTGTATCTGCCTGGCTCTGAAGAGCCCACTGAGTCAGCCCTTAACACCAGTGTGCTGAAATTGTCAAAACGTGTTTTTCAGCAGAAATAAACACGTTTTGGCAACTTTGGTCACCACCATGTAACTTATAGGTCAAGAACAGCACAGTTTTCAAAACGTGTTTTTCAGCCCGAAATAAACGCGTTTTCTCAGCCCTTAAAATCACAGTGTATCTGCCTGGCTCAGAAGAGCCCACTGAGTCAGCCCTTAACCCCAGTGTGCTGAAATTGTTAAAACGTGTTTTTCAGCAGAAATAAACACGTTTTGGCAACTTTGGTCACCACCATGTAACTTATAGGGCAAGAACAGCACTGTTTTCAAAACGTGTTTTTCAGCCCGAAATAAACGCGTTTTCTCAGCCCTTAGAATCGCAGTGTATCTGCCTGGCTCAGAAGAGCCCACTGAGTCAGCCCTTAACCCCAGTGTGCTGAAGTTGTCAAAACGTGTATTTCAGCAGAAATAAACACGTTTTGGCAACTTTGGTCACCACCATGTAACTTATAGGGCAGGAACAGCACAGTTTTCAAAACGTGTTTTTCAGCCCGAAATAAACGCGTTTTCTCAGCCCTTAGAATCGCAGTGTATCTGCCTGGCTCTGAAGCGCCCACTGAGTCAGCCCTTAACCCCAGTGTGCTGAAATTGTCAAAACGTGTTTTTCATTAGAAATAAACACGTTTTGGCAACTTTGGTAACCACTATGTAACTTATAGGGCAGGAACAGCACAGTTTTCAAAACGTGTTTTTCAGCCCGAAATAAACGCGTTTTCTCAGCCCTTAGAATCGCAGTGTATCTGCCTGGCTCTGAAGAGCCCACTGAGTCAGCCCTTAACCCCAGTGTGCTGAAATTGTCAAAACGTGTTTTTCAGCAGAAATAAACACGTTTTGGCAACTTTGGTCACCACCATGTAACTTATAGGGCAAGAACAGCACAGTTTTCAAAACGTGTTTTTCAGCCCGAAATAAACGCGTTTTCTCAGCCCTTAAAATCACAGTGTATCTGCCTGGCTCAGAAGAGCCCACTGAGTCAGCCCTTAACCCCAGTGTGCTGAAATTGTTAAAACGTGTTTTTCAGCAGAAATAAACACGTTTTGGCAACTTTGGTCACCACCATGTAACTTATAGGGCAAGAACAGCACTGTTTTCAAAACGTGTTTTTCAGCCCGAAATAAACGCGTTTTCTCAGCCCTTAGAATCGCAGTGTATCTGCCTGGCTCAGAAGAGCCCACTGAGTCAGCCCTTAACCCCAGTGTGCTGAAGTTGTCAAAACGTGTATTTCAGCAGAAATAAACACGTTTTGGCAACTTTGGTCACCACCATGTAACTTATAGGGCAGGAACAGCACAGTTTTCAAAACGTGTTTTTCAGCCCGAAATAAACGCGTTTTCTCAGCCCTTAGAATCGCAGTGTATCTGCCTGGCTCTGAAGAGCCCACTGTGTCAGCCCTTAACCCCAGTGTGCTGAAATGGTCAAAACGTGTTTTTCAGCAGAAATAAACACGTTTTGGCAACTTTGGTCACCACCATATAACTTATAGGGCAAGAACAGCACAGTTTTCAAAACGTGTTTTTCAACCCGAAATAAACGCGTTTTCTCAGCCCTTAGAATCGCAGTGTATCTGCCTGGCTCAGAAGAGCCCACTGAGTCAGCCCTTAACCCCAGTGTGCTGAAGTTGTCAAAACGTGTTTTTCAGCAGAAATAAACACGTTTTGGCAACTTTGGTCACCACCATGTAACTTATAGGGCAGGAACAGCACAGTTTTCAAAACGTGTTTTTCAGCCCAAAATAAACGCGTTTTCTCAGCCCTTAGAATCGCAGTGTATCTGCCTGGCTCTGAAGAGCCCACTGTGTCAGCCCTTAACCCCAGTGTGCTGAAATTGTCAAAACGTGTTTTTCAGCAGAAATAAACACGTTTTGGCAACTTTGGTCACCACCATGTAACTTATAGGGCAAGAACAGCACAGTTTTCAAAACGTGTTTTTCAGCCCGAAATAAACGCGTTTTCTCAGCCCTTGGAATCGCAGTGTATCTGCCTGGCTCAGAAGAGACAACTGAGTCAGCCCTTTACCCCAGTGTGCTGAAATTGTCAAAACGTGTTTTTCAGCAGAAATAAACACGTTTTGGCAACTTTGGTCACCACCATGTAACTTATAGGGCAAGAACAGCACAGTTTTCAAAACGTGTTTTTCAGCCCGAAATAAACGCGTTTTCTCAGCCCTTAGATTCGCAGTGTATCTGCCTATCTCAGAAGAGCCCACTGAGTCAGCCCTTAACCCCAGTGTGCTGAAATTGTCAAAACGTGTTTTTCAGCAGAAATAAACACGTTTTGGCAACTTTGGTCACCACCATGTAACTTATAGGGCAGGAACAGCACAGTTTTCAAAACGTGTTTTTCAGCCCGAAATAAACGCGTTTTCTCAGCCCTTAGAATCGCAGTGTATCTGCCTGGCTCTGAAGAGCCCACTGAGTCAGCCCTTAACCCCAGTGTGCTGAAATTGTTAAAACGTGTTTTTCAGCAGAAATAAACACGTTTTGGCAACTTTGGTCACCACCATGTAACTTATAGGGCAAGAACAGCACTGTTTTCAAAACGTGTTTTTCAGCCCGAAATAAACGCGTTTTCTCAGCCCTTAGAATCGCAGTGTATCTGCCTGGCTCAGAAGAGCCCACTGAGTCAGCCCTTAACCCCAGTGTGCTGAAGTTGTCAAAACGTGTATTTCAGCAGAAATAAACACGTTTTGGCAACTTTGGTCACCACCATGTAACTTATAGGGCAGGAACAGCACAGTTTTCAAAACGTGTTTTTCAGCCCGAAATAAACGCGTTTTCTCAGCCCTTAGAATCGCAGTGTATCTGCCTGGCTCTGAAGCGCCCACTGAGTCAGCCCTTAACCCCAGTGTGCTGAAATTGTCAAAACGTGTTTTTCATTAGAAATAAACACGTTTTGGCAACTTTGGTAACCACTATGTAACTTATAGGGCAGGAACAGCACAGTTTTCAAAACGTGTTTTTCAGCCCGAAATAAACGCGTTTTCTCAGCCCTTAGAATCGCAGTGTATCTGCCTGGCTCTGAAGAGCCCACTGAGTCAGCCCTTAACCCCAGTGTGCTGAAATTGTCAAAACGTGTTTTTCAGCAGAAATAAACACGTTTTGGCAACTTTGGTCACCACCATGTAACTTATAGGGCAAGAACAGCACAGTTTTCAAAACGTGTTTTTCAGCCCGAAATAAACGCGTTTTCTCAGCCCTTAAAATCACAGTGTATCTGCCTGGCTCAGAAGAGCCCACTGAGTCAGCCCTTAACCCCAGTGTGCTGAAATTGTTAAAACGTGTTTTTCAGCAGAAATAAACACGTTTTGGCAACTTTGGTCACCACCATGTAACTTATAGGGCAAGAACAGCACTGTTTTCAAAACGTGTTTTTCAGCCCGAAATAAACGCGTTTTCTCAGCCCTTAGAATCGCAGTGTATCTGCCTGGCTCAGAAGAGCCCACTGAGTCAGCCCTTAACCCCAGTGTGCTGAAGTTGTCAAAACGTGTATTTCAGCAGAAATAAACACGTTTTGGCAACTTTGGTCACCACCATGTAACTTATAGGGCAGGAACAGCACAGTTTTCAAAACGTGTTTTTCAGCCCGAAATAAACGCGTTTTCTCAGCCCTTAGAATCGCAGTGTATCTGCCTGGCTCTGAAGAGCCCACTGTGTCAGCCCTTAACCCCAGTGTGCTGAAATTGTCAAAACGTGTTTTTCAGCAGAAATAAACACGTTTTGGCAACTTTGGTCACCACCATATAACTTATAGGGCAAGAACAGCACAGTTTTCAAAACGTGTTTTTCAACCCGAAATAAACGCGTTTTCTCAGCCCTTAGAATCGCAGTGTATCTGCCTGGCTCAGAAGAGCCCACTGAGTCAGCCCTTAACCCCAGTGTGCTGAAGTTGTCAAAACGTGTTTTTCAGCAGAAATAAACACGTTTTGGCAACTTTGGTCACCACCATGTAACTTATAGGGCAGGAACAGCACAGTTTTCAAAACGTGTTTTTCAGCCCAAAATAAACGCGTTTTCTCAGCCCTTAGAATCGCAGTGTATCTGCCTGGCTCTGAAGAGCCCACTGTGTCAGCCCTTAACCCCAGTGTGCTGAAATTGTCAAAACGTGTTTTTCAGCAGAAATAAACACGTTTTGGCAACTTTGGTCACCACCATGTAACTTATAAGGCAAGAACAGCACAGTTTTCAAAACGTGTTTTTCAGCCCGAAATAAACGCGTTTTCTCAGCCCTTGGAATCGCAGTGTATCTGCCTGGCTCAGAAGAGACAACTGAGTCAGCCCTTTACCCCAGTGTGCTGAAATTGTCAAAACGTGTTTTTCAGCAGAAATAAACACGTTTTGGCAACTTTGGTCACCACCATGTAACTTATAGGGCAAGAACAGCACAGTTTTCAAAACGTGTTTTTCAGCCCGAAATAAACGCGTTTTCTCAGCCCTTAGATTCGCAGTGTATCTGCCTATCTCAGAAGAGCCCACTGAGTCAGCCCTTAACCCCAGTGTGCTGAAATTGTCAAAACGTGTTTTTCAGCAGAAATAAACACGTTTTGGCAACTTTGGTCACCACCATGTAACTTATAGGGCAGGAACAGCACAGTTTTCAAAACGTGTTTTTCAGCCCGAAATAAACGCGTTTTCTCAGCCCTTAGAATCGCAGTGTATCTGCCTGGCTCTGAAGAGCCCACTGAGTCAGCCCTTAACCCCAGTGTGCTGAAATTGTCAAAACGTGTTTTTCAGCAGAAATAAACACGTTTTGGCAACTTTGGTCACCACCATGTAACTTATAGGGCAGGAACAGCACAGATTTCAAAACGTGTTTTTCAGCCCGAAATAAACGCGTTTTCTCAGCCCTTAGAATCGCAGTGTATCTGCCTGGCTCTGAAGAGCCCACTGAGTCAGCCCTTAACCCCAGTGTGCTGAAATTGTCAAAACGTGTTTTTCAGCAGAAATAAACACGTTTTGGCAACTTTGGTCACCACCATGTAACTTATAGGGCAAGAACAGCACAGTTTTCAAAACGTGTTTTTCAGCCCGAAATAAACGCGTTTTCTCAGCCCTTGGAATCGCAGTGTATCTGCCTGGCTCAGAAGAGCCCACTGAGTCAGCCCTTTACCCCAGTGTGCTGAAATTGTCAAAACGTGTTTTTCAGCAGAAATAAACACGTTTTGGCAACTTTGGTCACCAGCATGTAACTTATAGGGCAAGAACAGCACAGTTTTCAAAACGTGTTTTTCAGCCCGAAATAAACGCGTTTTCTCAGCCCTTAAAATCACAGTGTATCTGCCTGGCTCTGAAGAGCCCACTGAGTCAGCCCTTAACCCCAGTGTGCTGAAGTTGTCAAAACGTGTATTTCAGCAGAAATAAACACGTTTTGGCAACTTTGGTCTCCAGCATGTAACTTATAGGGCAGGAACAGCACAGTTTTCAAAACGTGTTTTTCAGCCCGAAATAAACGCGTTTTCTCAGCCCTTAAAATCACAGTGTATCTGCCTGGCTCTGAAGAGCCCACTGAGTCAGCCCTTAACACCAGTGTGCTGAAATTGTCAAAACGTGTTTTTCAGCAGAAATAAACACGTTTTGGCAACTTTGGTCACCACCATGTAACTTATAGGGCAAGAACAGCACAGTTTTCAAAACGTGTTTTTCAGCCCGAAATAAACGCGTTTTCTCAGCCCTTAAAATCACAGTGTATCTGCCTGGCTCAGAAGAGCCCACTGAGTCAGCCCTTAACCCCAGTGTGCTGAAATTGTTAAAACGTGTTTTTCAGCAGAAATCAACACGTTTTGGCAACTTTGGTCACCACCATGTAACTTATAGGGCAAGAACAGCACAGTTTTCATAACGTGTTTTTCAGCCCGAAATAAACGCGTTTTCTCAGCTCTTAAAATCACAGTGTATCTGCATGTCTCAGAAGAGCCCACTGAGTCAGCCCTTAACCCCAGTGTGCTGAAATTGTTAAAACGTGTTTTTCAGCAGAAATAAACACGTTTTGGCAACTTTGGTCACCACCATGTAACTTATAGGGCAAGAACAGCACTGTTTTCAAAACGTGTTTTTCAGCCCGAAATAAACGCGTTTTCTCAACCCTTAGAATCGCAGTGTATCTGCCTGGCTCAGAAGAGCCCACTGAGTCAGCCCTTAACCCCAGTGTGCTGAAGTTGTCAAAACGTGTATTTCAGCAGAAATAAACACGTTTTGGCAACTTTGGTCACCACCATGTAACTTATAGGGCAGGAACAGCACAGTTTTCAAAACGTGTTTTTCAGCCCGAAATAAACGCGTTTTCTCAGCCCTTAGAATCGCAGTGTATCTGCCTGGCTCTGAAGAGCCCACTGTGTCAGCCCTTAACCCCAGTGTGCTGAAATTGTCAAAACGTGTTTTTCAGCAGAAATAAACACGTTTTGGCAACTTTGGTCACCACCATGTAACTTATAGGGCAAGAACAGCACAGTTTTCAAAACGTGTTTTTCAGCCCGAAATAAACGCGTTTTCTCAGCCCTTGGAATCGCAGTGTATCTGCCTGGCTCAGAAGAGCCCACTGAGTCAGCCCTTTACCCCAGTGTGCTGAAATTGTCAAAACGTGTTTTTCAGCAGAAATAAACACGTTTTGGCAACTTTGGTCACCACCATGTAACTTATAGGGCAGGAACAGCACAGTTTTCAAAACGTGTTTTTCAGCCCGAAATAAACGCGTTTTCTCAGCCCTTGGAATCGCAGTGTATCTGCCTGGCTCAGAAGAGCCCACTGAGTCAGCCCTTTACCCCAGTGTGCTGAAATTGTCAAAACGTGTTTTTCAGCAGAAATAAACACGTTTTGGCAACTTTGGTCACCACCATGTAACTTATAGGGCAGGAACAGCACAGTTTTCAAAACGTGTTTTTCAGCCCGAAATAAACGCGTTTTCTCAGCCCTTAGAATCGCAGTGTATCTGCCTGGCTCTGAAGCGCCCACTGAGTCAGCCCTTAACCCCAGTGTGCTGAAATTGTCAAAACGTGTTTTTCATTAGAAATAAACACGTTTTGGCAACTTTGGTAACCACTATGTAACTTATAGGGCAGGAACAGCACAGTTTTCAAAACGTGTTTTTCAGCCCGAAATAAACGCGTTTTCTCAGCCCTTAGAATCACAGTGTATCTGCCTGGCTCTGAAGAGCCCACTGAGTCAGCCCTTAACCCCAGTGTGCTGAAATTGTCAAAACGTGTTTTTCAGCAGAAATAAACACGTTTTGGCAACTTTGGTCACCACCATGTAACTTATAGGGCAAGAACAGCACAGTTTTCAAAACGTGTTTTTCAGCCCGAAATAAACGCGTTTTCTCAGCCCTTAAAATCACAGTGTATCTGCCTGGCTCAGAAGAGCCCACTGAGTCAGCCCTTAACCCCAGTGTGCTGAAATTGTTAAAACGTGTTTTTCAGCAGAAATAAACACGTTTTGGCAACTTTGGTCACCACCATGTAACTTATAGGGCAAGAACAGCACTGTTTTCAAAACGTGTTTTTCAGCCCGAAATAAACGCGTTTTCTCAGCCCTTAGAATCGCAGTGTATCTGCCTGGCTCAGAAGAGCCCACTGAGTCAGCCCTTAACCCCAGTGTGCTGAAGTTGTCAAAACGTGTATTTCAGCAGAAATAAACACGTTTTGGCAACTTTGGTCACCACCATGTAACTTATAGGGCAGGAACAGCACAGTTTTCAAAACGTGTTTTTCAGCCCGAAATAAACGCGTTTTCTCAGCCCTTAGAATCGCAGTGTATCTGCCTGGCTCTGAAGAGCCCACTGTGTCAGCCCTTAACCCCAGTGTGCTGAAATTGTCAAAACGTGTTTTTCAGCAGAAATAAACACGTTTTGGCAACTTTGGTCACCACCATATAACTTATAGGGCAAGAACAGCACAGTTTTCAAAACGTGTTTTTCAACCCGAAATAAACGCGTTTTCTCAGCCCTTAGAATCGCAGTGTATCTGCCTGGCTCAGAAGAGCCCACTGAGTCAGCCCTTAACCCCAGTGTGCTGAAGTTGTCAAAACGTGTTTTTCAGCAGAAATAAACACGTTTTGGCAACTTTGGTCACCACCATGTAACTTATAGGGCAGGAACAGCACAGTTTTCAAAACGTGTTATTCAGCCCAAAATAAACGCGTTTTCTCAGCCCTTAGAATTGCAGTGTATCTGCCTGGCTCTGAAGAGCCCACTGTGTCAGCCCTTAACCCCAGTGTGCTGAAATTGTCAAAACGTGTTTTTCAGCAGAAATAAACACGTTTTGGCAACTTTGGTCACCACCATGTAACTTATAGGGCAAGAACAGCACAGTTTTCAAAACGTGTTTTTCAGCCCGAAATAAACGCGTTTTGTCAGCCCTTGGAATCGCAGTGTATCTGCCTGGCTCAGAAGAGACAACTGAGTCAGCCCTTTACCCCAGTGTGCTGAAATTGTCAAAACGTGTTTTTCAGCAGAAATAAACACGTTTTGGCAACTTTGGTCACCACCATGTAACTTATAGGGCAAGAACAGCACAGTTTTCAAAACGTGTTTTTCAGCCCGAAATAAACGCGTTTTCTCAGCCCTTAGATTCGCAGTGTATCTGCCTATCTCAGAAGAGCCCACTGAGTCAGCCCTTAACCCCAGTGTGCTGAAATTGTCAAAACGTGTTTTTCAGCAGAAATAAACACGTTTTGGCAACTTTGGTCACCACCATGTAACTTATAGGGCAGGAACAGCACAGTTTTCAAAACGTGTTTTTCAGCCCGAAATAAACGCGTTTTCTCAGCCCTTAGAATCGCAGTGTATCTGCCTGGCTCTGAAGAGCCCACTGAGTCAGCCCTTAACCCCAGTGTGCTGAAATTGTCAAAACGTGTTTTTCAGCAGAAATAAACACGTTTTGGCAACTTTGGTCACCACCATGTAACTTATAGGGCAGGAACAGCACAGATTTCAAAACGTGTTTTTCAGCCCGAAATAAACGCGTTTTCTCAGCCCTTGGAATCGCAGTGTTTCTGCCTGGCTCAGAAGAGCCCACTGAGTCAGCCCTTTACCCCAGTGTGCTGAAATTGTCAAAACGTGTTTTTCAGCAGAAATAAACACGTTTTGGCAACTTTGGTCACCAGCATGTAACTTATAGGGCAAGAACAGCACAGTTTTCAAAACGTGTTTTTCAGCCCGAAATAAACGCGTTTTCTCAGCCCTTAAAATCACAGTGTATCTGCCTGGCTCTGAAGAGCCCACTGAGTCAGCCCTTAACCCCAGTGTGCTGAAGTTGTCAAAACGTGTATTTCAGCAGAAATAAACACGTTTTGGCAACTTTGGTCTCCAGCATGTAACTTATAGGGCAGGAACAGCACAGTTTTCAAAACGTGTTTTCCAGCCCGAAATAAACGCGTTTTCTCAGCCCTTAAAATCACAGTGTATCTGCCTGGCTCTGAAGAGCCCACTGAGTCAGCCCTTAACACCAGTGTGCTGAAATTGTCAAAACGTGTTTTTCAGCAGAAATAAACACGTTTTGGCAACTTTGGTCACCACCATGTAACTTATAGGGCAAGAACAGCACAGTTTTCAAAACGTGTTTTTCAGCCCGAAATAAACGCGTTTTCTCAGCCCTTAATATCACAGTGTATCTGCCTGGCTCAGAAGAGCCCACTGAGTCAGCCCTTAACCCCAGTGTGCTGAAATTGTTAAAACGTGTTTTTCAGCAGAAATCAACACGTTTTGGCAACTTTGGTCACCACCATGTAACTTATAGGGCAAGAACAGCACAGTTTTCATAACGTGTTTTTCAGCCCGAAATAAACGCGTTTTCTCAGCTCTTAAAATCACAGTGTATCTGCATGGCTCAGAAGAGCCCACTGAGTCAGCCCTTAACCCCAGTGTGCTGAAATTGTTAAAACGTGTTTTTCAGCAGAAATAAACACTTTTTGGCAACTTTGGTCACCACCATGTAACTTATAGGGCAAGAACAGCACAGTTTTCAAAACGTGTTTTTCAGCCCGAAATAAACGCGTTTTCTCAGCCCTTAAAATCACAGTGTATCTGCCTGGCTCAGAAGAGCCCACTGAGTCAGCCCTTAACCCCAGTGTGCTGAAATTGTTAAAACGTGTTTTTCAGCAGAAATAAACACGTTTTGGCAACTTTGGTCACCACCATGTAACTTATAGGGCAAGAACAGCACTGTTTTCAAAACGTGTTTTTCAGCCCGAAATAAACGCGTTTTCTCAGCCCTTAGAATCGCAGTGTATCTGCCTGGCTCAGAAGAGCCCACTGAGTCAGCCCTTAACCCCAGTGTGCTGAAGTTGTCAAAACGTGTATTTCAGCAGAAATAAACACGTTTTGGCAACTTTGGTCACCACCATGTAACTTATAGGGCAGGAACAGCACAGTTTTCAAAACGTGTTTTTCAGCCCGAAATAAACGCGTTTTCTCAGCCCTTAGAATCGCAGTGTATCTGCCTGGCTCTGAAGAGCCCACTGTGTCAGCCCTTAACCCCAGTGTGCTGAAATTGTCAAAACGTGTTTTTCAGCAGAAATAAACACGTTTTGGCAACTTTGGTCACCACCATATAACTTATAGGGCAAGAACAGCACAGTTTTCAAAACGTGTTTTTCAACCCGAAATAAACGCGTTTTCTCAGCCCTTGGAATCGCAGTGTATCTGCCTGGCTCAGAAGAGCCCACTGAGTCAGCCCTTTACCCCAGTGTGCTGAAATTGTCAAAACGTGTTTTTCAGCAGAAATAAACACGTTTTGGCAACTTTGGTCACCACCATGTAACTTATAGGGCAAGAACAGCACAGTTTTCAAAACGTGTTTTTCAGCCCGAAATAAAAGCGTTTTCTCAGTCCTTAAAATCATAGTGTATCTGCCTGGCTCTGAAGAGCCCACTGAGTCAGCCCTTAACCCCAGTGTGCTGAAGTTGTCAAAACGTGTATTTCAGCAGAAATAAACACATTTTGGCAACTTTGGTCTCCAGCATGTAACTTATAGGGCAGGAACAGCACAGTTTTCAAAACGTGTTTTCCAGCCCGAAATAAACGCGTTTTCTCAGCCCTTAAAATCACAATGTATCTGCCTGGCTCTGAAGAGCCCACTGAGTCAGCCCTTAACACCAGTGTGCTGAAATTGTCAAAACGTGTTTTTCAGCAGAAATAAACACGTTTTGGCAACTTTGGTCACCACCATGTAACTTATAGGGCAAGAACAGCACAGTTTTCAAAACGTGTTTTTCAGCCCGAAATAAAAGCGTTTTCTCAGACCTTAAAATCACAGTGTATCTGCCTGGCTCAGAAGAGCCCACTGAGTCAGCCCTTAACCCCAGTGTGCTGAAATTGTTAAAACGTGTTTTTCAGCAGAAATCAACACGTTTTGGCAACTTTGGTCACCACCATGTAACTTATAGGGCAAGAACAGCACAGTTTTCAAAACGTGTTTTTCAACCCGAAATAAACGCGTTTTCTCAGCCCTTAAAATCACAGTGTATCTGCATGGCTCTGAAGAGCCCACTGAGTCAGCCCTTAACCCCAGTGTGCTGAAATTGTCAAACCGTGTTTTTCAGAAGAAATAAACACGTTTTGGCAACTTTGGTCACCACCATGTAACTTATAGGGCAAGAACAGCACAGTTTTCAAAACGTGTTTTTCAGCCCGAAATAAACGCGTTTTCTCAGCCCTTAAAATCACAGTGTATCTGCCTGGCTCAGAAGAGCCCACTGAGTCAGCCCTTAACCCCAGTGTGCTGAAATTGTTAAAACGTGTTTTTCAGCAGAAATAAACACGTTTTGGCAACTTTGGTCACCACCATGTAACTTATAGGGCAAGAACAGCACAGTTTTCAAAACGTGTTTTTCAGCCCGAAATAAACGCGTTTTCTCAGCCCTTAGAATCGCAGTGTATCTGCCTGGCTCTGAAGAGCCCACTGTGTCAGCCCTTAACCCCAGTGTGCTGAAATTGTCAAAACGTGTTTTTCTGCAGAAATAAACACGTTTTGGCAACTTTGGTCACCACCATGTAACTTATAGGGCAAGAACAGCACAGTTTTCAAAACGTGTTTTCCAGCCCGAAATAAACGCGTTTTCTCAGCCCTTGGAATCGCAGTGTATCTGCCTGGCTCAGAAGAGCCCACTGAGTCAGCCCTTTACCCCAGTGTGCTGAAATTGTCAAAACGTGTTTTTCAGCAGAAATAAACACGTTTTGGCAACTTTGGTCACCACCATGTAACTTATAGGGCAAGAACAGCACAGTTTTCAAAACGTGTTTTTCAGCCCGAAATAAACGCGTTTTCTCAGCCCTTAGATTCGCAGTGTATCTGCCTGGCTCAGAAGAGCCCACTGAGTCAGCCCTTAACCCCAGTGTGCTGAAATTGTCAAAACGTGTTTTTCAGCAGAAATAAACACGTTTTGGCAACTTTGGTCACCACCATGTAACTTATAGGGCAGGAAAAGCACAGTTTTCAAAACGTGTTTTTCAGCCCGAAATAAACGCGTTTTCTCAGCCCTTAGAATCGCAGTGTATCTGCCTGGCTCTGAAGAGCCCACTGAGTCAGCCCTTAACCCCAGTGTGCTGAAATTGTCAAAACGTGTTTTTCAGCAGAAATAAACACGTTTTGGCAACTTTGGTCACCACCATGTAACTTATAGGGCAAGAACAGCACAGTTTTCAAAACGTGTTTTTCAGCCCGAAATAAACGCGTTTTCTCAGCCCTTAAAATCACAGTGTATCTGCCTGGCTCAGAAGAGCCCACTGAGTCAGCCCTTAACCCCAGTGTGCTGAAATTGTCAAAACGTGTTTTTCAGCAGAAATAAACACGTTTTGGCAACTTTGGTCACCAGCATGTAACTTATAGGGCAGGAACAGCACAGTTTTCAAAACGTGTTTTTCAGCCCGAAATAAACGCGTTTTCTCAGCCCTTAAAATCACAGTGTATCTGCCTGGCTCTGAAGAGCCCACTGAGTCAACCCTTAACACCAGTGTGCTGAAATTGTCAAAACGTGTTTTTCAGAAGAAATAAACACGTTTTGGCAACTTTGGTCACCACCATGTAACTTATAGGGCAAGAACAGCACAGTTTTCAAAACGTGTTTTTCAGCCCGAAATAAACGCGTTTTCTCAGCCCTTAAAATCACAGTGTATCTGCCTGGCTCAGAAGAGCCCACTGAGTCAGCCCTTAACCCCAGTGTGCTGAAATTGTTAAAACGTGTTTTTCAGCAGAAATAAACACGTTTTGGCAACTTTGGTCACCACCATGTAACTTATAGGGCAAGAACAGCACAGTTTTCAAAACGTGTTTTTCAGCCCGAAATAAACGCGTTTTCTCAGCCCTTAGAATCGCAGTGTATCTGCCTGGCTCTGAAGAGCCCACTGTGTCAGCCCTTAACCCCAGTGTGCTGAAATTGTCAAAACGTGTTTTTCAGCAGAAATAAACACGTTTTGGCAACTTTGGTCACCACCATGTAACTTATAGGGCAAGAACAGCACAGTTTTCAAAACGTGTTTTCCAGCCCGAAATAAACGCGTTTTCTCAGCCCTTGGAATCGCAGTGTATCTGCCTGGCTCAGAAGAGCCCACTGAGTCAGCCCTTTACCCCAGTGTGCTGAAATTGTCAAAACGTGTTTTTCAGCAGAAATAAACACGTTTTGGCAACTTTGGTCACCACCATGTAACTTATAGGGCAAGAACAGCACAGTTTTCAAAACGTGTTTTTCAGCCCGAAATAAACGCGTTTTCTCAGCCCTTAGATTCGCAGTGTATCTGCCTGGCTCAGAAGAGCCCACTGAGTCAGCCCTTAACCCCAGTGTGCTGAAATTGTCAAAACGTGTTTTTCAGCAGAAATAAACACGTTTTGGCAACTTTGGTCACCACCATGTAACTTATAGGGCAGGAACAGCACAGTTTTCAAAACGTGTTTTTCAGCCCGAAATAAACGCGTTTTCTCAGCCCTTAGATTCGCAGTGTATCTGCCTGGCTCAGAAGAGCCCACTGAGTCAGCCCTTAACCCCAGTGTGCTGAAATTGTCAAAACGTGTTTTTCAGCAGAAATAAACACGTTTTGGCAACTTTGGTCACCACCATGTAACTTATAGGGCAGGAACAGCACAGTTTTAAAAACGTGTTTTTCAGCCCGAAATAAACGCGTTTTCTCAGCCCTTAGAATCGCAGTGTATCTGCCTGGCTCTGAAGAGCCCACTGAGTCAGCCCTTAACCCCAGTGTGCTGAAATTGTCAAAACGTGTTTTTCAGCAGAAATAAACACGTTTTGGCAACTTTGGTCACCACCATGTAACTTATAGGGCAAGAACAGCACAGTTTTCAAAACGTGTTTTTCAGCCCGAAATAAACGCGTTTTCTCAGCCCTTAAAATCACAGTGTATCTGCCTGGCTCAGAAGAGCCCACTGAGTCAGCCCTTAACCCCAGTGTGCTGAAATTGTCAAAACGTGTTTTTCAGCAGAAATAAACACGTTTTGGCAACTTTGGTCACCAGCATGTAACTTATAGGGCAGGAACAGCACAGTTTTCAAAACGTGTTTTTCAGCCCGAAATAAACGCGTTTTCTCAGCCCTTAAAATCACAGGGTATCTGCCTGGCTCTGAAGAGCCCACTGAGTCAACCCTTAACACCAGTGTGCTGAAATTGTCAAAACGTGTTTTTCAGCAGAAATAAACACGTTTTGGCAACTTAGGTCACCACCATGTAACTTATAGGGCAAGAACAGCACAGTTTTCAAAACGTGTTTTTCAGCCCGAAATAAACGCGTTTTCTCAGCCCTTAAAATCACAGTGTATCTGCCTGGCTCAGAAGAGCCCACTGAGTCAGCCCTTAACCCCAGTGTGCTGAAATTGTTAAAACGTGTTTTTCAGCAGAAATAAACACGTTTTGGCAACTTTGGTCACCACCATGTAACTTATAGGGCAAGAACAGCACTGTTTTCAAAACGTGTTTTTCAGCCCGAAATAAACGCGTTTTCTCAGCCCTTAGAATCGCAGTGTATCTGCCTGGCTCAGAAGAGCCCACTGAGTCAGCCCTTAACCCCAGTGTGCTGAAGTTGTCAAAACGTGTATTTCAGCAGAAATAAACACGTTTTGGCAACTTTGGTCACCACCATGTAACTTATAGGGCAGGAACAGCACAGTTTTCAAAACGTGTTTTTCAGCCCGAAATAAACGCGTTTTCTCAGCCCTTAGAATCGCAGTGTATCTGCCTGGCTCTGAAGCGCCCACTGAGTCAGCCCTTAACCCCAGTGTGCTGAAATTGTCAAAACGTGTTTTTCAGCAGAAATAAACACGTTTTGGCAACTTTGGTTACCACCATGTAACTTATAGGGCAAGAACAGCACAGTTTTCAAAACGTGTTTTTCAGCCCGAAATAAACGCGTTTTCTCAGCCCTTGGAATCGCAGTGTTTCTGCCTGGCTCAGAAGAGCCCACTGAGTAAGCCCTTTACCCCAGTGTGCTGAAATTGTCAAAACGTGTTTTTCAGCAGAAATAAACACGTTTTGGCAACTTTGGTCACCAGCATGTAACTTATAGGGCAAGAACAGCACAGTTTTCAAAACGTGTTTTTCAGCCCGAAATAAACGCGTTTTCTCAGCCCTTAAAATCACAGTGTATCTGCCTGGCTCTGAAGAGCCCACTGAGTCAGCCCTTAACCCCAGTGTGCTGAAGTTGTCAAAACGTGTATTTCAGCAGAAATAAACACGTTTTGGCAACTTTGGTCTCCAGCATGTAACTTATAGGGCAGGAACAGCACAGTTTTCAAAACGTGTTTTCCAGCCCGAAATAAACGCGTTTTCTCAGCCCTTAAAATCACAGTGTATCTGCCTGGCTCTGAAGAGCCCACTGAGTCAGCCCTTAACACCAGTGTGCTGAAATTGTCAAAACGTGTTTTTCAGCAGAAATAAACACGTTTTGGCAACTTTGGTCACCACCATGTAACTTATAGGGCAAGAACAGCACAGTTTTCAAAACGTGTTTTTCAGCCCGAAATAAACGCGTTTTCTCAGCCCTTAAAATCACAGTGTATCTGCCTGGCTCAGAAGAGCCCACTGAGTCAGCCCTTAACCCCAGTGTGCTGAAATTGTTAAAACGTGTTTTTCAGCAGAAATCAACACGTTTTGGCAACTTTGGTCACCACCATGTAACTTATAGGGCAAGAACAGCACAGTTTTCATAACGTGTTTTTCAGCCCGAAATAAACGCGTTTTCTCAGCTCTTAAAATCACAGTGTATCTGCATGGCTCAGAAGAGCCCACTGAGTCAGCCCTTAACCCCAGTGTGCTGAAATTGTTAAAACGTGTTTTTCAGCAGAAATAAACACGTTTTGGCAACTTTGGTCACCACCATGTAACTTATAGGGCAAGAACAGCACTGTTTTCAAAACGTGTTTTTCAGCCCGAAATAAACGCGTTTTCTCAACCCTTAGAATCGCAGTGTATCTGCCTGGCTCAGAAGAGCCCACTGAGTCAGCCCTTAACCCCAGTGTGCTGAAGTTGTCAAAACGTGTATTTCAGCAGAAATAAACACGTTTTGGCAACTTTGGTCACCACCATGTAACTTATAGGGCAGGAACAGCACAGTTTTCAAAACGTGTTTTTCAGCCCGAAATAAACGCGTTTTCTCAGCCCTTAGAATCGCAGTGTATCTGCCTGGCTCTGAAGAGCCCACTGTGTCAGCCCTTAACCCCAGTGTGCTGAAATTGTCAAAACGTGTTTTTCAGCAGAAATAAACACGTTTTGGCAACTTTGGTCACCACCATGTAACTTATAGGGCAAGAACAGCACAGTTTTCAAAACGTGTTTTTCAGCCCGAAATAAACGCGTTTTCTCAGCCCTTGGAATCGCAGTGTATCTGCCTGGCTCAGAAGAGCCCACTGAGTCAGCCCTTTACCCCAGTGTGCTGAAATTGTCAAAACGTGTTTTTCAGCAGAAATAAACACGTTTTGGCAACTTTGGTCACCAGCATGTAACTTATAGGGCAGGAACAGCACAGTTTTCAAAACGTGTTTTTCAGCCCGAAATAAACGCGTTTTCTCAGCCCTTAAAATCACAGTGTATCTGCCTGGCTCTGAAGAGCCCACTGAGTCAGCCCTTAACACCAGTGTGCTGAAATTGTCAAAACGTGTTTTTCAGCAGAAATAAACACGTTTTGGCAACTTTGGTCACCACCATGTAACTTATAGGTCAAGAACAGCACAGTTTTCAAAACGTCTTTTTCAGCCCGAAATAAACGCGTTTTCTCAACCCTTAAAATCACAGTGTATCTGCCTGGCTCAGAAGAGCCCACTGAGTCAGCCCTTAACCCCAGTGTGCTGAAATTGTTAAAACGTGTTTTTCAGCAGAAATAAACACGTTTTGGCAACTTTGGTCACCACCATGTAACTTATAGGGCAAGAACAGCACTGTTTTCAAAACGTGTTTTTCAGCCCGAAATAAACGCGTTTTCTCAGCCCTTAGAATCGCAGTGTATCTGCCTGGCTCAGAAGAGCCCACTGAGTCAGCCCTTAACCCCAGTGTGCTGAAGTTGTCAAAACGTGTATTTCAGCAGAAATAAACACGTTTTGGCAACTTTGGTCACCACCATGTAACTTATAGGGCAGGAACAGCACAGTTTTCAAAACGTGTTTTTCAGCCCGAAATAAACGCGTTTTCTCAGCCCTTAGAATCGCAGTGTATCTGCCTGGCTCTGAAGCGCCCACTGAGTCAGCCCTTAACCCCAGTGTGCTGAAATTGTCAAAACGTGTTTTTCATTAGAAATAAACACGTTTTGGCAACTTTGGTAACCACTATGTAACTTATAGGGCAGGAACAGCACAGTTTTCAAAACGTGTTTTTCAGCCCGAAATAAACGCGTTTTCTCAGCCCTTAGAATCGCAGTGTATCTGCCTGGCTCTGAAGAGCCCACTGAGTCAGCCCTTAACCCCAGTGTGCTGAAATTGTCAAAACGTGTTTTTCAGCAGAAATAAACACGTTTTGGCAACTTTGGTCACCACCATGTAACTTATAGGGCAAGAACAGCACAGTTTTCAAAACGTGTTTTTCAGCCCGAAATAAACGCGTTTTCTCAGCCCTTAAAATCACAGTGTATCTGCCTGGCTCAGAAGAGCCCACTGAGTCAGCCCTTAACCCCAGTGTGCTGAAATTGTTAAAACGTGTTTTTCAGCAGAAATAAACACGTTTTGGCAACTTTGGTCACCACCATGTAACTTATAGGGCAAGAACAGCACTGTTTTCAAAACGTGTTTTTCAGCCCGAAATAAACGCGTTTTCTCAGCCCTTAGAATCGCAGTGTATCTGCCTGGCTCAGAAGAGCCCACTGAGTCAGCCCTTAACCCCAGTGTGCTGAAGTTGTCAAAACGTGTATTTCAGCAGAAATAAACACGTTTTGGCAACTTTGGTCACCACCATGTAACTTATAGGGCAGGAACAGCACAGTTTTCAAAACGTGTTTTTCAGCCCGAAATAAACGCGTTTTCTCAGCCCTTAGAATCGCAGTGTATCTGCCTGGCTCTGAAGAGCCCACTGTGTCAGCCCTTAACCCCAGTGTGCTGAAATTGTCAAAACGTGTTTTTCAGCAGAAATAAACACGTTTTGGCAACTTTGGTCACCACCATATAACTTATAGGGCAAGAACAGCACAGTTTTCAAAACGTGTTTTTCAACCCGAAATAAACGCGTTTTCTCAGCCCTTAGAATCGCAGTGTATCTGCCTGGCTCAGAAGAGCCCACTGAGTCAGCCCTTAACCCCAGTGTGCTGAAGTTGTCAAAACGTGTTTTTCAGCAGAAATAAACACGTTTTGGCAACTTTGGTCACCACCATGTAACTTATAGGGCAGGAACAGCACAGTTTTCAAAACGTGTTTTTCAGCCCAAAATAAACGCGTTTTCTCAGCCCTTAGAATCGCAGTGTATCTGCCTGGCTCTGAAGAGCCCACTGTGTCAGCCCTTAACCCCAGTGTGCTGAAATTGTCAAAACGTGTTTTTCAGCAGAAATAAACACGTTTTGGCAACTTTGGTCACCACCATGTAACTTATAGGGCAAGAACAGCACAGTTTTCAAAACGTGTTTTTCAGCCCGAAATAAACGCGTTTTCTCAGCCCTTGGAATCGCAGTGTATCTGCCTGGCTCAGAAGAGCCCACTGAGTCAGCCCTTAACCCCAGTGTGCTGAAATTGTCAAAACGTGTTTTTCAGCAGAAATAAACACGTTTTGGCAACTTTGGTCACCACCATGTAACTTATAGGGCAGGAACAGCACAGTTTTCAAAACGTGTTTTTCAGCCCGAAATAAACGCGTTTTCTCAGCCCTTAGAATCGCAGTGTATCTGCCTGGCTCTGAAGAGCCCACTGAGTCAGCCCTTAACCCCAGTGTGCTGAAATTGTTAAAACGTGTTTTTCAGCAGAAATAAACACGTTTTGGCAACTTTGGTCACCACCATGTAACTTATAGGGCAAGAACAGCACTGTTTTCAAAACGTGTTTTTCAGCCCGAAATAAACGCGTTTTCTCAGCCCTTAGAATCGCAGTGTATCTGCCTGGCTCAGAAGAGCCCACTGAGTCAGCCCTTAACCCCAGTGTGCTGAAGTTGTCAAAACGTGTATTTCAGCAGAAATAAACACGTTTTGGCAACTTTGGTCACCACCATGTAACTTATAGGGCAGGAACAGCACAGTTTTCTAAACGTGTTTTTCAGCCCGAAATAAACGCGTTTTCTCAGCCCTTAGAATCGCAGTGTATCTGCCTGGCTCTGAAGCGCCCACTGAGTCAGCCCTTAACCCCAGTGTGCTGAAATTGTCAAAACGTGTTTTTCATTAGAAATAAACACGTTTTGGCAACTTTGGTAACCACTATGTAACTTATAGGGCAGGAACAGCACAGTTTTCAAAACGTGTTTTTCAGCCCGAAATAAACGCGTTTTCTCAGCCCTTAGAATCACAGTGTATCTGCCTGGCTCTGAAGAGCCCACTGAGTCAGCCCTTAACCCCAGTGTGCTGAAATTGTCAAAACGTGTTTTTCAGCAGAAATAAACACGTTTTGGCAACTTTGGTCACCACCATGTAACTTATAGGGCAAGAACAGCACAGTTTTCAAAACGTGTTTTTCAGCCCGAAATAAACGCGTTTTCTCAGCCCTTAAAATCACAGTGTATCTGCCTGGCTCAGAAGAGCCCACTGAGTCAGCCCTTAACCCCAGTGTGCTGAAATTGTTAAAACGTGTTTTTCAGCAGAAATAAACACGTTTTGGCAACTTTGGTCACCACCATGTAACTTATAGGGCAAGAACAGCACTGTTTTCAAAACGTGTTTTTCAGCCCGAAATAAACGCGTTTTCTCAGCCCTTAGAATCGCAGTGTATCTGCCTGGCTCAGAAGAGCCCACTGAGTCAGCCCTTAACCCCAGTGTGCTGAAGTTGTCAAAACGTGTATTTCAGTAGAAATAAACACGTTTTGGCAACTTTGGTCACCACCATGTAACTTATAGGGCAGGAACAGCACAGTTTTCAAAACGTGTTTTTCAGCCCGAAATAAACGCGTTTTCTCAGCCCTTAGAATCGCAGTGTATCTGCCTGGCTCTGAAGAGCCCACTGTGTCAGCCCTTAACCCCAGTGTGCTGAAATTGTCAAAACGTGTTTTTCAGCAGAAATAAACACGTTTTGGCAACTTTGGTCACCACCATATAACTTATAGGGCAAGAACAGCACAGTTTTCAAAACGTGTTTTTCAACCCGAAATAAACGCGTTTTCTCAGCCCTTAGAATCGCAGTGTATCTGCCTGGCTCAGAAGAGCCCACTGAGTCAGCCCTTAACCCCAGTGTGCTGAAGTTGTCAAAACGTGTTTTTCAGCAGAAATAAACACGTTTTGGCAACTTTGGTCACCACCATGTAACTTATAGGGCAGGAACAGCACAGTTTTCAAAACGTGTTATTCAGCCCAAAATAAACGCGTTTTCTCAGCCCTTAGAATCGCAGTGTATCTGCCTGGCTCTGAAGAGCCCACTGTGTCAGCCCTTAACCCCAGTGTGCTGAAATTGTCAAAACGTGTTTTTCAGCAGAAATAAACACGTTTTGGCAACTTTGGTCACCACCATGTAACTTATAGGGCAAGAACAGCACAGTTTTCAAAACGTGTTTTTCAGCCCGAAATAAACGCGTTTTGTCAGCCCTTGGAATCGCAGTGTATCTGCCTGGCTCAGAAGAGACAACTGAGTCAGCCCTTTACCCCAGTGTGCTGAAATTGTCAAAACGTGTTTTTCAGCAGAAATAAACACGTTTTGGCAACTTTGGTCACCACCATGTAACTTATAGGGCAAGAACAGCACAGTTTTCAAAACGTGTTTTTCAGCCCGAAATAAACGCGTTTTCTCAGCCCTTAGATTCGCAGTGTATCTGCCTATCTCAGAAGAGCCCACTGAGTCAGCCCTTAACCCCAGTGTGCTGAAATTGTCAAAACGTGTTTTTCATTAGAAATAAACACGTTTTGGCAACTTTGGTAACCACTATGTAACTTATAGGGCAGGAACAGCACAGTTTTCAAAACGTGTTTTTCAGCCCGAAATAAACGCGTTTTCTCAGCCCTTAGAATCACAGTGTATCTGCCTGGCTCTGAAGAGCCCACTGAGTCAGCCCTTAACCCCAGTGTGCTGAAATTGTCAAAACGTGTTTTTCAGCAGAAATAAACACGTTTTGGCAACTTTGGTCACCACCATGTAACTTATAGGGCAAGAACAGCACAGTTTTCAAAACGTGTTTTTCAGCCCGAAATAAACGCGTTTTCTCAGCCCTTAAAATCACAGTGTATCTGCCTGGCTCAGAAGAGCCCACTGAGTCAGCCCTTAACCCCAGTGTGCTGAAATTGTTAAAACGTGTTTTTCAGCAGAAATAAACACGTTTTGGCAACTTTGGTCACCACCATGTAACTTATAGGGCAAGAACAGCACTGTTTTCAAAACGTGTTTTTCAGCCCGAAATAAACGCGTTTTCTCAGCCCTTAGAATCGCAGTGTATCTGCCTGGCTCAGAAGAGCCCACTGAGTCAGCCCTTAACCCCAGTGTGCTGAAGTTGTCAAAACGTGTATTTCAGCAGAAATAAACACGTTTTGGCAACTTTGGTCACCACCATGTAACTTATAGGGCAGGAACAGCACAGTTTTCAAAACGTGTTTTTCAGCCCGAAATAAACGCGTTTTCTCAGCCCTTAGAATCGCAGTGTATCTGCCTGGCTCTGAAGAGCCCACTGTGTCAGCCCTTAACCCCAGTGTGCTGAAATTGTCAAAACGTGTTTTTCAGCAGAAATAAACACGTTTTGGCAACTTTGGTCACCACCATATAACTTATAGGGCAAGAACAGCACAGTTTTCAAAACGTGTTTTTCAACCCGAAATAAACGCGTTTTCTCAGCCCTTAGAATCGCAGTGTATCTGCCTGGCTCAGAAGAGCCCACTGAGTCAGCCCTTAACCCCAGTGTGCTGAAGTTGTCAAAACGTGTTTTTCAGCAGAAATAAACACGTTTTGGCAACTTTGGTCACCACCATGTAACTTATAGGGCAGGAACAGCACAGTTTTCAAAACGTGTTATTCAGCCCAAAATAAACGCGTTTTCTCAGCCCTTAGAATTGCAGTGTATCTGCCTGGCTCTGAAGAGCCCACTGTGTCAGCCCTTAACCCCAGTGTGCTGAAATTGTCAAAACGTGTTTTTCAGCAGAAATAAACACGTTTTGGCAACTTTGGTCACCACCATGTAACTTATAGGGCAAGAACAGCACAGTTTTCAAAACGTGTTTTTCAGCCCGAAATAAACGCGTTTTGTCAGCCCTTGGAATCGCAGTGTATCTGCCTGGCTCAGAAGAGACAACTGAGTCAGCCCTTTACCCCAGTGTGCTGAAATTGTCAAAACGTGTTTTTCAGCAGAAATAAACACGTTTTGGCAACTTTGGTCACCACCATGTAACTTATAGGGCAAGAACAGCACAGTTTTCAAAACGTGTTTTTCAGCCCGAAATAAACGCGTTTTCTCAGCCCTTAGATTCGCAGTGTATCTGCCTATCTCAGAAGAGCCCACTGAGTCAGCCCTTAACCCCAGTGTGCTGAAATTGTCAAAACGTGTTTTTCAGCAGAAATAAACACGTTTTGGCAACTTTGGTCACCACCATGTAACTTATAGGGCAGGAACAGCACAGTTTTCAAAACGTGTTTTTCAGCCCGAAATAAACGCGTTTTCTCAGCCCTTAGAATCGCAGTGTATCTGCCTGGCTCTGAAGAGCCCACTGAGTCAGCCCTTAACCCCAGTGTGCTGAAATTGTCAAAACGTGTTTTTCAGCAGAAATAAACACGTTTTGGCAACTTTGGTCACCACCATGTAACTTATAGGGCAGGAACAGCACAGATTTCAAAACGTGTTTTTCAGCCCGAAATAAACGCGTTTTCTCAGCCCTTGGAATCGCAGTGTTTCTGCCTGGCTCAGAAGAGCCCACTGAGTCAGCCCTTTACCCCAGTGTGCTGAAATTGTCAAAACGTGTTTTTCAGCAGAAATAAACACGTTTTGGCAACTTTGGTCACCAGCATGTAACTTATAGGGCAAGAACAGCACAGTTTTCAAAACGTGTTTTTCAGCCCGAAATAAACGCGTTTTCTCAGCCCTTAAAATCACAGTGTATCTGCCTGGCTCTGAAGAGCCCACTGAGTCAGCCCTTAACCCCAGTGTGCTGAAGTTGTCAAAACGTGTATTTCAGCAGAAATAAACACGTTTTGGCAACTTTGGTCTCCAGCATGTAACTTATAGGGCAGGAACAGCACAGTTTTCAAAACGTGTTTTCCAGCCCGAAATAAACGCGTTTTCTCAGCCCTTAAAATCACAGTGTATCTGCCTGGCTCTGAAGAGCCCACTGAGTCAGCCCTTAACACCAGTGTGCTGAAATTGTCAAAACGTGTTTTTCAGCAGAAATAAACACGTTTTGGCAACTTTGGTCACCACCATGTAACTTATAGGGCAAGAACAGCACAGTTTTCAAAACGTGTTTTTCAGCCCGAAATAAACGCGTTTTCTCAGCCCTTAATATCACAGTGTATCTGCCTGGCTCAGAAGAGCCCACTGAGTCAGCCCTTAACCCCAGTGTGCTGAAATTGTTAAAACGTGTTTTTCAGCAGAAATCAACACGTTTTGGCAACTTTGGTCACCACCATGTAACTTATAGGGCAAGAACAGCACAGTTTTCATAACGTGTTTTTCAGCCCGAAATAAACGCGTTTTCTCAGCTCTTAAAATCACAGTGTATCTGCATGGCTCAGAAGAGCCCACTGAGTCAGCCCTTAACCCCAGTGTGCTGAAATTGTTAAAACGTGTTTTTCAGCAGAAATAAACACTTTTTGGCAACTTTGGTCACCACCATGTAACTTATAGGGCAAGAACAGCACAGTTTTCAAAACGTGTTTTTCAGCCCGAAATAAACGCGTTTTCTCAGCCCTTAAAATCACAGTGTATCTGCCTGGCTCAGAAGAGCCCACTGAGTCAGCCCTTAACCCCAGTGTGCTGAAATTGTTAAAACGTGTTTTTCAGCAGAAATAAACACGTTTTGGCAACTTTGGTCACCACCATGTAACTTATAGGGCAAGAACAGCACTGTTTTCAAAACGTGTTTTTCAGCCCGAAATAAACGCGTTTTCTCAGCCCTTAGAATCGCAGTGTATCTGCCTGGCTCAGAAGAGCCCACTGAGTCAGCCCTTAACCCCAGTGTGCTGAAGTTGTCAAAACGTGTATTTCAGCAGAAATAAACACGTTTTGGCAACTTTGGTCACCACCATGTAACTTATAGGGCAGGAACAGCACAGTTTTCAAAACGTGTTTTTCAGCCCGAAATAAACGCGTTTTCTCAGCCCTTAGAATCGCAGTGTATCTGCCTGGCTCTGAAGAGCCCACTGTGTCAGCCCTTAACCCCAGTGTGCTGAAATTGTCAAAACGTGTTTTTCAGCAGAAATAAACACGTTTTGGCAACTTTGGTCACCACCATATAACTTATAGGGCAAGAACAGCACAGTTTTCAAAACGTGTTTTTCAACCCGAAATAAACGCGTTTTCTCAGCCCTTGGAATCGCAGTGTATCTGCCTGGCTCAGAAGAGCCCACTGAGTCAGCCCTTTACCCCAGTGTGCTGAAATTGTCAAAACGTGTTTTTCAGCAGAAATAAACACGTTTTGGCAACTTTGGTCACCACCATGTAACTTATAGGGCAAGAACAGCACAGTTTTCAAAACGTGTTTTTCAGCCCGAAATAAAAGCGTTTTCTCAGTCCTTAAAATCATAGTGTATCTGCCTGGCTCTGAAGAGCCCACTGAGTCAGCCCTTAACCCCAGTGTGCTGAAGTTGTCAAAACGTGTATTTCAGCAGAAATAAACACATTTTGGCAACTTTGGTCTCCAGCATGTAACTTATAGGGCAGGAACAGCACAGTTTTCAAAACGTGTTTTCCAGCCCGAAATAAACGCGTTTTCTCAGCCCTTAAAATCACAATGTATCTGCCTGGCTCTGAAGAGCCCACTGAGTCAGCCCTTAACACCAGTGTGCTGAAATTGTCAAAACGTGTTTTTCAGCAGAAATAAACACGTTTTGGCAACTTTGGTCACCACCATGTAACTTATAGGGCAAGAACAGCACAGTTTTCAAAACGTGTTTTTCAGCCCGAAATAAAAGCGTTTTCTCAGACCTTAAAATCACAGTGTATCTGCCTGGCTCAGAAGAGCCCACTGAGTCAGCCCTTAACCCCAGTGTGCTGAAATTGTTAAAACGTGTTTTTCAGCAGAAATCAACACGTTTTGGCAACTTTGGTCACCACCATGTAACTTATAGGGCAAGAACAGCACAGTTTTCAAAACGTGTTTTTCAACCCGAAATAAACGCGTTTTCTCAGCCCTTAAAATCACAGTGTATCTGCATGGCTCTGAAGAGCCCACTGAGTCAGCCCTTAACCCCAGTGTGCTGAAATTGTCAAACCGTGTTTTTCAGAAGAAATAAACACGTTTTGGCAACTTTGGTCACCACCATGTAACTTATAGGGCAAGAACAGCACAGTTTTCAAAACGTGTTTTTCAGCCCGAAATAAACGCGTTTTCTCAGCCCTTAAAATCACAGTGTATCTGCCTGGCTCAGAAGAGCCCACTGAGTCAGCCCTTAACCCCAGTGTGCTGAAATTGTTAAAACGTGTTTTTCAGCAGAAATAAACACGTTTTGGCAACTTTGGTCACCACCATGTAACTTATAGGGCAAGAACAGCACAGTTTTCAAAACGTGTTTTTCAGCCCGAAATAAACGCGTTTTCTCAGCCCTTAGAATCGCAGTGTATCTGCCTGGCTCTGAAGAGCCCACTGTGTCAGCCCTTAACCCCAGTGTGCTGAAATTGTCAAAACGTGTTTTTCTGCAGAAATAAACACGTTTTGGCAACTTTGGTCACCACCATGTAACTTATAGGGCAAGAACAGCACAGTTTTCAAAACGTGTTTTCCAGCCCGAAATAAACGCGTTTTCTCAGCCCTTGGAATCGCAGTGTATCTGCCTGGCTCAGAAGAGCCCACTGAGTCAGCCCTTTACCCCAGTGTGCTGAAATTGTCAAAACGTGTTTTTCAGCAGAAATAAACACGTTTTGGCAACTTTGGTCACCACCATGTAACTTATAGGGCAAGAACAGCACAGTTTTCAAAACGTGTTTTTCAGCCCGAAATAAACGCGTTTTCTCAGCCCTTAGATTCGCAGTGTATCTGCCTGGCTCAGAAGAGCCCACTGAGTCAGCCCTTAACCCCAGTGTGCTGAAATTGTCAAAACGTGTTTTTCAGCAGAAATAAACACGTTTTGGCAACTTTGGTCACCACCATGTAACTTATAGGGCAGGAAAAGCACAGTTTTCAAAACGTGTTTTTCAGCCCGAAATAAACGCGTTTTCTCAGCCCTTAGAATCGCAGTGTATCTGCCTGGCTCTGAAGAGCCCACTGAGTCAGCCCTTAACCCCAGTGTGCTGAAATTGTCAAAACGTGTTTTTCAGCAGAAATAAACACGTTTTGGCAACTTTGGTCACCACCATGTAACTTATAGGGCAAGAACAGCACAGTTTTCAAAACGTGTTTTTCAGCCCGAAATAAACGCGTTTTCTCAGCCCTTAAAATCACAGTGTATCTGCCTGGCTCAGAAGAGCCCACTGAGTCAGCCCTTAACCCCAGTGTGCTGAAATTGTCAAAACGTGTTTTTCAGCAGAAATAAACACGTTTTGGCAACTTTGGTCACCAGCATGTAACTTATAGGGCAGGAACAGCACAGTTTTCAAAACGTGTTTTTCAGCCCGAAATAAACGCGTTTTCTCAGCCCTTAAAATCACAGTGTATCTGCCTGGCTCTGAAGAGCCCACTGAGTCAACCCTTAACACCAGTGTGCTGAAATTGTCAAAACGTGTTTTTCAGAAGAAATAAACACGTTTTGGCAACTTTGGTCACCACCATGTAACTTATAGGGCAAGAACAGCACAGTTTTCAAAACGTGTTTTTCAGCCCGAAATAAACGCGTTTTCTCAGCCCTTAAAATCACAGTGTATCTGCCTGGCTCAGAAGAGCCCACTGAGTCAGCCCTTAACCCCAGTGTGCTGAAATTGTTAAAACGTGTTTTTCAGCAGAAATAAACACGTTTTGGCAACTTTGGTCACCACCATGTAACTTATAGGGCAAGAACAGCACAGTTTTCAAAACGTGTTTTTCAGCCCGAAATAAACGCGTTTTCTCAGCCCTTAGAATCGCAGTGTATCTGCCTGGCTCTGAAGAGCCCACTGTGTCAGCCCTTAACCCCAGTGTGCTGAAATTGTCAAAACGTGTTTTTCAGCAGAAATAAACACGTTTTGGCAACTTTGGTCACCACCATGTAACTTATAGGGCAAGAACAGCACAGTTTTCAAAACGTGTTTTCCAGCCCGAAATAAACGCGTTTTCTCAGCCCTTGGAATCGCAGTGTATCTGCCTGGCTCAGAAGAGCCCACTGAGTCAGCCCTTTACCCCAGTGTGCTGAAATTGTCAAAACGTGTTTTTCAGCAGAAATAAACACGTTTTGGCAACTTTGGTCACCACCATGTAACTTATAGGGCAAGAACAGCACAGTTTTCAAAACGTGTTTTTCAGCCCGAAATAAACGCGTTTTCTCAGCCCTTAGATTCGCAGTGTATCTGCCTGGCTCAGAAGAGCCCACTGAGTCAGCCCTTAACCCCAGTGTGCTGAAATTGTCAAAACGTGTTTTTCAGCAGAAATAAACACGTTTTGGCAACTTTGGTCACCACCATGTAACTTATAGGGCAGGAACAGCACAGTTTTCAAAACGTGTTTTTCAGCCCGAAATAAACGCGTTTTCTCAGCCCTTAGATTCGCAGTGTATCTGCCTGGCTCAGAAGAGCCCACTGAGTCAGCCCTTAACCCCAGTGTGCTGAAATTGTCAAAACGTGTTTTTCAGCAGAAATAAACACGTTTTGGCAACTTTGGTCACCACCATGTAACTTATAGGGCAGGAACAGCACAGTTTTAAAAACGTGTTTTTCAGCCCGAAATAAACGCGTTTTCTCAGCCCTTAGAATCGCAGTGTATCTGCCTGGCTCTGAAGAGCCCACTGAGTCAGCCCTTAACCCCAGTGTGCTGAAATTGTCAAAACGTGTTTTTCAGCAGAAATAAACACGTTTTGGCAACTTTGGTCACCACCATGTAACTTATAGGGCAAGAACAGCACAGTTTTCAAAACGTGTTTTTCAGCCCGAAATAAACGCGTTTTCTCAGCCCTTAAAATCACAGTGTATCTGCCTGGCTCAGAAGAGCCCACTGAGTCAGCCCTTAACCCCAGTGTGCTGAAATTGTCAAAACGTGTTTTTCAGCAGAAATAAACACGTTTTGGCAACTTTGGTCACCAGCATGTAACTTATAGGGCAGGAACAGCACAGTTTTCAAAACGTGTTTTTCAGCCCGAAATAAACGCGTTTTCTCAGCCCTTAAAATCACAGGGTATCTGCCTGGCTCTGAAGAGCCCACTGAGTCAACCCTTAACACCAGTGTGCTGAAATTGTCAAAACGTGTTTTTCAGCAGAAATAAACACGTTTTGGCAACTTAGGTCACCACCATGTAACTTATAGGGCAAGAACAGCACAGTTTTCAAAACGTGTTTTTCAGCCCGAAATAAACGCGTTTTCTCAGCCCTTAAAATCACAGTGTATCTGCCTGGCTCAGAAGAGCCCACTGAGTCAGCCCTTAACCCCAGTGTGCTGAAATTGTTAAAACGTGTTTTTCAGCAGAAATAAACACGTTTTGGCAACTTTGGTCACCACCATGTAACTTATAGGGCAAGAACAGCACTGTTTTCAAAACGTGTTTTTCAGCCCGAAATAAACGCGTTTTCTCAGCCCTTAGAATCGCAGTGTATCTGCCTGGCTCAGAAGAGCCCACTGAGTCAGCCCTTAACCCCAGTGTGCTGAAGTTGTCAAAACGTGTATTTCAGCAGAAATAAACACGTTTTGGCAACTTTGGTCACCACCATGTAACTTATAGGGCAGGAACAGCACAGTTTTCAAAACGTGTTTTTCAGCCCGAAATAAACGCGTTTTCTCAGCCCTTAGAATCGCAGTGTATCTGCCTGGCTCTGAAGCGCCCACTGAGTCAGCCCTTAACCCCAGTGTGCTGAAATTGTCAAAACGTGTTTTTCAGCAGAAATAAACACGTTTTGGCAACTTTGGTTACCACCATGTAACTTATAGGGCAAGAACAGCACAGTTTTCAAAACGTGTTTTTCAGCCCGAAATAAACGCGTTTTCTCAGCCCTTGGAATCGCAGTGTTTCTGCCTGGCTCAGAAGAGCCCACTGAGTAAGCCCTTTACCCCAGTGTGCTGAAATTGTCAAAACGTGTTTTTCAGCAGAAATAAACACGTTTTGGCAACTTTGGTCACCAGCATGTAACTTATAGGGCAAGAACAGCACAGTTTTCAAAACGTGTTTTTCAGCCCGAAATAAACGCGTTTTCTCAGCCCTTAAAATCACAGTGTATCTGCCTGGCTCTGAAGAGCCCACTGAGTCAGCCCTTAACCCCAGTGTGCTGAAGTTGTCAAAACGTGTATTTCAGCAGAAATAAACACGTTTTGGCAACTTTGGTCTCCAGCATGTAACTTATAGGGCAGGAACAGCACAGTTTTCAAAACGTGTTTTCCAGCCCGAAATAAACGCGTTTTCTCAGCCCTTAAAATCACAGTGTATCTGCCTGGCTCTGAAGAGCCCACTGAGTCAGCCCTTAACACCAGTGTGCTGAAATTGTCAAAACGTGTTTTTCAGCAGAAATAAACACGTTTTGGCAACTTTGGTCACCACCATGTAACTTATAGGGCAAGAACAGCACAGTTTTCAAAACGTGTTTTTCAGCCCGAAATAAACGCGTTTTCTCAGCCCTTAAAATCACAGTGTATCTGCCTGGCTCAGAAGAGCCCACTGAGTCAGCCCTTAACCCCAGTGTGCTGAAATTGTTAAAACGTGTTTTTCAGCAGAAATCAACACGTTTTGGCAACTTTGGTCACCACCATGTAACTTATAGGGCAAGAACAGCACAGTTTTCATAACGTGTTTTTCAGCCCGAAATAAACGCGTTTTCTCAGCTCTTAAAATCACAGTGTATCTGCATGGCTCAGAAGAGCCCACTGAGTCAGCCCTTAACCCCAGTGTGCTGAAATTGTTAAAACGTGTTTTTCAGCAGAAATAAACACGTTTTGGCAACTTTGGTCACCACCATGTAACTTATAGGGCAAGAACAGCACTGTTTTCAAAACGTGTTTTTCAGCCCGAAATAAACGCGTTTTCTCAACCCTTAGAATCGCAGTGTATCTGCCTGGCTCAGAAGAGCCCACTGAGTCAGCCCTTAACCCCAGTGTGCTGAAGTTGTCAAAACGTGTATTTCAGCAGAAATAAACACGTTTTGGCAACTTTGGTCACCACCATGTAACTTATAGGGCAGGAACAGCACAGTTTTCAAAACGTGTTTTTCAGCCCGAAATAAACGCGTTTTCTCAGCCCTTAGAATCGCAGTGTATCTGCCTGGCTCTGAAGAGCCCACTGTGTCAGCCCTTAACCCCAGTGTGCTGAAATTGTCAAAACGTGTTTTTCAGCAGAAATAAACACGTTTTGGCAACTTTGGTCACCACCATGTAACTTATAGGGCAAGAACAGCACAGTTTTCAAAACGTGTTTTTCAGCCCGAAATAAACGCGTTTTCTCAGCCCTTGGAATCGCAGTGTATCTGCCTGGCTCAGAAGAGCCCACTGAGTCAGCCCTTTACCCCAGTGTGCTGAAATTGTCAAAACGTGTTTTTCAGCAGAAATAAACACGTTTTGGCAACTTTGGTCACCAGCATGTAACTTATAGGGCAGGAACAGCACAGTTTTCAAAACGTGTTTTTCAGCCCGAAATAAACGCGTTTTCTCAGCCCTTAAAATCACAGTGTATCTGCCTGGCTCTGAAGAGCCCACTGAGTCAGCCCTTAACACCAGTGTGCTGAAATTGTCAAAACGTGTTTTTCAGCAGAAATAAACACGTTTTGGCAACTTTGGTCACCACCATGTAACTTATAGGTCAAGAACAGCACAGTTTTCAAAACGTCTTTTTCAGCCCGAAATAAACGCGTTTTCTCAACCCTTAAAATCACAGTGTATCTGCCTGGCTCAGAAGAGCCCACTGAGTCAGCCCTTAACCCCAGTGTGCTGAAATTGTTAAAACGTGTTTTTCAGCAGAAATAAACACGTTTTGGCAACTTTGGTCACCACCATGTAACTTATAGGGCAAGAACAGCACTGTTTTCAAAACGTGTTTTTCAGCCCGAAATAAACGCGTTTTCTCAGCCCTTAGAATCGCAGTGTATCTGCCTGGCTCAGAAGAGCCCACTGAGTCAGCCCTTAACCCCAGTGTGCTGAAGTTGTCAAAACGTGTATTTCAGCAGAAATAAACACGTTTTGGCAACTTTGGTCACCACCATGTAACTTATAGGGCAGGAACAGCACAGTTTTCAAAACGTGTTTTTCAGCCCGAAATAAACGCGTTTTCTCAGCCCTTAGAATCGCAGTGTATCTGCCTGGCTCTGAAGCGCCCACTGAGTCAGCCCTTAACCCCAGTGTGCTGAAATTGTCAAAACGTGTTTTTCATTAGAAATAAACACGTTTTGGCAACTTTGGTAACCACTATGTAACTTATAGGGCAGGAACAGCACAGTTTTCAAAACGTGTTTTTCAGCCCGAAATAAACGCGTTTTCTCAGCCCTTAGAATCGCAGTGTATCTGCCTGGCTCTGAAGAGCCCACTGAGTCAGCCCTTAACCCCAGTGTGCTGAAATTGTCAAAACGTGTTTTTCAGCAGAAATAAACACGTTTTGGCAACTTTGGTCACCACCATGTAACTTATAGGGCAAGAACAGCACAGTTTTCAAAACGTGTTTTTCAGCCCGAAATAAACGCGTTTTCTCAGCCCTTAAAATCACAGTGTATCTGCCTGGCTCAGAAGAGCCCACTGAGTCAGCCCTTAACCCCAGTGTGCTGAAATTGTTAAAACGTGTTTTTCAGCAGAAATAAACACGTTTTGGCAACTTTGGTCACCACCATGTAACTTATAGGGCAAGAACAGCACTGTTTTCAAAACGTGTTTTTCAGCCCGAAATAAACGCGTTTTCTCAGCCCTTAGAATCGCAGTGTATCTGCCTGGCTCAGAAGAGCCCACTGAGTCAGCCCTTAACCCCAGTGTGCTGAAGTTGTCAAAACGTGTATTTCAGCAGAAATAAACACGTTTTGGCAACTTTGGTCACCACCATGTAACTTATAGGGCAGGAACAGCACAGTTTTCAAAACGTGTTTTTCAGCCCGAAATAAACGCGTTTTCTCAGCCCTTAGAATCGCAGTGTATCTGCCTGGCTCTGAAGAGCCCACTGTGTCAGCCCTTAACCCCAGTGTGCTGAAATTGTCAAAACGTGTTTTTCAGCAGAAATAAACACGTTTTGGCAACTTTGGTCACCACCATATAACTTATAGGGCAAGAACAGCACAGTTTTCAAAACGTGTTTTTCAACCCGAAATAAACGCGTTTTCTCAGCCCTTAGAATCGCAGTGTATCTGCCTGGCTCAGAAGAGCCCACTGAGTCAGCCCTTAACCCCAGTGTGCTGAAGTTGTCAAAACGTGTTTTTCAGCAGAAATAAACACGTTTTGGCAACTTTGGTCACCACCATGTAACTTATAGGGCAGGAACAGCACAGTTTTCAAAACGTGTTTTTCAGCCCAAAATAAACGCGTTTTCTCAGCCCTTAGAATCGCAGTGTATCTGCCTGGCTCTGAAGAGCCCACTGTGTCAGCCCTTAACCCCAGTGTGCTGAAATTGTCAAAACGTGTTTTTCAGCAGAAATAAACACGTTTTGGCAACTTTGGTCACCACCATGTAACTTATAGGGCAAGAACAGCACAGTTTTCAAAACGTGTTTTTCAGCCCGAAATAAACGCGTTTTCTCAGCCCTTGGAATCGCAGTGTATCTGCCTGGCTCAGAAGAGCCCACTGAGTCAGCCCTTAACCCCAGTGTGCTGAAATTGTCAAAACGTGTTTTTCAGCAGAAATAAACACGTTTTGGCAACTTTGGTCACCACCATGTAACTTATAGGGCAGGAACAGCACAGTTTTCAAAACGTGTTTTTCAGCCCGAAATAAACGCGTTTTCTCAGCCCTTAGAATCGCAGTGTATCTGCCTGGCTCTGAAGAGCCCACTGAGTCAGCCCTTAACCCCAGTGTGCTGAAATTGTTAAAACGTGTTTTTCAGCAGAAATAAACACGTTTTGGCAACTTTGGTCACCACCATGTAACTTATAGGGCAAGAACAGCACTGTTTTCAAAACGTGTTTTTCAGCCCGAAATAAACGCGTTTTCTCAGCCCTTAGAATCGCAGTGTATCTGCCTGGCTCAGAAGAGCCCACTGAGTCAGCCCTTAACCCCAGTGTGCTGAAGTTGTCAAAACGTGTATTTCAGCAGAAATAAACACGTTTTGGCAACTTTGGTCACCACCATGTAACTTATAGGGCAGGAACAGCACAGTTTTCTAAACGTGTTTTTCAGCCCGAAATAAACGCGTTTTCTCAGCCCTTAGAATCGCAGTGTATCTGCCTGGCTCTGAAGCGCCCACTGAGTCAGCCCTTAACCCCAGTGTGCTGAAATTGTCAAAACGTGTTTTTCATTAGAAATAAACACGTTTTGGCAACTTTGGTAACCACTATGTAACTTATAGGGCAGGAACAGCACAGTTTTCAAAACGTGTTTTTCAGCCCGAAATAAACGCGTTTTCTCAGCCCTTAGAATCACAGTGTATCTGCCTGGCTCTGAAGAGCCCACTGAGTCAGCCCTTAACCCCAGTGTGCTGAAATTGTCAAAACGTGTTTTTCAGCAGAAATAAACACGTTTTGGCAACTTTGGTCACCACCATGTAACTTATAGGGCAAGAACAGCACAGTTTTCAAAACGTGTTTTTCAGCCCGAAATAAACGCGTTTTCTCAGCCCTTAAAATCACAGTGTATCTGCCTGGCTCAGAAGAGCCCACTGAGTCAGCCCTTAACCCCAGTGTGCTGAAATTGTTAAAACGTGTTTTTCAGCAGAAATAAACACGTTTTGGCAACTTTGGTCACCACCATGTAACTTATAGGGCAAGAACAGCACTGTTTTCAAAACGTGTTTTTCAGCCCGAAATAAACGCGTTTTCTCAGCCCTTAGAATCGCAGTGTATCTGCCTGGCTCAGAAGAGCCCACTGAGTCAGCCCTTAACCCCAGTGTGCTGAAGTTGTCAAAACGTGTATTTCAGTAGAAATAAACACGTTTTGGCAACTTTGGTCACCACCATGTAACTTATAGGGCAGGAACAGCACAGTTTTCAAAACGTGTTTTTCAGCCCGAAATAAACGCGTTTTCTCAGCCCTTAGAATCGCAGTGTATCTGCCTGGCTCTGAAGAGCCCACTGTGTCAGCCCTTAACCCCAGTGTGCTGAAATTGTCAAAACGTGTTTTTCAGCAGAAATAAACACGTTTTGGCAACTTTGGTCACCACCATATAACTTATAGGGCAAGAACAGCACAGTTTTCAAAACGTGTTTTTCAACCCGAAATAAACGCGTTTTCTCAGCCCTTAGAATCGCAGTGTATCTGCCTGGCTCAGAAGAGCCCACTGAGTCAGCCCTTAACCCCAGTGTGCTGAAGTTGTCAAAACGTGTTTTTCAGCAGAAATAAACACGTTTTGGCAACTTTGGTCACCACCATGTAACTTATAGGGCAGGAACAGCACAGTTTTCAAAACGTGTTATTCAGCCCAAAATAAACGCGTTTTCTCAGCCCTTAGAATCGCAGTGTATCTGCCTGGCTCTGAAGAGCCCACTGTGTCAGCCCTTAACCCCAGTGTGCTGAAATTGTCAAAACGTGTTTTTCAGCAGAAATAAACACGTTTTGGCAACTTTGGTCACCACCATGTAACTTATAGGGCAAGAACAGCACAGTTTTCAAAACGTGTTTTTCAGCCCGAAATAAACGCGTTTTGTCAGCCCTTGGAATCGCAGTGTATCTGCCTGGCTCAGAAGAGACAACTGAGTCAGCCCTTTACCCCAGTGTGCTGAAATTGTCAAAACGTGTTTTTCAGCAGAAATAAACACGTTTTGGCAACTTTGGTCACCACCATGTAACTTATAGGGCAAGAACAGCACAGTTTTCAAAACGTGTTTTTCAGCCCGAAATAAACGCGTTTTCTCAGCCCTTAGATTCGCAGTGTATCTGCCTATCTCAGAAGAGCCCACTGAGTCAGCCCTTAACCCCAGTGTGCTGAAATTGTCAAAACGTGTTTTTCAGCAGAAATAAACACGTTTTGGCAACTTTGGTCACCACCATGTAACTTATAGGGCAGGAACAGCACAGTTTTCAAAACGTGTTTTTCAGCCCGAAATAAACGCGTTTTCTCAGCCCTTAGAATCGCAGTGTATCTGCCTGGCTCTGAAGAGCCCACTGAGTCAGCCCTTAACCCCAGTGTGCTGAAATTGTCAAAACGTGTTTTTCAGCAGAAATAAACACGTTTTGGCAACTTTGGTCACCACCATGTAACTTATAGGGCAGGAACAGCACAGATTTCAAAACGTGTTTTTCAGCCCGAAATAAACGCGTTTTCTCAGCCCTTGGAATCGCAGTGTTTCTGCCTGGCTCAGAAGAGCCCACTGAGTCAGCCCTTTACCCCAGTGTGCTGAAATTGTCAAAACGTGTTTTTCAGCAGAAATAAACAAGTTTTGGCAACTTTGGTCACCAGCATGTAACTTATAGGGCAAGAACAGCACAGTTTTCAAAACGTGTTTTTCAGCCCAAAATAAACGCGTTTTCTCAGCCCTTAAAATCACAGTGTATCTGCCTGGCTCTGAAGAGCCCACTGAGTCAGCCCTTAACCCCAGTGTGCTGAAGTTGTCAAAACGTGTATTTCAGCAGAAATAAACACGTTTTGGCAACTTTGGTCTCCAGCATGTAACTTATAGGGCAGGAACAGCACAGTTTTCAAAACGTGTTTTCCAGCCCGAAATAAACGCGTTTTCTCAGCCCTTAAAATCACAGTGTATCTGCCTGGCTCTGAAGAGCCCACTGAGTCAGCCCTTAACACCAGTGTGCTGAAATTGTCAAAACGTGTTTTTCAGCAGAAATAAACACGTTTTGGCAACTTTGGTCACCACCATGTAACTTATAGGGCAAGAACAGCACAGTTTTCAAAACGTGTTTTTCAGCCCGAAATAAACGCGTTTTCTCAGCCCTTAAAATCACAGTGTATCTGCCTGGCTCAGAAGAGCCCACTGAGTCAGCCCTTAACCCCAGTGTGCTGAAATTGTTAAAACGTGTTTTTCAGCAGAAATCAACACGTTTTGGCAACTTTGGTCACCACCATGTAACTTATAGGGCAAGAACAGCACAGTTTTCATAACGTGTTTTTCAGCCCGAAATAAACGCGTTTTCTCAGCTCTTAAAATCACAGTGTATCTGCATGGCTCAGAAGAGCCCACTGAGTCAGCCCTTAACCCCAGTGTGCTGAAATTGTTAAAACGTGTTTTTCAGCAGAAATAAACACGTTTTGGCAACTTTGGTCACCACCATGTAACTTATAGGGCAAGAACAGCACTGTTTTCAAAACGTGTTTTTCAGCCCGAAATAAACGCGTTTTCTCAACCCTTAGAATCGCAGTGTATCTGCCTGGCTCAGAAGAGCCCACTGAGTCAGCCCTTAACCCCAGTGTGCTGAAGTTGTCAAAACGTGTATTTCAGCAGAAATAAACACGTTTTGGCAACTTTGGTCACCACCATGTAACTTATAGGGCAGGAACAGCACAGTTTTCAAAACGTGTTTTTCAGCCCGAAATAAACGCGTTTTCTCAGCCCTTAGAATCGCAGTGTATCTGCCTGGCTCTGAAGAGCCCACTGTGTCAGCCCTTAACCCCAGTGTGCTGAAATTGTCAAAACGTGTTTTTCAGCAGAAATAAACACGTTTTGGCAACTTTGGTCACCACCATGTAACTTATAGGGCAAGAACAGCACAGTTTTCAAAACGTGTTTTTCAGCCCGAAATAAACGCGTTTTCTCAGCCCTTGGAATCGCAGTGTATCTGCCTGGCTCAGAAGAGCCCACTGAGTCAGCCCTTTACCCCAGTGTGCTGAAATTGTCAAAACGTGTTTTTCAGCAGAAATAAACACGTTTTGGCAACTTTGGTCACCAGCATGTAACTTATAGGGCAGGAACAGCACAGTTTTCAAAACGTGTTTTTTAGCCCGAAATAAACGCGTTTTCTCAGCCCTTAAAATCACAGTGTATCTGCCTGGCTCTGAAGAGCCCACTGAGTCAGCCCTTAACACCAGTGTGCTGAAATTGTCAAAACTTGTTTTTCAGCAGAAATAAACACGTTTTGGCAACTTTGGTCACCACCATGTAACTTATAGGTCAAGAACAGCACAGTTTTCAAAACGTGTTTTTCAGCCCGAAATAAACGCGTTTTCTCAGCCCTTAAAATCACAGTGTATCTGCCTGGCTCAGAAGAGCCCACTGAGTCAGCCCTTAACCCCAGTGTGCTGAAATTGTTAAAACGTGTTTTTCAGCAGAAATAAACACGTTTTGGCAACTTTGGTCACCACCATGTAACTTATAGGGCAAGAACAGCACTGTTTTCAAAACGTGTTTTTCAGCCCGAAATAAACGCGTTTTCTCAGCCCTTAGAATCGCAGTGTATCTGCCTGGCTCAGAAGAGCCCACTGAGTCAGCCCTTAACCCCAGTGTGCTGAAGTTGTCAAAACGTGTATTTCAGCAGAAATAAACACGTTTTGGCAACTTTGGTCACCACCATGTAACTTATAGGGCAGGAACAGCACAGTTTTCAAAACGTGTTTTTCAGCCCGAAATAAACGCGTTTTCTCAGCCCTTAGAATCGCAGTGTATCTGCCTGGCTCTGAAGCGCCCACTGAGTCAGCCCTTAACCCCAGTGTGCTGAAATTGTCAAAACGTGTTTTTCATTAGAAATAAACACGTTTTGGCAACTTTGGTAACCACTATGTAACTTATAGGGCAGGAACAGCACAGTTTTCAAAACGTGTTTTTCAGCCCGAAATAAACGCGTTTTCTCAGCCCTTAGAATCGCAGTGTATCTGCCTGGCTCTGAAGAGCCCACTGAGTCAGCCCTTAACCCCAGTGTGCTGAAATTGTCAAAACGTGTTTTTCAGCAGAAATAAACACGTTTTGGCAACTTTGGTCACCACCATGTAACTTATAGGGCAAGAACAGCACAGTTTTCAAAACGTGTTTTTCAGCCCGAAATAAACGCGTTTTCTCAGCCCTTAAAATCACAGTGTATCTGCCTGGCTCAGAAGAGCCCACTGAGTCAGCCCTTAACCCCAGTGTGCTGAAATTGTTAAAACGTGTTTTTCAGCAGAAATAAACACGTTTTGGCAACTTTGGTCACCACCATGTAACTTATAGGGCAAGAACAGCACTGTTTTCAAAACGTGTTTTTCAGCCCGAAATAAACGCGTTTTCTCAGCCCTTAGAATCGCAGTGTATCTGCCTGGCTCAGAAGAGCCCACTGAGTCAGCCCTTAACCCCAGTGTGCTGAAGTTGTCAAAACGTGTATTTCAGCAGAAATAAACACGTTTTGGCAACTTTGGTCACCACCATGTAACTTATAGGGCAGGAACAGCACAGTTTTCAAAACGTGTTTTTCAGCCCGAAATAAACGCGTTTTCTCAGCCCTTAGAATCGCAGTGTATCTGCCTGGCTCTGAAGAGCCCACTGTGTCAGCCCTTAACCCCAGTGTGCTGAAATGGTCAAAACGTGTTTTTCAGCAGAAATAAACACGTTTTGGCAACTTTGGTCACCACCATATAACTTATAGGGCAAGAACAGCACAGTTTTCAAAACGTGTTTTTCAACCCGAAATAAACGCGTTTTCTCAGCCCTTAGAATCGCAGTGTATCTGCCTGGCTCAGAAGAGCCCACTGAGTCAGCCCTTAACCCCAGTGTGCTGAAGTTGTCAAAACGTGTTTTTCAGCAGAAATAAACACGTTTTGGCAACTTTGGTCACCACCATGTAACTTATAGGGCAGGAACAGCACAGTTTTCAAAACGTGTTTTTCAGCCCAAAATAAACGCGTTTTCTCAGCCCTTAGAATCGCAGTGTATCTGCCTGGCTCTGAAGAGCCCACTGTGTCAGCCCTTAACCCCAGTGTGCTGAAATTGTCAAAACGTGTTTTTCAGCAGAAATAAACACGTTTTGGCAACTTTGGTCACCACCATGTAACTTATAGGGCAAGAACAGCACAGTTTTCAAAACGTGTTTTTCAGCCCGAAATAAACGCGTTTTCTCAGCCCTTGGAATCGCAGTGTATCTGCCTGGCTCAGAAGAGACAACTGAGTCAGCCCTTTACCCCAGTGTGCTGAAATTGTCAAAACGTGTTTTTCAGCAGAAATAAACACGTTTTGGCAACTTTGGTCACCACCATGTAACTTATAGGGCAAGAACAGCACAGTTTTCAAAACGTGTTTTTCAGCCCGAAATAAACGCGTTTTCTCAGCCCTTAGATTCGCAGTGTATCTGCCTATCTCAGAAGAGCCCACTGAGTCAGCCCTTAACCCCAGTGTGCTGAAATTGTCAAAACGTGTTTTTCAGCAGAAATAAACACGTTTTGGCAACTTTGGTCACCACCATGTAACTTATAGGGCAGGAACAGCACAGTTTTCAAAACGTGTTTTTCAGCCCGAAATAAACGCGTTTTCTCAGCCCTTAGAATCGCAGTGTATCTGCCTGGCTCTGAAGAGCCCACTGAGTCAGCCCTTAACCCCAGTGTGCTGAAATTGTTAAAACGTGTTTTTCAGCAGAAATAAACACGTTTTGGCAACTTTGGTCACCACCATGTAACTTATAGGGCAAGAACAGCACTGTTTTCAAAACGTGTTTTTCAGCCCGAAATAAACGCGTTTTCTCAGCCCTTAGAATCGCAGTGTATCTGCCTGGCTCAGAAGAGCCCACTGAGTCAGCCCTTAACCCCAGTGTGCTGAAGTTGTCAAAACGTGTATTTCAGCAGAAATAAACACGTTTTGGCAACTTTGGTCACCACCATGTAACTTATAGGGCAGGAACAGCACAGTTTTCAAAACGTGTTTTTCAGCCCGAAATAAACGCGTTTTCTCAGCCCTTAGAATCGCAGTGTATCTGCCTGGCTCTGAAGCGCCCACTGAGTCAGCCCTTAACCCCAGTGTGCTGAAATTGTCAAAACGTGTTTTTCATTAGAAATAAACACGTTTTGGCAACTTTGGTAACCACTATGTAACTTATAGGGCAGGAACAGCACAGTTTTCAAAACGTGTTTTTCAGCCCGAAATAAACGCGTTTTCTCAGCCCTTAGAATCGCAGTGTATCTGCCTGGCTCTGAAGAGCCCACTGAGTCAGCCCTTAACCCCAGTGTGCTGAAATTGTCAAAACGTGTTTTTCAGCAGAAATAAACACGTTTTGGCAACTTTGGTCACCACCATGTAACTTATAGGGCAAGAACAGCACAGTTTTCAAAACGTGTTTTTCAGCCCGAAATAAACGCGTTTTCTCAGCCCTTAAAATCACAGTGTATCTGCCTGGCTCAGAAGAGCCCACTGAGTCAGCCCTTAACCCCAGTGTGCTGAAATTGTTAAAACGTGTTTTTCAGCAGAAATAAACACGTTTTGGCAACTTTGGTCACCACCATGTAACTTATAGGGCAAGAACAGCACTGTTTTCAAAACGTGTTTTTCAGCCCGAAATAAACGCGTTTTCTCAGCCCTTAGAATCGCAGTGTATCTGCCTGGCTCAGAAGAGCCCACTGAGTCAGCCCTTAACCCCAGTGTGCTGAAGTTGTCAAAACGTGTATTTCAGCAGAAATAAACACGTTTTGGCAACTTTGGTCACCACCATGTAACTTATAGGGCAGGAACAGCACAGTTTTCAAAACGTGTTTTTCAGCCCGAAATAAACGCGTTTTCTCAGCCCTTAGAATCGCAGTGTATCTGCCTGGCTCTGAAGAGCCCACTGTGTCAGCCCTTAACCCCAGTGTGCTGAAATTGTCAAAACGTGTTTTTCAGCAGAAATAAACACGTTTTGGCAACTTTGGTCACCACCATATAACTTATAGGGCAAGAACAGCACAGTTTTCAAAACGTGTTTTTCAACCCGAAATAAACGCGTTTTCTCAGCCCTTAGAATCGCAGTGTATCTGCCTGGCTCAGAAGAGCCCACTGAGTCAGCCCTTAACCCCAGTGTGCTGAAGTTGTCAAAACGTGTTTTTCAGCAGAAATAAACACGTTTTGGCAACTTTGGTCACCACCATGTAACTTATAGGGCAGGAACAGCACAGTTTTCAAAACGTGTTTTTCAGCCCAAAATAAACGCGTTTTCTCAGCCCTTAGAATCGCAGTGTATCTGCCTGGCTCTGAAGAGCCCACTGTGTCAGCCCTTAACCCCAGTGTGCTGAAATTGTCAAAACGTGTTTTTCAGCAGAAATAAACACGTTTTGGCAACTTTGGTCACCACCATGTAACTTATAAGGCAAGAACAGCACAGTTTTCAAAACGTGTTTTTCAGCCCGAAATAAACGCGTTTTCTCAGCCCTTGGAATCGCAGTGTATCTGCCTGGCTCAGAAGAGACAACTGAGTCAGCCCTTTACCCCAGTGTGCTGAAATTGTCAAAACGTGTTTTTCAGCAGAAATAAACACGTTTTGGCAACTTTGGTCACCACCATGTAACTTATAGGGCAAGAACAGCACAGTTTTCAAAACGTGTTTTTCAGCCCGAAATAAACGCGTTTTCTCAGCCCTTAGATTCGCAGTGTATCTGCCTATCTCAGAAGAGCCCACTGAGTCAGCCCTTAACCCCAGTGTGCTGAAATTGTCAAAACGTGTTTTTCAGCAGAAATAAACACGTTTTGGCAACTTTGGTCACCACCATGTAACTTATAGGGCAGGAACAGCACAGTTTTCAAAACGTGTTTTTCAGCCCGAAATAAACGCGTTTTCTCAGCCCTTAGAATCGCAGTGTATCTGCCTGGCTCTGAAGAGCCCACTGAGTCAGCCCTTAACCCCAGTGTGCTGAAATTGTCAAAACGTGTTTTTCAGCAGAAATAAACACGTTTTGGCAACTTTGGTCACCACCATGTAACTTATAGGGCAGGAACAGCACAGATTTCAAAACGTGTTTTTCAGCCCGAAATAAACGCGTTTTCTCAGCCCTTAGAATCGCAGTGTATCTGCCTGGCTCTGAAGAGCCCACTGAGTCAGCCCTTAACCCCAGTGTGCTGAAATTGTCAAAACGTGTTTTTCAGCAGAAATAAACACGTTTTGGCAACTTTGGTCACCACCATGTAACTTATAGGGCAAGAACAGCACAGTTTTCAAAACGTGTTTTTCAGCCCGAAATAAACGCGTTTTCTCAGCCCTTGGAATCGCAGTGTATCTGCCTGGCTCAGAAGAGCCCACTGAGTCAGCCCTTTACCCCAGTGTGCTGAAATTGTCAAAACGTGTTTTTCAGCAGAAATAAACACGTTTTGGCAACTTTGGTCACCAGCATGTAACTTATAGGGCAAGAACAGCACAGTTTTCAAAACGTGTTTTTCAGCCCGAAATAAACGCGTTTTCTCAGCCCTTAAAATCACAGTGTATCTGCCTGGCTCTGAAGAGCCCACTGAGTCAGCCCTTAACCCCAGTGTGCTGAAGTTGTCAAAACGTGTATTTCAGCAGAAATAAACACGTTTTGGCAACTTTGGTCTCCAGCATGTAACTTATAGGGCAGGAACAGCACAGTTTTCAAAACGTGTTTTTCAGCCCGAAATAAACGCGTTTTCTCAGCCCTTAAAATCACAGTGTATCTGCCTGGCTCTGAAGAGCCCACTGAGTCAGCCCTTAACACCAGTGTGCTGAAATTGTCAAAACGTGTTTTTCAGCAGAAATAAACACGTTTTGGCAACTTTGGTCACCACCATGTAACTTATAGGGCAAGAACAGCACAGTTTTCAAAACGTGTTTTTCAGCCCGAAATAAACGCGTTTTCTCAGCCCTTAAAATCACAGTGTATCTGCCTGGCTCAGAAGAGCCCACTGAGTCAGCCCTTAACCCCAGTGTGCTGAAATTGTTAAAACGTGTTTTTCAGCAGAAATCAACACGTTTTGGCAACTTTGGTCACCACCATGTAACTTATAGGGCAAGAACAGCACAGTTTTCATAACGTGTTTTTCAGCCCGAAATAAACGCGTTTTCTCAGCTCTTAAAATCACAGTGTATCTGCATGGCTCAGAAGAGCCCACTGAGTCAGCCCTTAACCCCAGTGTGCTGAAATTGTTAAAACGTGTTTTTCAGCAGAAATAAACACGTTTTGGCAACTTTGGTCACCACCATGTAACTTATAGGGCAAGAACAGCACTGTTTTCAAAACGTGTTTTTCAGCCCGAAATAAACGCGTTTTCTCAACCCTTAGAATCGCAGTGTATCTGCCTGGCTCAGAAGAGCCCACTGAGTCAGCCCTTAACCCCAGTGTGCTGAAGTTGTCAAAACGTGTATTTCAGCAGAAATAAACACGTTTTGGCAACTTTGGTCACCACCATGTAACTTATAGGGCAGGAACAGCACAGTTTTCAAAACGTGTTTTTCAGCCCGAAATAAACGCGTTTTCTCAGCCCTTAGAATCGCAGTGTATCTGCCTGGCTCTGAAGAGCCCACTGTGTCAGCCCTTAACCCCAGTGTGCTGAAATTGTCAAAACGTGTTTTTCAGCAGAAATAAACACGTTTTGGCAACTTTGGTCACCACCATGTAACTTATAGGGCAAGAACAGCACAGTTTTCAAAACGTGTTTTTCAGCCCGAAATAAACGCGTTTTCTCAGCCCTTGGAATCGCAGTGTATCTGCCTGGCTCAGAAGAGCCCACTGAGTCAGCCCTTTACCCCAGTGTGCTGAAATTGTCAAAACGTGTTTTTCAGCAGAAATAAACACGTTTTGGCAACTTTGGTCACCACCATGTAACTTATAGGGCAGGAACAGCACAGTTTTCAAAACGTGTTTTTCAGCCCGAAATAAACGCGTTTTCTCAGCCCTTGGAATCGCAGTGTATCTGCCTGGCTCAGAAGAGCCCACTGAGTCAGCCCTTTACCCCAGTGTGCTGAAATTGTCAAAACGTGTTTTTCAGCAGAAATAAACACGTTTTGGCAACTTTGGTCACCACCATGTAACTTATAGGGCAGGAACAGCACAGTTTTCAAAACGTGTTTTTCAGCCCGAAATAAACGCGTTTTCTCAGCCCTTAGAATCGCAGTGTATCTGCCTGGCTCTGAAGCGCCCACTGAGTCAGCCCTTAACCCCAGTGTGCTGAAATTGTCAAAACGTGTTTTTCATTAGAAATAAACACGTTTTGGCAACTTTGGTAAACACTATGTAACTTATAGGGCAGGAACAGCACAGTTTTCAAAACGTGTTTTTCAGCCCGAAATAAACGCGTTTTCTCAGCCCTTAGAATCACAGTGTATCTGCCTGGCTCTGAAGAGCCCACTGAGTCAGCCCTTAACCCCAGTGTGCTGAAATTGTCAAAACGTGTTTTTCAGCAGAAATAAACACGTTTTGGCAACTTTGGTCACCACCATGTAACTTATAGGGCAAGAACAGCACAGTTTTCAAAACGTGTTTTTCAGCCCGAAATAAACGCGTTTTCTCAGCCCTTAAAATCACAGTGTATCTGCCTGGCTCAGAAGAGCCCACTGAGTCAGCCCTTAACCCCAGTGTGCTGAAATTGTTAAAACGTGTTTTTCAGCAGAAATAAACACGTTTTGGCAACTTTGGTCACCACCATGTAACTTATAGGGCAAGAACAGCACTGTTTTCAAAACGTGTTTTTCAGCCCGAAATAAACGCGTTTTCTCAGCCCTTAGAATCGCAGTGTATCTGCCTGGCTCAGAAGAGCCCACTGAGTCAGCCCTTAACCCCAGTGTGCTGAAGTTGTCAAAACGTGTATTTCAGCAGAAATAAACACGTTTTGGCAACTTTGGTCACCACCATGTAACTTATAGGGCAGGAACAGCACAGTTTTCAAAACGTGTTTTTCAGCCCGAAATAAACGCGTTTTCTCAGCCCTTAGAATCGCAGTGTATCTGCCTGGCTCTGAAGAGCCCACTGTGTCAGCCCTTAACCCCAGTGTGCTGAAATTGTCAAAACGTGTTTTTCAGCAGAAATAAACACGTTTTGGCAACTTTGGTCACCACCATATAACTTATAGGGCAAGAACAGCACAGTTTTCAAAACGTGTTTTTCAACCCGAAATAAACGCGTTTTCTCAGCCCTTAGAATCGCAGTGTATCTGCCTGGCTCAGAAGAGCCCACTGAGTCAGCCCTTAACCCCAGTGTGCTGAAGTTGTCAAAACGTGTTTTTCAGCAGAAATAAACACGTTTTGGCAACTTTGGTCACCACCATGTAACTTATAGGGCAGGAACAGCACAGTTTTCAAAACGTGTTATTCAGCCCAAAATAAACGCGTTTTCTCAGCCCTTAGAATTGCAGTGTATCTGCCTGGCTCTGAAGAGCCCACTGTGTCAGCCCTTAACCCCAGTGTGCTGAAATTGTCAAAACGTGTTTTTCAGCAGAAATAAACACGTTTTGGCAACTTTGGTCACCACCATGTAACTTATAGGGCAAGAACAGCACAGTTTTCAAAACGTGTTTTTCAGCCCGAAATAAACGCGTTTTGTCAGCCCTTGGAATCGCAGTGTATCTGCCTGGCTCAGAAGAGACAACTGAGTCAGCCCTTTACCCCAGTGTGCTGAAATTGTCAAAACGTGTTTTTCAGCAGAAATAAACACGTTTTGGCAACTTTGGTCACCACCATGTAACTTATAGGGCAAGAACAGCACAGTTTTCAAAACGTGTTTTTCAGCCCGAAATAAACGCGTTTTCTCAGCCCTTAGATTCGCAGTGTATCTGCCTATCTCAGAAGAGCCCACTGAGTCAGCCCTTAACCCCAGTGTGCTGAAATTGTCAAAACGTGTTTTTCAGCAGAAATAAACACGTTTTGGCAACTTTGGTCACCACCATGTAACTTATAGGGCAGGAACAGCACAGTTTTCAAAACGTGTTTTTCAGCCCGAAATAAACGCGTTTTCTCAGCCCTTAGAATCGCAGTGTATCTGCCTGGCTCTGAAGAGCCCACTGAGTCAGCCCTTAACCCCAGTGTGCTGAAATTGTCAAAACGTGTTTTTCAGCAGAAATAAACACGTTTTGGCAACTTTGGTCACCACCATGTAACTTATAGGGCAGGAACAGCACAGATTTCAAAACGTGTTTTTCAGCCCGAAATAAACGCGTTTTCTCAGCCCTTGGAATCGCAGTGTTTCTGCCTGGCTCAGAAGAGCCCACTGAGTCAGCCCTTTACCCCAGTGTGCTGAAATTGTCAAAACGTGTTTTTCAGCAGAAATAAACACGTTTTGGCAACTTTGGTCACCAGCATGTAACTTATAGGGCAAGAACAGCACAGTTTTCAAAACGTGTTTTTCAGCCCGAAATAAACGCGTTTTCTCAGCCCTTAAAATCACAGTGTATCTGCCTGGCTCTGAAGAGCCCACTGAGTCAGCCCTTAACCCCAGTGTGCTGAAGTTGTCAAAACGTGTATTTCAGCAGAAATAAACACGTTTTGGCAACTTTGGTCTCCAGCATGTAACTTATAGGGCAGGAACAGCACAGTTTTCAAAACGTGTTTTCCAGCCCGAAATAAACGCGTTTTCTCAGCCCTTAAAATCACAGTGTATCTGCCTGGCTCTGAAGAGCCCACTGAGTCAGCCCTTAACACCAGTGTGCTGAAATTGTCAAAACGTGTTTTTCAGCAGAAATAAACACGTTTTGGCAACTTTGGTCACCACCATGTAACTTATAGGGCAAGAACAGCACAGTTTTCATAACGTGTTTTTCAGCCCGAAATAAACGCGTTTTCTCAGCTCTTAAAATCACAGTGTATCTGCATGGCTCAGAAGAGCCCACTGAGTCAGCCCTTAACCCCAGTGTGCTGAAATTGTTAAAACGTGTTTTTCAGCAGAAATAAACACTTTTTGGCAACTTTGGTCACCACCATGTAACTTATAGGGCAAGAACAGCACTGTTTTCAAAACGTGTTTTTCAGCCCGAAATAAACGCGTTTTCTCAACCCTTAGAATCGCAGTGTATCTGCCTGGCTCAGAAGAGCCCACTGAGTCAGCCCTTAACCCCAGTGTGCTGAAGTTGTCAAAACGTGTATTTCAGCAGAAATAAACACGTTTTGGCAACTTTGGTCACCACCATGTAACTTATAGGGCAGGAACAGCACAGTTTTCAAAACGTGTTTTTCAGCCCGAAATAAACGCGTTTTCTCAGCCCTTAGAATCGCAGTGTATCTGCCTGGCTCTGAAGAGCCCACTGTGTCAGCCCTTAACCCCAGTGTGCTGAAATTGTCAAAACGTGTTTTTCAGCAGAAATAAACACGTTTTGGCAACTTTGGTCACCACCATGTAACTTATAGGGCAAGAACAGCACAGTTTTCAAAACGTGTTTTTCAGCCCGAAATAAACGCGTTTTCTCAGCCCTTGGAATCGCAGTGTATCTGCCTGGCTCAGAAGAGCCCACTGAGTCAGCCCTTTACCCCAGTGTGCTGAAATTGTCAAAACGTGTTTTTCAGCAGAAATAAACACGTTTTGGCAACTTTGGTCACCAGCATGTAACTTATAGGGCAGGAACAGCACAGTTTTCAAAACGTGTTTTTTAGCCCGAAATAAACGCGTTTTCTCAGCCCTTAAAATCACAGTGTATCTGCCTGGCTCTGAAGAGCCCACTGAGTCAGCCCTTAACACCAGTGTGCTGAAATTGTCAAAACGTGTTTTTCAGCAGAAATAAACACGTTTTGGCAACTTTGGTCACCACCATGTAACTTATAGGTCAAGAACAGCACAGTTTTCAAAACGTGTTTTTCAGCCCGAAATAAACGCGTTTTCTCAGCCCTTAAAATCACAGTGTATCTGCCTGGCTCAGAAGAGCCCACTGAGTCAGCCCTTAACCCCAGTGTGCTGAAATTGTTAAAACGTGTTTTTCAGCAGAAATAAACACGTTTTGGCAACTTTGGTCACCACCATGTAACTTATAGGGCAAGAACAGCACTGTTTTCAAAACGTGTTTTTCAGCCCGAAATAAACGCGTTTTCTCAGCCCTTAGAATCGCAGTGTATCTGCCTGGCTCAGAAGAGCCCACTGAGTCAGCCCTTAACCCCAGTGTGCTGAAGTTGTCAAAACGTGTATTTCAGCAGAAATAAACACGTTTTGGCAACTTTGGTCACCACCATGTAACTTATAGGGCAGGAACAGCACAGTTTTCAAAACGTGTTTTTCAGCCCGAAATAAACGCGTTTTCTCAGCCCTTAGAATCGCAGTGTATCTGCCTGGCTCTGAAGCGCCCACTGAGTCAGCCCTTAACCCCAGTGTGCTGAAATTGTCAAAACGTGTTTTTCATTAGAAATAAACACGTTTTGGCAACTTTGGTAACCACTATGTAACTTATAGGGCAGGAACAGCACAGTTTTCAAAACGTGTTTTTCAGCCCGAAATAAACGCGTTTTCTCAGCCCTTAGAATCGCAGTGTATCTGCCTGGCTCTGAAGAGCCCACTGAGTCAGCCCTTAACCCCAGTGTGCTGAAATTGTCAAAACGTGTTTTTCAGCAGAAATAAACACGTTTTGGCAACTTTGGTCACCACCATGTAACTTATAGGGCAAGAACAGCACAGTTTTCAAAACGTGTTTTTCAGCCCGAAATAAACGCGTTTTCTCAGCCCTTAAAATCACAGTGTATCTGCCTGGCTCAGAAGAGCCCACTGAGTCAGCCCTTAACCCCAGTGTGCTGAAATTGTTAAAACGTGTTTTTCAGCAGAAATAAACACGTTTTGGCAACTTTGGTCACCACCATGTAACTTATAGGGCAAGAACAGCACAGTTTTCAAAACGTGTTTTTCAGCCCGAAATAAACGCGTTTTCTCAGCCCTTAGAATCGCAGTGTATCTGCCTGGCTCTGAAGAGCCCACTGTGTCAGCCCTTAACCCCAGTGTGCTGAAATGGTCAAAACGTGTTTTTCAGCAGAAATAAACACGTTTTGGCAACTTTGGTCACCACCATATAACTTATAGGGCAAGAACAGCACAGTTTTCAAAACGTGTTTTTCAACCCGAAATAAACGCGTTTTCTCAGCCCTTAGAATCGCAGTGTATCTGCCTGGCTCAGAAGAGCCCACTGAGTCAGCCCTTAACCCCAGTGTGCTGAAGTTGTCAAAACGTGTTTTTCAGCAGAAATAAACACGTTTTGGCAACTTTGGTCACCACCATGTAACTTATAGGGCAGGAACAGCACAGTTTTCAAAACGTGTTTTTCAGCCCGAAATAAACGCGTTTTCTCAGCCCTTGGAATCGCAGTGTATCTGCCTGGCTCAGAAGAGACAACTGAGTCAGCCCTTTACCCCAGTGTGCTGAAATTGTCAAAACGTGTTTTTCAGCAGAAATAAACACGTTTTGGCAACTTTGGTCACCACCATGTAACTTATAGGGCAAGAACAGCACAGTTTTCAAAACGTGTTTTTCAGCCCGAAATAAACGCGTTTTCTCAGCCCTTAGATTCGCAGTGTATCTGCCTATCTCAGAAGAGCCCACTGAGTCAGCCCTTAACCCCAGTGTGCTGAAATTGTCAAAACGTGTTTTTCAGCAGAAATAAACACGTTTTGGCAACTTTGGTCACCACCATGTAACTTATAGGGCAGGAACAGCACAGTTTTCAAAACGTGTTTTTCAGCCCGAAATAAACGCGTTTTCTCAGCCCTTAGAATCGCAGTGTATCTGCCTGGCTCTGAAGAGCCCACTGAGTCAGCCCTTAACCCCAGTGTGCTGAAATTGTTAAAACGTGTTTTTCAGCAGAAATAAACACGTTTTGGCAACTTTGGTCACCACCATGTAACTTATAGGGCAAGAACAGCACTGTTTTCAAAACGTGTTTTTCAGCCCGAAATAAACGCGTTTTCTCAGCCCTTAGAATCGCAGTGTATCTGCCTGGCTCAGAAGAGCCCACTGAGTCAGCCCTTAACCCCAGTGTGCTGAAGTTGTCAAAACGTGTATTTCAGCAGAAATAAACACGTTTTGGCAACTTTGGTCACCACCATGTAACTTATAGGGCAGGAACAGCACAGTTTTCAAAACGTGTTTTTCAGCCCGAAATAAACGCGTTTTCTCAGCCCTTAGAATCGCAGTGTATCTGCCTGGCTCTGAAGCGCCCACTGAGTCAGCCCTTAACCCCAGTGTGCTGAAATTGTCAAAACGTGTTTTTCATTAGAAATAAACACGTTTTGGCAACTTTGGTAACCACTATGTAACTTATAGGGCAGGAACAGCACAGTTTTCAAAACGTGTTTTTCAGCCCGAAATAAACGCGTTTTCTCAGCCCTTAGAATCGCAGTGTATCTGCCTGGCTCTGAAGAGCCCACTGAGTCAGCCCTTAACCCCAGTGTGCTGAAATTGTCAAAACGTGTTTTTCAGCAGAAATAAACACGTTTTGGCAACTTTGGTCACCACCATGTAACTTATAGGGCAAGAACAGCACAGTTTTCAAAACGTGTTTTTCAGCCCGAAATAAACGCGTTTTCTCAGCCCTTAAAATCACAGTGTATCTGCCTGGCTCAGAAGAGCCCACTGAGTCAGCCCTTAACCCCAGTGTGCTGAAATTGTTAAAACGTGTTTTTCAGCAGAAATAAACACGTTTTGGCAACTTTGGTCACCACCATGTAACTTATAGGGCAAGAACAGCACTGTTTTCAAAACGTGTTTTTCAGCCCGAAATAAACGCGTTTTCTCAGCCCTTAGAATCGCAGTGTATCTGCCTGGCTCAGAAGAGCCCACTGAGTCAGCCCTTAACCCCAGTGTGCTGAAGTTGTCAAAACGTGTATTTCAGCAGAAATAAACACGTTTTGGCAACTTTGGTCACCACCATGTAACTTATAGGGCAGGAACAGCACAGTTTTCAAAACGTGTTTTTCAGCCCGAAATAAACGCGTTTTCTCAGCCCTTAGAATCGCAGTGTATCTGCCTGGCTCTGAAGAGCCCACTGTGTCAGCCCTTAACCCCAGTGTGCTGAAATTGTCAAAACGTGTTTTTCAGCAGAAATAAACACGTTTTGGCAACTTTGGTCACCACCATATAACTTATAGGGCAAGAACAGCACAGTTTTCAAAACGTGTTTTTCAACCCGAAATAAACGCGTTTTCTCAGCCCTTAGAATCGCAGTGTATCTGCCTGGCTCAGAAGAGCCCACTGAGTCAGCCCTTAACCCCAGTGTGCTGAAGTTGTCAAAACGTGTTTTTCAGCAGAAATAAACACGTTTTGGCAACTTTGGTCACCACCATGTAACTTATAGGGCAGGAACAGCACAGTTTTCAAAACGTGTTTTTCAGCCCAAAATAAACGCGTTTTCTCAGCCCTTAGAATCGCAGTGTATCTGCCTGGCTCTGAAGAGCCCACTGTGTCAGCCCTTAACCCCAGTGTGCTGAAATTGTCAAAACGTGTTTTTCAGCAGAAATAAACACGTTTTGGCAACTTTGGTCACCACCATGTAACTTATAGGGCAAGAACAGCACAGTTTTCAAAACGTGTTTTTCAGCCCGAATTAAACGCGTTTTCTCAGCCCTTGGAATCGCAGTGTATCTGCCTGGCTCAGAAGAGACAACTGAGTCAGCCCTTTACCCCAGTGTGCTGAAATTGTCAAAACGTGTTTTTCAGCAGAAATAAACACGTTTTGGCAACTTTGGTCACCACCATGTAACTTATAGGGCAAGAACAGCACAGTTTTCAAAACGTGTTTTTCAGCCCGAAATAAACGCGTTTTCTCAGCCCTTAGATTCGCAGTGTATCTGCCTATCTCAGAAGAGCCCACTGAGTCAGCCCTTAACCCCAGTGTGCTGAAATTGTCAAAACGTGTTTTTCAGCAGAAATAAACACGTTTTGGCAACTTTGGTCACCACCATGTAACTTATAGGGCAGGAACAGCACAGTTTTCAAAACGTGTTTTTCAGCCCGAAATAAACGCGTTTTCTCAGCCCTTAGAATCGCAGTGTATCTGCCTGGCTCTGAAGAGCCCACTGAGTCAGCCCTTAACCCCAGTGTGCTGAAATTGTCAAAACGTGTTTTTCAGCAGAAATAAACACGTTTTGGCAACTTTGGTCACCACCATGTAACTTATAGGGCAGGAACAGCACAGATTTCAAAACGTGTTTTTCAGCCCGAAATAAACGCGTTTTCTCAGCCCTTAGAATCGCAGTGTATCTGCCTGGCTCTGAAGAGCCCACTGAGTCAGCCCTTAACCCCAGTGTGCTGAAATTGTCAAAACGTGTTTTTCAGCAGAAATAAACACGTTTTGGCAACTTTGGTCACCACCATGTAACTTATAGGGCAAGAACAGCACAGTTTTCAAAACGTGTTTTTCAGCCCGAAATAAACGCGTTTTCTCAGCCCTTGGAATCACAGTGTATCTGCCTGGCTCTGAAGAGCCCACTGAGTCAGCCCTTAACCCCAGTGTGCTGAAGTTGTCAAAACGTGTATTTCAGCAGAAATAAACACGTTTTGGCAACTTTGGTCTCCAGCATGTAACTTATAGGGCAGGAACAGCACAGTTTTCAAAACGTGTTTTCCAGCCCGAAATAAACGCGTTTTCTCAGCCCTTAAAATCACAGTGTATCTGCCTGGCTCTGAAGAGCCCACTGAGTCAGCCCTTAACACCAGTGTGCTGAAATTGTCAAAACGTGTTTTTCAGCAGAAATAAACACGTTTTGGCAACTTTGGTCACCACCATGTAACTTATAGGGCAAGAACAGCACAGTTTTCAAAACGTGTTTTTCAGCCCGAAATAAACGCGTTTTCTCAGCCCTTAAAATCACAGTGTATCTGCCTGGCTCAGAAGAGCCCACTGAGTCAGCCCTTAACCCCAGTGTGCTGAAATTGTTAAAACGTGTTTTTCAGCAGAAATCAACACGTTTTGGCAACTTTGGTCACCACCATGTAACTTATAGGGCAAGAACAGCACAGTTTTCATAACGTGTTTTTCAGCCCGAAATAAACGCGTTTTCTCAGCTCTTAAAATCACAGTGTATCTGCATGGCTCAGAAGAGCCCACTGAGTCAGCCCTTAACCCCAGTGTGCTGAAATTGTTAAAACGTGTTTTTCAGCAGAAATAAACACGTTTTGGCAACTTTGGTCACCACCATGTAACTTATAGGGCAAAAACAGCACTGTTTTCAAAACGTGTTTTTCAGCCCGAAATAAACGCGTTTTCTCAACCCTTAGAATCGCAGTGTATCTGCCTGGCTCAGAAGAGCCCACTGAGTCAGCCCTTAACCCCAGTGTGCTGAAGTTGTCAAAACGTGTATTTCAGCAGAAATAAACACGTTTTGGCAACTTTGGTCACCACCATGTAACTTATAGGGCAGGAACAGCACAGTTTTCAAAACGTGTTTTTCAGCCCGAAATAAACGCGTTTTCTCAGCCCTTAGAATCGCAGTGTATCTGCCTGGCTCTGAAGAGCCCACTGTGTCAGCCCTTAACCCCAGTGTGCTGAAATTGTCAAAACGTGTTTTTCAGCAGAAATAAACACGTTTTGGCAACTTTGGTCACCACCATGTAACTTATAGGGCAAGAACAGCACAGTTTTCAAAACGTGTTTTTCAGCCCGAAATAAACGCGTTTTCTCAGCCCTTGGAATCGCAGTGTATCTGCCTGGCTCAGAAGAGCCCACTGAGTCAGCCCTTTACCCCAGTGTGCTGAAATTGTCAAAACGTGTTTTTCAGCAGAAATAAACACGTTTTGGCAACTTTGGTCACCAGCATGTAACTTATAGGGCAGGAACAGCACAGTTTTCAAAACGTGTTTTTCAGCCCGAAATAAACGCGTTTTCTCAGCCCTTAAAATCACAGTGTATCTGCCTGGCTCTGAAGAGCCCACTGAGTCAGCCCTTAACACCAGTGTGCTGAAATTGTCAAAACGTGTTTTTCAGCAGAAATAAACACGTTTTGGCAACTTTGGTCACCACCATGTAACTTATAGGTCAAGAACAGCACAGTTTTCAAAACGTGTTTTCAGCCCGAAATAAACGCGTTTTCTCAGCCCTTAAAATCACAGTGTATCTGCCTGGCTCAGAAGAGCCCACTGAGTCAGCCCTTAACCCCAGTGTGCTGAAATTGTTAAAACGTGTTTTTCAGCAGAAATAAACACGTTTTGGCAACTTTGGTCACCACCATGTAACTTATAGGGCAAGAACAGCACTGTTTTCAAAACGTGTTTTTCAGCCCGAAATAAACGCGTTTTCTCAGCCCTTAGAATCGCAGTGTATCTGCCTGGCTCAGAAGAGCCCACTGAGTCAGCCCTTAACCCCAGTGTGCTGAAGTTGTCAAAACGTGTATTTCAGCAGAAATAAACACGTTTTGGCAACTTTGGTCACCACCATGTAACTTATAGGGCAGGAACAGCACAGTTTTCAAAACGTGTTTTTCAGCCCGAAATAAACGCGTTTTCTCAGCCCTTAGAATCGCAGTGTATCTGCCTGGCTCTGAAGCGCCCACTGAGTCAGCCCTTAACCCCAGTGTGCTGAAATTGTCAAAACGTGTTTTTCATTAGAAATAAACACGTTTTGGCAACTTTGGTAACCACTATGTAACTTATAGGGCAGGAACAGCACAGTTTTCAAAACGTGTTTTTCAGCCCGAAATAAACGCGTTTTCTCAGCCCTTAGAATCGCAGTGTATCTGCCTGGCTCTGAAGAGCCCACTGAGTCAGCCCTTAACCCCAGTGTGCTGAAATTGTCAAAACGTGTTTTTCAGCAGAAATCAACACGTTTTGGCAACTTTGGTCACCAGCATGTAACTTATAGGGCAGGAACAGCACAGTTTTCAAAACGTGTTTTTTAGCCCGAAATAAACGCGTTTTCTCAGCCCTTAAAATCACAGTGTATCTGCCTGGCTCTGAAGAGCCCACTGAGTCAGCCCTTAACACCAGTGTGCTGAAATTGTCAAAACGTGTTTTTCAGCAGAAATAAACACGTTTTGGCAACTTTGGTCACCACCATGTAACTTATAGGTCAAGAACAGCACAGTTTTCAAAACGTGTTTTTCAGCCCGAAATAAACGCGTTTTCTCAGCCCTTAAAATCACAGTGTATCTGCCTGGCTCAGAAGAGCCCACTGAGTCAGCCCTTAACCCCAGTGTGCTGAAATTGTTAAAACGTGTTTTTCAGCAGAAATAAACACGTTTTGGCAACTTTGGTCACCACCATGTAACTTATAGGGCAAGAACAGCACTGTTTTCAAAACGTGTTTTTCAGCCCGAAATAAACGCGTTTTCTCAGCCCTTAGAATCGCAGTGTATCTGCCTGGCTCAGAAGAGCCCACTGAGTCAGCCCTTAACCCCAGTGTGCTGAAGTTGTCAAAACGTGTATTTCAGCAGAAATAAACACGTTTTGGCAACTTTGGTCACCACCATGTAACTTATAGGGCAGGAACAGCACAGTTTTCAAAACGTGTTTTTCAGCCCGAAATAAACGCGTTTTCTCAGCCCTTAGAATCGCAGTGTATCTGCCTGGCTCTGAAGCGCCCACTGAGTCAGCCCTTAACCCCAGTGTGCTGAAATTGTCAAAACGTGTTTTTCATTAGAAATAAACACGTTTTGGCAACTTTGGTAACCACTATGTAACTTATAGGGCAGGAACAGCACAGTTTTCAAAACGTGTTTTTCAGCCCGAAATAAACGCGTTTTCTCAGCCCTTAGAATCGCAGTGTATCTGCCTGGCTCTGAAGAGCCCACTGAGTCAGCCCTTAACCCCAGTGTGCTGAAATTGTCAAAACGTGTTTTTCAGCAGAAATAAACACGTTTTGGCAACTTTGGTCACCACCATGTAACTTATAGGGCAAGAACAGCACAGTTTTCAAAACGTGTTTTTCAGCCCGAAATAAACGCGTTTTCTCAGCCCTTAAAATCACAGTGTATCTGCCTGGCTCAGAAGAGCCCACTGAGTCAGCCCTTAACCCCAGTGTGCTGAAATTGTTAAAACGTGTTTTTCAGCAGAAATAAACACGTTTTGGCAACTTTGGTCACCACCATGTAACTTATAGGGCAAGAACAGCACTGTTTTCAAAACGTGTTTTTCAGCCCGAAATAAACGCGTTTTCTCAGCCCTTAGAATCGCAGTGTATCTGCCTGGCTCAGAAGAGCCCACTGAGTCAGCCCTTAACCCCAGTGTGCTGAAGTTGTCAAAACGTGTATTTCAGCAGAAATAAACACGTTTTGGCAACTTTGGTCACCACCATGTAACTTATAGGGCAGGAACAGCACAGTTTTCAAAACGTGTTTTTCAGCCCGAAATAAACGCGTTTTCTCAGCCCTTAGAATCGCAGTGTATCTGCCTGGCTCTGAAGAGCCCACTGTGTCAGCCCTTAACCCCAGTGTGCTGAAATGGTCAAAACGTGTTTTTCAGCAGAAATAAACACGTTTTGGCAACTTTGGTCACCACCATATAACTTATAGGGCAAGAACAGCACAGTTTTCAAAACGTGTTTTTCAACCCGAAATAAACGCGTTTTCTCAGCCCTTAGAATCGCAGTGTATCTGCCTGGCTCAGAAGAGCCCACTGAGTCAGCCCTTAACCCCAGTGTGCTGAAGTTGTCAAAACGTGTTTTTCAGCAGAAATAAACACGTTTTGGCAACTTTGGTCACCACCATGTAACTTATAGGGCAGGAACAGCACAGTTTTCAAAACGTGTTTTTCAGCCCAAAATAAACGCGTTTTCTCAGCCCTTAGAATCGCAGTGTATCTGCCTGGCTCTGAAGAGCCCACTGTGTCAGCCCTTAACCCCAGTGTGCTGAAATTGTCAAAACGTGTTTTTCAGCAGAAATAAACACGTTTTGGCAACTTTGGTCACCACCATGTAACTTATAGGGCAAGAACAGCACAGTTTTCAAAACGTGTTTTTCAGCCCGAAATAAACGCGTTTTCTCAGCCCTTGGAATCGCAGTGTATCTGCCTGGCTCAGAAGAGACAACTGAGTCAGCCCTTTACCCCAGTGTGCTGAAATTGTCAAAACGTGTTTTTCAGCAGAAATAAACACGTTTTGGCAACTTTGGTCACCACCATGTAACTTATAGGGCAAGAACAGCACAGTTTTCAAAACGTGTTTTTCAGCCCGAAATAAACGCGTTTTCTCAGCCCTTAGATTCGCAGTGTATCTGCCTATCTCAGAAGAGCCCACTGAGTCAGCCCTTAACCCCAGTGTGCTGAAATTGTCAAAACGTGTTTTTCATTAGAAATAAACACGTTTTGGCAACTTTGGTAACCACTATGTAACTTATAGGGCAGGAACAGCACAGTTTTCAAAACGTGTTTTTCAGCCCGAAATAAACGCGTTTTCTCAGCCCTTAGAATCGCAGTGTATCTGCCTGGCTCTGAAGAGCCCACTGAGTCAGCCCTTAACCCCAGTGTGCTGAAATTGTCAAAACGTGTTTTTCAGCAGAAATAAACACGTTTTGGCAACTTTGGTCACCACCATGTAACTTATAGGGCAAGAACAGCACAGTTTTCAAAACGTGTTTTTCAGCCCGAAATAAACGCGTTTTCTCAGCCCTTAAAATCACAGTGTATCTGCCTGGCTCAGAAGAGCCCACTGAGTCAGCCCTTAACCCCAGTGTGCTGAAATTGTTAAAACGTGTTTTTCAGCAGAAATAAACACGTTTTGGCAACTTTGGTCACCACCATGTAACTTATAGGGCAAGAACAGCACTGTTTTCAAAACGTGTTTTTCAGCCCGAAATAAACGCGTTTTCTCAGCCCTTAGAATCGCAGTGTATCTGCCTGGCTCAGAAGAGCCCACTGAGTCAGCCCTTAACCCCAGTGTGCTGAAGTTGTCAAAACGTGTATTTCAGCAGAAATAAACACGTTTTGGCAACTTTGGTCACCACCATGTAACTTATAGGGCAGGAACAGCACAGTTTTCAAAACGTGTTTTTCAGCCCGAAATAAACGCGTTTTCTCAGCCCTTAGAATCGCAGTGTATCTGCCTGGCTCTGAAGAGCCCACTGTGTCAGCCCTTAACCCCAGTGTGCTGAAATTGTCAAAACGTGTTTTTCAGCAGAAATAAACACGTTTTGGCAACTTTGGTCACCACCATATAACTTATAGGGCAAGAACAGCACAGTTTTCAAAACGTGTTTTTCAACCCGAAATAAACGCGTTTTCTCAGCCCTTAGAATCGCAGTGTATCTGCCTGGCTCAGAAGAGCCCACTGAGTCAGCCCTTAACCCCAGTGTGCTGAAGTTGTCAAAACGTGTTTTTCAGCAGAAATAAACACGTTTTGGCAACTTTGGTCACCACCATGTAACTTATAGGGCAGGAACAGCACAGTTTTCAAAACGTGTTTTTCAGCCCAAAATAAACGCGTTTTCTCAGCCCTTAGAATCGCAGTGTATCTGCCTGGCTCTGAAGAGCCCACTGTGTCAGCCCTTAACCCCAGTGTGCTGAAATTGTCAAAACGTGTTTTTCAGCAGAAATAAACACGTTTTGGCAACTTTGGTCACCACCATGTAACTTATAGGGCAAGAACAGCACAGTTTTCAAAACGTGTTTTTCAGCCCGAAATAAACGCGTTTTCTCAGCCCTTGGAATCGCAGTGTATCTGCCTGGCTCAGAAGAGACAACTGAGTCAGCCCTTTACCCCAGTGTGCTGAAATTGTCAAAACGTGTTTTTCAGCAGAAATAAACACGTTTTGGCAACTTTGGTCACCACCATGTAACTTATAGGGCAAGAACAGCACAGTTTTCAAAACGTGTTTTTCAGCCCGAAATAAACGCGTTTTCTCAGCCCTTAGATTCGCAGTGTATCTGCCTATCTCAGAAGAGCCCACTGAGTCAGCCCTTAACCCCAGTGTGCTGAAATTGTCAAAACGTGTTTTTCAGCAGAAATAAACACGTTTTGGCAACTTTGGTCACCACCATGTAACTTATAGGGCAGGAACAGCACAGTTTTCAAAACGTGTTTTTCAGCCCGAAATAAACGCGTTTTCTCAGCCCTTAGAATCGCAGTGTATCTGCCTGGCTCTGAAGAGCCCACTGAGTCAGCCCTTAACCCCAGTGTGCTGAAATTGTCAAAACGTGTTTTTCAGCAGAAATAAACACGTTTTGGCAACTTTGGTCACCACCATGTAACTTATAGGGCAGGAACAGCACAGATTTCAAAACGTGTTTTTCAGCCCGAAATAAACGCGTTTTCTCAGCCCTTAGAATCGCAGTGTATCTGCCTGGCTCTGAAGAGCCCACTGAGTCAGCCCTTAACCCCAGTGTGCTGAAATTGTCAAAACGTGTTTTTCAGCAGAAATAAACACGTTTTGGCAACTTTGGTCACCACCATGTAACTTATAGGGCAAGAACAGCACAGTTTTCAAAACGTGTTTTTCAGCCCGAAATAAACGCGTTTTCTCAGCCCTTGGAATCGCAGTGTATCTGCCTGGCTCAGAAGAGCCCACTGAGTCAGCCCTTTACCCCAGTGTGCTGAAATTGTCAAAACGTGTTTTTCAGCAGAAATAAACACGTTTTGGCAACTTTGGTCACCAGCATGTAACTTATAGGGCAAGAACAGCACAGTTTTCAAAACGTGTTTTTCAGCCCGAAATAAACGCGTTTTCTCAGCCCTTAAAATCACAGTGTATCTGCCTGGCTCTGAAGAGCCCACTGAGTCAGCCCTTAACCCCAGTGTGCTGAAGTTGTCAAAACGTGTTTTTCAGCAGAAATAAACACGTTTTGGCAACTTTGGTCACCACCATGTAACTTATAGGGCAAGAACAGCACAGTTTTCAAAACGTGTTTTTCAGCCCGAAATAAACGCGTTTTCTCAGCCCTTGGAATCGCAGTGTATCTGCCTGGCTCAGAAGAGCCCACTGAGTCAGCCCTTTACCCCAGTGTGCTGAAATTGTCAAAACGTGTTTTTCAGCAGAAATAAACACGTTTTGGCAACTTTGGTCACCAGCATGTAACTTATAGGGCAGGAACAGCACAGTTTTCAAAACGTGTTTTTCAGCCCGAAATAAACGCGTTTTCTCAGCCCTTAAAATCACAGTGTATCTGCCTGGCTCTGAAGAGCCCACTGAGTCAGCCCTTAACACCAGTGTGCTGAAATTGTCAAAACGTGTTTTTCAGCAGAAATAAACACGTTTTGGCAACTTTGGTCACCACCATGTAACTTATAGGTCAAGAACAGCACAGTTTTCAAAACGTGTTTTTCAGCCCGAAATAAACGCGTTTTCTCAGCCCTTAAAATCACAGTGTATCTGCCTGGCTCAGAAGAGCCCACTGAGTCAGCCCTTAACCCCAGTGTGCTGAAATTGTTAAAACGTGTTTTTCAGCAGAAATAAACACGTTTTGGCAACTTTGGTCACCACCATGTAACTTATAGGGCAAGAACAGCACTGTTTTCAAAACGTGTTTTTCAGCCCGAAATAAACGCGTTTTCTCAGCCCTTAGAATCGCAGTGTATCTGCCTGGCTCAGAAGAGCCCACTGAGTCAGCCCTTAACCCCAGTGTGCTGAAGTTGTCAAAACGTGTATTTCAGCAGAAATAAACACGTTTTGGCAACTTTGGTCACCACCATGTAACTTATAGGGCAGGAACAGCACAGTTTTCAAAACGTGTTTTTCAGCCCGAAATAAACGCGTTTTCTCAGCCCTTAGAATCGCAGTGTATCTGCCTGGCTCTGAAGCGCCCACTGAGTCAGCCCTTAACCCCAGTGTGCTGAAATTGTCAAAACGTGTTTTTCATTAGAAATAAACACGTTTTGGCAACTTTGGTAACCACTATGTAACTTATAGGGCAGGAACAGCACAGTTTTCAAAACGTGTTTTTCAGCCCGAAATAAACGCGTTTTCTCAGCCCTTAGAATCGCAGTGTATCTGCCTGGCTCTGAAGAGCCCACTGAGTCAGCCCTTAACCCCAGTGTGCTGAAATTGTCAAAACGTGTTTTTCAGCAGAAATAAACACGTTTTGGCAACTTTGGTCACCACCATGTAACTTATAGGGCAAGAACAGCACAGTTTTCAAAACGTGTTTTTCAGCCCGAAATAAACGCGTTTTCTCAGCCCTTAAAATCACAGTGTATCTGCCTGGCTCAGAAGAGCCCACTGAGTCAGCCCTTAAACCCAGTGTGCTGAAATTGTTAAAACGTGTTTTTCAGCAGAAATAAACACGTTTTGGCAACTTTGGTCACCACCATGTAACTTATAGGGCAAGAACAGCACTGTTTTCAAAACGTGTTTTTCAGCCCGAAATAAACGCGTTTTCTCAGCCCTTAGAATCGCAGTGTATCTGCCTGGCTCAGAAGAGCCCACTGAGTCAGCCCTTAACCCCAGTGTGCTGAAGTTGTCAAAACGTGTATTTCAGCAGAAATAAACACGTTTTGGCAACTTTGGTCACCACCATGTAACTTATAGGGCAGGAACAGCACAGTTTTCAAAACGTGTTTTTCAGCCCGAAATAAACGCGTTTTCTCAGCCCTTAGAATCGCAGTGTATCTGCCTGGCTCTGAAGAGCCCACTGTGTCAGCCCTTAACCCCAGTGTGCTGAAATTGTCAAAACGTGTTTTTCAGCAGAAATAAACACGTTTTGGCAACTTTGGTCACCACCATATAACTTATAGGGCAAGAACAGCACAGTTTTCAAAACGTGTTTTTCAACCCGAAATAAACGCGTTTTCTCAGCCCTTAGAATCGCAGTGTATCTGCCTGGCTCAGAAGAGCCCACTGAGTCAGCCCTTAACCCCAGTGTGCTGAAGTTGTCAAAACGTGTTTTTCAGCAGAAATAAACACGTTTTGGCAACTTTGGTCACCACAATGTAACTTATAGGGCAGGAACAGCACAGTTTTCAAAACGTGTTTTTCAGCCCAAAATAAACGCGTTTTCTCAGCCCTTAGAATCGCAGTGTATCTGCCTGGCTCTGAAGAGCCCACTGTGTCAGCCCTTAACCCCAGTGTGCTGAAATTGTCAAAACGTGTTTTTCAGCAGAAATAAACACGTTTTGGCAACTTTGGTCACCACCATGTAACTTATAGGGCAAGAACAGCACAGTTTTCAAAACGTGTTTTTCAGCCCGAAATAAACGCGTTTTCTCAGCCCTTGGAATCGCAGTGTATCTGCCTGGCTCAGAAGAGACAACTGAGTCAGCCCTTTACCCCAGTGTGCTGAAATTGTCAAAACGTGTTTTTCAGCAGAAATAAACACGTTTTGGCAACTTTGGTCACCACCATGTAACTTATAGGGCAAGAACAGCACAGTTTTCAAAACGTGTTTTTCAGCCCGAAATAAACGCGTTTTCTCAGCCCTTAGATTCGCAGTGTATCTGCCTATCTCAGAAGAGCCCACTGAGTCAGCCCTTAACCCCAGTGTGCTGAAATTGTCAAAACGTGTTTTTCAGCAGAAATAAACACGTTTTGGCAACTTTGGTCACCACCATGTAACTTATAGGGCAGGAACAGCACAGTTTTCAAAACGTGTTTTTCAGCCCGAAATAAACGCGTTTTCTCAGCCCTTAGAATCGCAGTGTATCTGCCTGGCTCTGAAGAGCCCACTGAGTCAGCCCTTAACCCCAGTGTGCTGAAATTGTCAAAACGTGTTTTTCAGCAGAAATAAACACGTTTTGGCAACTTTGGTCACCACCATGTAACTTATAGGGCAGGAACAGCACAGATTTCAAAACGTGTTTTTCAGCCCGAAATAAACGCGTTTTCTCAGCCCTTAGAATCGCAGTGTATCTGCCTGGCTCTGAAGAGCCCACTGAGTCAGCCCTTAACCCCAGTGTGCTGAAATTGTCAAAACGTGTTTTTCAGCAGAAATAAACACGTTTTGGCAACTTTGGTCACCACCATGTAACTTATAGGGCAAGAACAGCACAGTTTTCAAAACGTGTTTTTCAGCCCGAAATAAACGCGTTTTCTCAGCCCTTGGAATCGCAGTGTATCTGCCTGGCTCAGAAGAGCCCACTGAGTCAGCCCTTTACCCCAGTGTGCTGAAATTGTCAAAACGTGTTTTTCAGCAGAAATAAACACGTTTTGGCAACTTTGGTCACCAGCATGTAACTTATAGGGCAGGAACAGCACAGTTTTCAAAACGTGTTTTTCAGCCCGAAATAAACGCGTTTTCTCAGCCCTTAAAATCACAGTGTATCTGCCTGGCTCTGAAGAGCCCACTGAGTCAGCCCTTAACACCAGTGTGCTGAAATTGTCAAAACGTGTTTTTCAGCAGAAATAAACACGTTTTGGCAACTTTGGTCACCACCATGTAACTTATAGGGCAAGAACAGCACAGTTTTCAAAACGTGTTTTTCAGCCCGAAATAAACGCGTTTTCTCAGCCCTTAAAATCACAGTGTATCTGCCTGGCTCAGAAGAGCCCACTGAGTCAGCCCTTAACCCCAGTGTGCTGAAATTGTTAAAACGTGTTTTTCAGCAGAAATAAACACGTTTTGGCATCTTTGGTCACCACCATGTAACTTATAGGGCAAGAACAGCACTCTTTTCAAAACGTATTTTTCCGCCCGAAATAAACGCGTTTTCTCAGCCCTTGGAATCGCAGTGTATCTGCCTGGCTCAGAAGAGCCCACTGAGTCAGCCCTTAACCCCAGTGTGCTGAAGTTGTCAAAACGTGTATTTCAGCAGAAATAAACACGTTTTGGCAACTTTGGTCACCACCATGTAACTTATAGGGCAGGAACAGCACAGTTTTCAAAACGTGTTTTTCAGCCCGAAATAAACGCGTTTTCTCAGCCCTTAGAATCGCAGTGTATCTGCCTGGCTCTGAAGCGCCCACTGAGTCAGCCCTTAACCCCAGTGTGCTGAAATTGTCAAAACGTGTTTTTCAGCAGAAATAAACACGTTTTGGCAACTTTGGTTACCACCATGTAACTTATAGGGCAAGAACAGCACAGTTTTCAAAACGTGTTTTTCAGCCCGAAATTAACGCGTTTTCTCAGCCCTTGGAATCGCAGTGTATCTGCCTGGCTCAGAAGAGCCCACTGAGTCAGCCCTTTACCCCAGTGTGCTGAAATTGTCAAAACGTGTTTTTCAGCAGAAATAAACACGTTTTGGCAACTTTGGTCACCAGCATGTAACTTATAGGGCAAGAACAGCACAGTTTTCAAAACGTGTTTTTCAGCCCGAAATAAAAGCGTTTTCTCAGTCCTTAAAATCATAGTGTATCTGCCTGGCTCTGAAGAGCCCACTGAGTCAGCCCTTAACCCCAGTGTGCTGAAGTTGTCAAAACGTGTATTTCAGCAGAAATAAACACGTTTTGGCAACTTTGGTCTCCAGCATGTAACTTATAGGGCAGGAACAGCACAGTTTTCAAAACGTGTTTTCCAGCCCGAAATAAACGCGTTTTCTCAGCCCTTAAAATCACAATGTATCTGCCTGGCTCTAAAGAGCCCACTGAGTCAGCCCTTAACACCAGTGTGCTGAAATTGTCAAAACGTGTTTTTCAGCAGAAATAAACACGTTTTGGCAACTTTGGTCACCACCATGTAACTTATAGGGCAAGAACAGCACAGTTTTCAAAACGTGTTTTTCAGCCCGAAATAAAAGCGTTTTCTCAGACCTTAAAATCACAGTGTATCTGCCTGGCTCAGAAGAGCCCACTGAGTCAGCCCTTAACCCCAGTGTGCTGAAATTGTTAAAACGTGTTTTTCAGCAGAAATCAACACGTTTTGGCAACTTTGGTCACCACCATGTAACTTATAGGGCAAGAACAGCACAGTTTTCAAAACGTGTTTTTCAGCCCGAAATAAACGCGTTTTCTCAGCCCTTGGAATCGCAGTGTATCTGCCTGGCTCAGAAGAGCCCACTGAGTCAGCCCTTTACCCCAGTGTGCTGAAATTGTCAAAACGTGTTTTTCAGCAGAAATAAACACGTTTTGGCAACTTTGGTCACCAGCATGTAACTTATAGGGCAGGAACAGCACAGTTTTCAAAACGTGTTTTTCAGCCCGAAATAAACGCGTTTTCTCAGCCCTTAAAATCACAGTGTATCTGCCTGGCTCTGAAGAGCCCACTGAGTCAGCCCTTAACACCAGTGTGCTGAAATTGTCAAAACGTGTTTTTCAGCAGAAATAAACACGTTTTGGCAACTTTGGTCACCACCATGTAACTTATAGGGCAAGAACAGCACAGTTTTCAAAACGTGTTTTTCAGCCCGAAATAAACGCGTTTTCTCAGCCCTTAAAATCACAGTGTATCTGCCTGGCTCAGAAGAGCCCACTGAGTCAGCCCTTAACCCCAGTGTGCTGAAATTGTTAAAACGTGTTTTTCAGCAGAAATAAACACGTTTTGGCATCTTTGGTCACCACCATGTAACTTATAGGGCAAGAACAGCACTCTTTTCAAAACGTATTTTTCCGCCCGAAATAAACGCGTTTTCTCAGCCCTTGGAATCGCAGTGTATCTGCCTGGCTCAGAAGAGCCCACTGAGTCAGCCCTTAACCCCAGTGTGCTGAAGTTGTCAAAACGTGTATTTCAGCAGAAATAAACACGTTTTGGCAACTTTGGTCACCACCATGTAACTTATAGGGCAGGAACAGCACAGTTTTCAAAACGTGTTTTTCAGCCCGAAATAAACGCGTTTTCTCAGCCCTTAGAATCGCAGTGTATCTGCCTGGCTCTGAAGCGCCCACTGAGTCAGCCCTTAACCCCAGTGTGCTGAAATTGTCAAAACGTGTTTTTCAGCAGAAATAAACACGTTTTGGCAACTTTGGTTACCACCATGTAACTTATAGGGCAAGAACAGCACAGTTTTCAAAACGTGTTTTTCAGCCCGAAATTAACGCGTTTTCTCAGCCCTTGGAATCGCAGTGTATCTGCCTGGCTCAGAAGAGCCCACTGAGTCAGCCCTTTACCCCAGTGTGCTGAAATTGTCAAAACGTGTTTTTCAGCAGAAATAAACACGTTTTGGCAACTTTGGTCACCAGCATGTAACTTATAGGGCAAGAACAGCACAGTTTTCAAAACGTGTTTTTCAGCCCGAAATAAACGCGTTTTCTCAGCCCTTAGAATCGCAGTGTATCTGCCTGGCTCTGAAGAGCCCACTGTGTCAGCCCTTAACCCCAGTGTGCTGAAATTGTCAAAACGTGTTTTTCAGCAGAAATAAACACGTTTTGGCAACTTTGGTCACCACCATGTAACTTATAGGGCAAGAACAGCACAGTTTTCAAAACGTGTTTTTCAGCCCGAAATAAACGCGTTTTCTCAGCCCTTGGAATCGCAGTGTATCTGCCTGGCTCAGAAGAGCCCACTGAGTCAGCCCTTTACCCCAGTGTGCTGAAATTGTCAAAACGTGTTTTTCAGCAGAAATAAACACGTTTTGGCAACTTTGGTCACCAGCATGTAACTTATAGGGCAGGAACAGCACAGTTTTCAAAACGTGTTTTTCAGCCCGAAATAAACGCGTTTTCTCAGCCCTTAAAATCACAGTGTATCTGCCTGGCTCTGAAGAGCCCACTGAGTCAGCCCTTAACACCAGTGTGCTGAAATTGTCAAAACGTGTTTTTCAGCAGAAATAAACACGTTTTGGCAACTTTGGTCACCACCATGTAACTTATAGGTCAAGAACAGCACAGTTTTCAAAACGTGTTTTTCAGCCCGAAATAAACGCGTTTTCTCAGCCCTTAAAATCACAGTGTATCTGCCTGGCTCAGAAGAGCCCACTGAGTCAGCCCTTAACCCCAGTGTGCTGAAATTGTTAAAACGTGTTTTTCAGCAGAAATAAACACGTTTTGGCAACTTTGGTCACCACCATGTAACTTATAGGGCAAGAACAGCACTGTTTTCAAAACGTGTTTTTCAGCCCGAAATAAACGCGTTTTCTCAGCCCTTAGAATCGCAGTGTATCTGCCTGGCTCAGAAGAGCCCACTGAGTCAGCCCTTAACCCCAGTGTGCTGAAGTTGTCAAAACGTGTATTTCAGCAGAAATAAACACGTTTTGGCAACTTTGGTCACCACCATGTAACTTATAGGGCAGGAACAGCACAGTTTTCAAAACGTGTTTTTCAGCCCGAAATAAACGCGTTTTCTCAGCCCTTAGAATCGCAGTGTATCTGCCTGGCTCTGAAGCGCCCACTGAGTCAGCCCTTAACCCCAGTGTGCTGAAATTGTCAAAACGTGTTTTTCATTAGAAATAAACACGTTTTGGCAACTTTGGTAACCACTATGTAACTTATAGGGCAGGAACAGCACAGTTTTCAAAACGTGTTTTTCAGCCCGAAATAAACGCGTTTTCTCAGCCCTTAGAATCGCAGTGTATCTGCCTGGCTCTGAAGAGCCCACTGAGTCAGCCCTTAACCCCAGTGTGCTGAAATTGTCAAAACGTGTTTTTCAGCAGAAATAAACACGTTTTGGCAACTTTGGTCACCACCATGTAACTTATAGGGCAAGAACAGCACAGTTTTCAAAACGTGTTTTTCAGCCCGAAATAAACGCGTTTTCTCAGCCCTTAAAATCACAGTGTATCTGCCTGGCTCAGAAGAGCCCACTGAGTCAGCCCTTAAACCCAGTGTGCTGAAATTGTTAAAACGTGTTTTTCAGCAGAAATAAACACGTTTTGGCAACTTTGGTCACCACCATGTAACTTATAGGGCAAGAACAGCACTGTTTTCAAAACGTGTTTTTCAGCCCGAAATAAACGCGTTTTCTCAGCCCTTAGAATCGCAGTGTATCTGCCTGGCTCAGAAGAGCCCACTGAGTCAGCCCTTAACCCCAGTGTGCTGAAGTTGTCAAAACGTGTATTTCAGCAGAAATAAACACGTTTTGGCAACTTTGGTCACCACCATGTAACTTATAGGGCAGGAACAGCACAGTTTTCAAAACGTGTTTTTCAGCCCGAAATAAACGCGTTTTCTCAGCCCTTAGAATCGCAGTGTATCTGCCTGGCTCTGAAGAGCCCACTGTGTCAGCCCTTAACCCCAGTGTGCTGAAATTGTCAAAACGTGTTTTTCAGCAGAAATAAACACGTTTTGGCAACTTTGGTCACCACCATATAACTTATAGGGCAAGAACAGCACAGTTTTCAAAACGTGTTTTTCAACCCGAAATAAACGCGTTTTCTCAGCCCTTAGAATCGCAGTGTATCTGCCTGGCTCAGAAGAGCCCACTGAGTCAGCCCTTAACCCCAGTGTGCTGAAGTTGTCAAAACGTGTTTTTCAGCAGAAATAAACACGTTTTGGTAACTTTGGTCACCACCATGTAACTTATAGGGCAGGAACAGCACAGTTTTCAAAACGTGTTTTTCAGCCCAAAATAAACGCGTTTTCTCAGCCCTTAGAATCGCAGTGTATCTGCCTGGCTCTGAAGAGCCCACTGTGTCAGCCCTTAACCCCAGTGTGCTGAAATTGTCAAAACGTGTTTTTCAGCAGAAATAAACACGTTTTGGCAACTTTGGTCACCACCATGTAACTTATAGGGCAAGAACAGCACAGTTTTCAAAACGTGTTTTTCAGCCCGAAATAAACGCGTTTTCTCAGCCCTTGGAATCGCAGTGTATCTGCCTGGCTCAGAAGAGACAACTGAGTCAGCCCTTTACCCCAGTGTGCTGAAATTGTCAAAACGTGTTTTTCAGCAGAAATAAACACGTTTTGGCAACTTTGGTCACCACCATGTAACTTATAGGGCAAGAACAGCACAGTTTTCAAAACGTGTTTTTCAGCCCGAAATAAACGCGTTTTCTCAGCCCTTAGATTCGCAGTGTATCTGCCTATCTCAGAAGAGCCCACTGAGTCAGCCCTTAACCCCAGTGTGCTGAAATTGTCAAAACGTGTTTTTCAGCAGAAATAAACACGTTTTGGCAACTTTGGTCACCACCATGTAACTTATAGGGCAGGAACAGCACAGTTTTCAAAACGTGTTTTTCAGCCCGAAATAAACGCGTTTTCTCAGCCCTTAGAATCGCAGTGTATCTGCCTGGCTCTGAAGAGCCCACTGAGTCAGCCCTTAACCCCAGTGTGCTGAAATTGTCAAAACGTGTTTTTCAGCAGAAATAAACACGTTTTGGCAACTTTGGTCACCACCATGTAACTTATAGGGCAGGAACAGCACAGATTTCAAAACGTGTTTTTCAGCCCGAAATAAACGCGTTTTCTCAGCCCTTAGAATCGCAGTGTATCTGCCTGGCTCTGAAGAGCCCACTGAGTCAGCCCTTAACCCCAGTGTGCTGAAATTGTCAAAACGTGTTTTTCAGCAGAAATAAACACGTTTTGGCAACTTTGGTCACCAGCATGTAACTTATAGGGCAAGAACAGCACAGTTTTCAAAACGTGTTTTTCAGCCCGAAATAAACGCGTTTTCTCAGCCCTTAGAATCGCAGTGTATCTGCCTGGCTCTGAAGAGCCCACTGTGTCAGCCCTTAACCCCAGTGTGCTGAAATTGTCAAAACGTGTTTTTCAGCAGAAATAAACACGTTTTGGCAACTTTGGTCACCACCATGTAACTTATAGGGCAAGAACAGCACAGTTTTCAAAACGTGTTTTCCAGCCCGAAATAAACGCGTTTTCTCAGCCCTTGGAATCGCAGTGTATCTGCCTGGCTCAGAAGAGCCCACTGAGTCAGCCCTTTACCCCAGTGTGCTGAAATTGTCAAAACGTGTTTTTCAGCAGAAATAAACACGTTTTGGCAACTTTGGTCACCACCATGTAACTTATAGGGCAAGAACAGCACAGTTTTCAAAACGTGTTTTTCAGCCCGAAATAAACGCGTTTTCTCAGCCCTTAGATTCGCAGTGTATCTGCCTGGCTCAGAAGAGCCCACTGAGTCAGCCCTTAACCCCAGTGTGCTGAAATTGTCAAAACGTGTTTTTCAGCAGAAATAAACACGTTTTGGCAACTTTGGTCACCACCATGTAACTTATAGGACAGGAACAGCACAGTTTTCAAAACGTGTTTTTCAGCCCGAAATAAACGCGTTTTCTCAGCCCTTAGAATCGCAGTGTATCTGCCTGGCTCTGAAGAGCCCACTGAGTCAGCCCTTAACCCCATTGTGCTGAAATTGTCAAAACGTGTTTTTCAGCAGAAATAAACACGTTTTGGCAACTTTGGTCACCACCATGTAACTTATAGGGCAAGAACAGCACAGTTTTCAAAACGTGTTTTTCAGCCCGAAATAAACGCGTTTTCTCAGCCCTTGGAATCGCAGTGTATCTGCCTGGCTCAGAAGAGCCCACTGAGTCAGCCCTTTACCCCAGTGTGCTGAAATTGTCAAAACGTGTTTTTCAGCAGAAATAAACACGTTTTGGCAACTTTGGTCACCAGCATGTAACTTATAGGGCAGGAACAGCACAGTTTTCAAAACGTGTTTTTCAGCCCGAAATAAACGCGTTTTCTCAGCCCTTAAAATCACAGTGTATCTGCCTGGCTCTGAAGAGCCCACTGAGTCAACCCTTAACACCAGTGTGCTGAAATTGTCAAAACGTGTTTTTCAGCAGAAATAAACACGTTTTGGCAACTTTGGTCACCACCATGTAACTTATAGGGCAAGAACAGCACAGTTTTCAAAACGTGTTTTTCAGCCCGAAATAAACGCGTTTTCTCAGCCCTTAAAATCACAGTGTATCTGCCTGGCTCAGAAGAGCCCACTGAGTCAGCCCTTAACCCCAGTGTGCTGAAATTGTTAAAACGTGTTTTTCAGCAGAAATAAACACGTTTTGGCAACTTTGGTCACCACCATGTAACTTATAGGGCAAGAACAGCACTGTTTTCAAAACGTGTTTTTCAGCCCGAAATAAACGCGTTTTCTCAGCCCTTAGAATCGCAGTGTATCTGCCTGGCTCAGAAGAGCCCACTGAGTCAGCCCTTAACCCCAGTGTGCTGAAGTTGTCAAAACGTGTATTTCAGCAGAAATAAACACGTTTTGGCAACTTTGGTCACCACCATGTAACTTATAGGGCAGGAACAGCACAGTTTTCAAAACGTGTTTTTCAGCCCGAAATAAACGCGTTTTCTCAGCCCTTAGAATCGCAGTGTATCTGCCTGGCTCTGAAGCGCCCACTGAGTCAGCCCTTAACCCCAGTGTGCTGAAATTGTCAAAACGTGTTTTTCAGCAGAAATAAACACGTTTTGGCAACTTTGGTTACCACCATGTAACTTATAGGGCAAGAACAGCACAGTTTTCAAAACGTGTTTTTCAGCCCGAAATAAACGCGTTTTCTCAGCCCTTAAAATCACAGTGTATCTGCCTGGCTCTGAAGAGCCCACTGAGTCAGCCCTTAACACCAGTGTGCTGAAATTGTCAAAACGTGTTTTTCAGCAGAAATAAACACGTTTTGGCAACTTTGGTCACCACCATGTAACTTATAGGGCAAGAACAGCACAGTTTTCAAAACGTGTTTTTCAGCCCGAAATAAACGCGTTTTCTCAGCCCTTAAAATCACAGTGTATCTGCCTGGCTCAGAAGAACCCACTGAGTCAGCCCTTAACCCCAGTGTGCTGAAATTGTTAAAACGTGTTTTTCAGCAGAAATCAACACGTTTTGGCAACTTTGGTCACCACCATGTAACTTATAGGGCAAGAACAGCACAGTTTTCAAAACGTGTTTTTCAGCCCGAAATAAACGCGTTTTCTCAGCCCTTGGAATCGCAGTGTATCTGCCTGGCTCAGAAGAGCCCACTGAGTCAGCCCTTTACCCCAGTGTGCTGAAATTGTCAAAACGTGTTTTTCAGCAGAAATAAACACGTTTTGGCAACTTTGGTCACCAGCATGTAACTTATAGGGCAGGAACAGCACAGTTTTCAAAACGTGTTTTTCAGCCCGAAATAAACGCGTTTTCTCAGCCCATAAAATCACAGTGTATCTGCCTGGCTCTGAAGAGCCCACTGAGTCAGCCCTTAACACCAGTGTGCTGAAATTGTCAAAACGTGTTTTTCAGCAGAAATAAACACGTTTTGGCAACTTTGGTCACCACCATGTAACTTATAGGGCAAGAACAGCACAGTTTTCAAAACGTGTTTTTCAGCCCGAAATAAACGCGTTTTCTCAGCCCTTAAAATCACAGTGTATCTGCCTGGCTCAGAAGAGCCCACTGAGTCAGCCCTTAACCCCAGTGTGCTGAAATTGTTAAAACGTGTTTTTCAGCAGAAATAAACACGTTTTGGCATCTTTGGTCACCACCATGTAACTTATAGGGCAAGAACAGCACTCTTTTCAAAACGTATTTTTCCGCCCGAAATAAACGCGTTTTCTCAGCCCTTGGAATCGCAGTGTATCTGCCTGGCTCAGAAGAGCCCACTGAGTCAGCCCTTAACCCCAGTGTGCTGAAGTTGTCAAAACGTGTATTTCAGCAGAAATAAACACGTTTTGGCAACTTTGGTCACCACCATGTAACTTATAGGGCAGGAACAGCACAGTTTTCTAAACGTGTTTTTCAGCCCGAAATAAACGCGTTTTCTCAGCCCTTAAAATCACAGTGTATCTGCCTGGCTCTGAAGAGCCCACTGAGTCAGCCCTTAACACCAGTGTGCTGAAATTGTCAAAACGTGTTTTTCAGCAGAAATAAACACGTTTTGGCAACTTTGGTCACCACCATGTAACTTATAGGGCAAGAACAGCACAGTTTTCAAAACGTGTTTTTCAGCCCGAAATAAACGCGTTTTCTCAGCCCTTAAAATCACAGTGTATCTGCCTGGCTCAGAAGAACCCACTGAGTCAGCCCTTAACCCCAGTGTGCTGAAATTGTTAAAACGTGTTTTTCAGCAGAAATCAACACGTTTTGGCAACTTTGGTCACCACCATGTAACTTATAGGGCAAGAACAGCACAGTTTTCAAAACGTGTTTTTCAGCCCGAAATAAACGCGTTTTCTCAGCCCTTGGAATCGCAGTGTATCTGCCTGGCTCAGAAGAGCCCACTGAGTCAGCCCTTTACCCCAGTGTGCTGAAATTGTCAAAACGTGTTTTTCAGCAGAAATAAACACGTTTTGGCAACTTTGGTCACCAGCATGTAACTTATAGGGCAGGAACAGCACAGTTTTCAAAACGTGTTTTTCAGCCCGAAATAAACGCGTTTTCTCAGCCCATAAAATCACAGTGTATCTGCCTGGCTCTGAAGAGCCCACTGAGTCAGCCCTTAACACCAGTGTGCTGAAATTGTCAAAACGTGTTTTTCAGCAGAAATAAACACGTTTTGGCAACTTTGGTCACCACCATGTAACTTATAGGGCAAGAACAGCACAGTTTTCAAAACGTGTTTTTCAGCCCGAAATAAACGCGTTTTCTCAGCCCTTAAAATCACAGTGTATCTGCCTGGCTCAGAAGAGCCCACTGAGTCAGCCCTTAACCCCAGTGTGCTGAAATTGTTAAAACGTGTTTTTCAGCAGAAATAAACACGTTTTGGCATCTTTGGTCACCACCATGTAACTTATAGGGCAAGAACAGCACTCTTTTCAAAACGTATTTTTCCGCCCGAAATAAACGCGTTTTCTCAGCCCTTGGAATCGCAGTGTATCTGCCTGGCTCAGAAGAGCCCACTGAGTCAGCCCTTAACCCCAGTGTGCTGAAGTTGTCAAAACGTGTATTTCAGCAGAAATAAACACGTTTTGGCAACTTTGGTCACCACCATGTAACTTATAGGGCAGGAACAGCACAGTTTTCTAAACGTGTTTTTCAGCCCGAAATAAACGCGTTTTCTCAGCCCTTAGAATCGCAGTGTATCTGCCTGGCTCTGAAGCGCCCACTGAGTCAGCCCTTAACCCCAGTGTGCTGAAATTGTCAAAACGTGTTTTTCAGCAGAAATAAACACGTTTTGGCAACTTTGGTTACCACCATGTAACTTATAGGGCAAGAACAGCACAGTTTTCAAAACGTGTTTTTCAGCCCGAAATTAACGCGTTTTCTCAGCCCTTGGAATCGCAGTGTATCTGCCTGGCTCAGAAGAGCCCACTGAGTCAGCCCTTTACCCCAGTGTGCTGAAATTGTCAAAACGTGTTTTTCAGCAGAAATAAACACGTTTTGGCAACTTTGGTCACCAGCATGTAACTTATAGGGTAAGAACAGCACAGTTTTCAAAACGTGTTTTTCAGCCCGAAATAAAAGCGTTTTCTCAGTCCTTAAAATCATAGTGTATCTGCCTGGCTCTGAAGAGCCCACTGAGTCAGCCCTTAACCCCAGTGTGCTGAAGTTGTCAAAACGTGTATTTCAGCAGAAATAAACACGTTTTGGCAACTTTGGTCTCCAGCATGTAACTTATAGGGCAGGAACAGCACAGTTTTCAAAACGTGTTTTCCAGCCCGAAATAAACGCGTTTTCTCAGCCCTTAAAATCACAATGTATCTGCCTGGCTCTAAAGAGCCCACTGAGTCAGCCCTTAACACCAGTGTGCTGAAATTGTCAAAACGTGTTTTTCAGCAGAAATAAACACGTTTTGGCAACTTTGGTCACCACCATGTAACTTATAGGGCAAGAACAGCACAGTTTTCAAAACGTGTTTTTCAGCCCGAAATAAAAGCGTTTTCTCAGCCCTTAAAATCACAGTGTATCTGCCTGGCTCAGAAGAGCCCACTGAGTCAGCCCTTAACCCCAGTGTGCTGAAATTGTTAAAACGTGTTTTTCAGCAGAAATCAACACGTTTTGGCAACTTTGGTCACCACCATGTAACTTATAGGGCAAGAACAGCACAGTTTTCAAAACGTGTTTTTCAGCCCGAAATAAACGCGTTTTCTCAGCCCTTAAAATCACAGTGTATCTGCCTGGCTCTGAAGAGCCCACTGAGTCAGCCCTTAACCCCAGTGTGCTGAAATTGTCAAAACGTGTTTTTCAGAAGAAATAAACACGTTTTGGCAACTTTGGTCACCACCATGTAACTTATAGGGCAAGAACAGCACAGTTTTCAAAACGTGTTTTTCAGACCGAAATAAACGCGTTTTCTCAGCCCTTAAAATCACAGTGTATCTGCCTGGCTCAGAAGAGCCCACTGAGTCAGCCCTTAACCCCAGTGTGCTGAAATTGTTAAAACGTGTTTTTCAGCATAAATAAACACGTTTTGGCAACTTTGGTCACCAGCATGTAACTTATAGGGCAAGAACAGCACAGTTTTCAAAACGTGTTTTTCAGCCCGAAATAAACGCGTTTTCTCAGCCCTTAGAATCGCAGTGTATCTGCCTGGCTCTGAAGAGCCCACTGTGTCAGCCCTTAACCCCAGTGTGCTGAAATTGTCAAAACGTGTTTTTCAGCAGAAATAAACACGTTTTGGCAACTTTGGTCACCACCATGTAACTTATAGGGCAAGAACAGCACAGTTTTCAAAACGTGTTTTCCAGCCGAAATAAACGCGTTTTCTCAGCCCTTGGAATCGCAGTGTATCTGCCTGGCTCAGAAGAGCCCACTGAGTCAGCCCTTTACCCCAGTGTGCTGAAATTGTCAAAACGTGTTTTTCAGCAGAAATAAACACGTTTTGGCAACTTTGGTCACCACCATGTAACTTATAGGGCAAGAACAGCACAGTTTTCAAAACGTGTTTTTCAGCCCGAAATAAACGCGTTTTCTCAGCCCTTAGATTCGCAGTGTATCTGCCTGGCTCAGAAGAGCCCACTGAGTCAGCCCTTAACCCCAGTGTGCTGAAATTGTCAAAACGTGTTTTTCAGCAGAAATAAACACGTTTTGGCAACTTTGGTCACCACCATGTAACTTATAGGACAGGAACAGCACAGTTTTCAAAACGTGTTTTTCAGCCCGAAATAAACGCGTTTTCTCAGCCCTTAGAATCGCAGTGTATCTGCCTGGCTCTGAAGAGCCCACTGAGTCAGCCCTTAACCCCAGTGTGCTGAAATTGTCAAAACGTGTTTTTCAGCAGAAATAAACACGTTTTGGCAACTTTGGTCACCACCATGTAACTTATAGGGCAAGAACAGCACAGTTTTCAAAACGTGTTTTTCAGCCCGAAATAAACGCGTTTTCTCAGCCCTTGGAATCGCAGTGTATCTGCCTGGCTCAGAAGAGCCCACTGAGTCAGCCCTTTACCCCAGTGTGCTGAAATTGTCAAAACGTGTTTTTCAGCAGAAATAAACACGTTTTGGCAACTTTGGTCACCAGCATGTAACTTATAGGGCAGGAACAGCACAGTTTTCAAAACGTGTTTTTCAGCCCGAAATAAACGCGTTTTCTCAGCCCTTAAAATCACAGTGTATCTGCCTGGCTCTGAAGAGCCCACTGAGTCAACCCTTAACACCAGTGTGCTGAAATTGTCAAAACGTGTTTTTCAGCAGAAATAAACACGTTTTGGCAACTTTGGTCACCACCATGTAACTTATAGGGCAAGAACAGCACAGTTTTCAAAACGTGTTTTTCAGCCCGAAATAAACGCGTTTTCTCAGCCCTTAAAATCACAGTGTATCTGCCTGGCTCAGAAGAGCCCACTGAGTCAGCCCTTAACCCCAGTGTGCTGAAATTGTTAAAACGTGTTTTTCAGCAGAAATAAACACGTTTTGGCAACTTTGGTCACCACCATGTAACTTATAGGGCAAGAACAGCACTGTTTTCAAAACGTGTTTTTCAGCCCGAAATAAACGCGTTTTCTCAGCCCTTAGAATCGCAGTGTATCTGCCTGGCTCAGAAGAGCCCACTGAGTCAGCCCTTAACCCCAGTGTGCTGAAGTTGTCAAAACGTGTATTTCAGCAGAAATAAACACGTTTTGGCAACTTTGGTCACCACCATGTAACTTATAGGGCAGGAACAGCACAGTTTTCAAAACGTGTTTTTCAGCCCGAAATAAACGCGTTTTCTCAGCCCTTAGAATCGCAGTGTATCTGCCTGGCTCTGAAGCGCCCACTGAGTCAGCCCTTAACCCCAGTGTGCTGAAATTGTCAAAACGTGTTTTTCAGCAGAAATAAACACGTTTTGGCAACTTTGGTTACCACCATGTAACTTATAGGGCAAGAACAGCACAGTTTTCAAAACGTGTTTTTCAGCCCGAAATAAACGCGTTTTCTCAGCCCTTGGAATCGCAGTGTATCTGCCTGGCTCAGAAGAGCCCACTGAGTCAGCCCTTTACCCCAGTGTGCTGAAATTGTCAAAACGTGTTTTTCAGCAGAAATAAACACGTTTTGGCAACTTTGGTCACCAGCATGTAACTTATAGGGCAAGAACAGCACAGTTTTCAAAACGTGTTTTTCAGCCCGAAATAAACGCGTTTTCTCAGCCCTTAAAATCACAGTGTATCTGCCTGGCTCTGAAGAGCCCACTGAGTCAGCCCTTAACCCCAGTGTGCTGAAGTTGTCAAAACGTGTATTTCAGCAGAAATAAACACGTTTTGGCAACTTTGGTCTCCAGCATGTAACTTATAGGGCAGGAACAGCACAGTTTTCAAAACGTGTTTTCCAGCCCGAAATAAACGCGTTTTCTCAGCCCTTAAAATCACAGTGTATCTGCCTGGCTCTGAAGAGCCCACTGAGTCAGCCCTTAACACCAGTGTGCTGAAATTGTCAAAACGTGTTTTTCAGCAGAAATAAACACGTTTTGGCAACTTTGGTCACCACCATGTAACTTATAGGGCAAGAACAGCACAGTTTTCAAAACGTGTTTTTCAGCCCGAAATAAACGCGTTTTCTCAGCCCTTAAAATCACAGTGTATCTGCCTGGCTCAGAAGAGCCCACTGAGTCAGCCCTTAACCCCAGTGTGCTGAAATTGTTAAAACGTGTTTTTCAGCAGAAATCAACACGTTTTGGCAACTTTGGTCACCACCATGTAACTTATAGGGCAAGAACAGCACAGTTTTCAAAACGTGTTTTTCAGCCCGAAATAAACGCGTTTTCTCAGCTCTTAAAATCACAGTGTATCTGCATGGCTCAGAAGAGCCCACTGAGTCAGCCCTTAACCCCAGTGTGCTGAAATTGTTAAAACGTGTTTTTCAGCAGAAATAAACACGTTTTGGCAACTTTGGTCACCACCATGTAACTTATAGGGCAAGAACAGCACTGTTTTCAAAACGTGTTTTTCAGCCCGAAATAAACGCGTTTTCTCAGCCCTTAGAATCGCAGTGTATCTGCCTGGCTCAGAAGAGCCCACTGAGTCAGCCCTTAACCCCAGTGTGCTGAAGTTGTCAAAACGTGTATTTCAGCAGAAATAAACACGTTTTGGCAACTTTGGTCACCACCATGTAACTTATAGGGCAGGAACAGCACAGTTTTCAAAACGTGTTTTTCAGCCCTAAATAAACGCGTTTTCTCAGCCCTTAGAATCGCAGTGTATCTGCCTGGCTCTGAAGAGCCCACTGTGTCAGCCCTTAACCCCAGTGTGCTGAAATTGTCAAAACGTGTTTTTCAGCAGAAATAAACACGTTTTGGCAACTTTGGTCACCACCATGTAACTTATAGGGCAAGAACAGCACAGTTTTCAAAACGTGTTTTTCAGCCCGAAATAAACGCGTTTTCTCAGCCCTTGGAATCACAGTGTATCTGCCTGGCTCAGAAGAGCCCACTGAGTCAGCCCTTTACCCCAGTGTGCTGAAATTGTCAAAACGTGTTTTTCAGCAGAAATAAACACGTTTTGGCAACTTTGGTCACCAGCATGTAACTTATAGGGCAGGAACAGCACAGTTTTCAAAACGTGTTTTTCAGCCCGAAATAAACGCGTTTTCTCAGCCCTTAAAATCACAGTGTATCTGCCTGGCTCTGAAGAGCCCACTGAGTCAGCCCTTAACACCAGTGTGCTGAAATTGTCAAAACGTGTTTTTCAGCAGAAATAAACACGTTTTGGCAACTTTGGTCACCACCATGTAACTTATAGGGCAAGAACAGCACAGTTTTCAAAACGTGTTTTTCAGCCCGAAATAAACGCGTTTTCTCAGCCCTTAAAATCACAGTGTATCTGCCTGGCTCAGAAGAGCCCACTGAGTCAGCCCTTAACCCCAGTGTGCTGAAATTGTTAAAACGTGTTTTTCAGCAGAAATAAACACGTTTTGGCAACTTTGGTCACCACCATGTAACTTATAGGGCAAGAACAGCACTGTTTTCAAAACGTGTTTTTCAGCCCGAAATAAACGCGTTTTCTCAGCCCTTAGAATCGCAGTGTATCTGCCTGGCTCAGAAGAGCCCACTGAGTCAGCCCTTAACCCTAGTGTGCTGAAGTTGTCAAAACGTGTATTTCAGCAGAAATAAACACGTTTTGGCAACTTTGGTCACCACCATGTAACTTATAGGGCAGGAACAGCACAGTTTTCAAAACGTGTTTTTCAGCCCGAAATAAACGCGTTTTCTCAGCCCTTAGAATCGCAGTGTATCTGCCTGGCTCTGAAGCGCCCACTGAGTCAGCCCTTAACCCCAGTGTGCTGAAATTGTCAAAACGTGTTTTTCAGCAGAAATAAACACGTTTTGGCAACTTTGGTTACCACCATGTAACTTATAGGGCAAGAACAGCACAGTTTTCAAAACGTGTTTTTCAGCCCGAAATAAACGCGTTTTCTCAGCCCTTGGAATCGCAGTGTATCTGCCTGGCTCAGAAGAGCCCACTGAGTCAGCCCTTTACCCCAGTGTGCTGAAATTGTCAAAACGTGTTTTTCAGCAGAAATAAACACGTTTTGGCAACTTTGGTCACCAGCATGTAACTTATAGGGCAGGAACAGCACAGTTTTCAAAACGTGTTTTTCAGCCCGAAATAAACGCGTTTTCTCAGCCCTTAAAATCACAGTGTATCTGCCTGGCTCTGAAGAGCCCACTGAGTCAACCCTTAACACCAGTGTGCTGAAATTGTCAAAACGTGTTTTTCAGCAGAAATAAACACGTTTTGGCAACTTTGGTCACCACCATGTAACTTATAGGGCAAGAACAGCACAGTTTTCAAAACGTGTTTTTCAGCCCGAAATAAACGCGTTTTCTCAGCCCTTAAAATCACAGTGTATCTGCCTGGCTCAGAAGAGCCCACTGAGTCAGCCCTTAACCCCAGTGTGCTGAAATTGTTAAAACGTGTTTTTCAGCAGAAATAAACACGTTTTGGCAACTTTGGTCACCACCATGTAACTTATAGGGCAAGAACAGCACTGTTTTCAAAACGTGTTTTTCAGCCCGAAATAAACGCGTTTTCTCAGCCCTTAGAATCGCAGTGTATCTGCCTGGCTCAGAAGAGCCCACTGAGTCAGCCCTTAACCCCAGTGTGCTGAAGTTGTCAAAACGTGTATTTCAGCAGAAATAAACACGTTTTGGCAACTTTGGTCACCACCATGTAACTTATAGGGCAGGAACAGCACAGTTTTCAAAACGTGTTTTTCAGCCCGAAATAAACGCGTTTTCTCAGCCCTTAGAATCGCAGTGTATCTGCCTGGCTCTGAAGCGCCCACTGAGTCAGCCCTTAACCCCAGTGTGCTGAAATTGTCAAAACGTGTTTTTCAGCAGAAATAAACACGTTTTGGCAACTTTGGTTACCACCATGTAACTTATAGGGCAGGAACAGCACAGTTTTCAAAACGTGTTTTTCAGCCCGAAATAAACGCGTTTTCTCAGCCCTTAGAATCGCAGTGTATCTGCCTGGCTCTGAAGAGCCCACTGTGTCAGCCCTTAACCCCAGTGTGCTGAAATTGTCAAAACGTGTTTTTCAGCAGAAATAAACACGTTTTGGCAACTTTGGTCACCACCATGTAACTTATAGGGCAAGAACAGCACAGTTTTCAAAACGTGTTTTCCAGCCCGAAATAAACGCGTTTTCTCAGCCCTTGGAATCGCAGTGTATCTACCTGGCTCTGAAGAGCCCACTGAGTCAGCCCTTAACCCCAGTGTGCTGAAGTTGTCAAAACGTGTTTTTCAGCAGAAATAAACACGTTTTGGCAACTTTGGTCACCACCATGTAACTTATAGGGCAAGAACAGCACAGTTTTCAAAACGTGTTTTTCAGCCCGAAATAAACGCGTTTTCTCAGCCCTTGGAATCGCAGTGTATCTGCCTGGCTCAGAAGAGCCCACTGAGTCAACCCTTTACCCCAGTGTGCTGAAATTGTCAAAACGTGTTTTTCAGCAGAAATCAACACGTTTTGGCAACTTTGGTCACCACCATGTAACTTATAGGGCAAGAACAGCACAGTTTTCAAAACGTGTTTTTCAGCCCGAAATAAACGCGTTTTCTCAGCCCTTAGAATCGCAGTGTATATGCCTGGCTCTGAAGAGCCCACTGAGTCAGCCCTTAACCCCAGTGTGCTGAAATTGTCAAAACGTGTTTTTCAGCAGAAATAAACACGTTTTGGCAACTTTGGTCACCAGCATGTAACTTATAGGGCAAGAACAGCACAGTTTTCAAAACGTGTTTTTCAGCCCGAAATAAACGCGTTTTCTCAGCCCTTAGAATCGCAGTGTATCTGCCTGGCTCAGAAGAGCCCACTGAGTCAGCCCTTAACCCCAGTGTGCTGAAGTTGTCAAAACGTGTATTTCAGCAGAAATAAACACGTTTTGGCAACTTTGGTCACCACCATGTAACTTATAGGGCAAGAACAGCACAGTTTTCAAAACGTGTTTTTCAGCCCGAAAAAAAACGCGTTTTCTCAGCCCTTGGAATCGCAGTGTATCTGCCTGGCTCAGAAGAGCCCACTGAGTCAGCCCTTAACCCCAGTGTGCTGAAATTGTTAAAACGTGTTTTTCAGCAGAAATAAACACGTTTTGGCAACTTTGGTCACCACCATGTAACTTATAGGGCAAGAACAGCACTGTTTTCAAAACGTGTTTTTCAGCCCGAAATAAACGCGTTTTCTCAGCCTTTAGAATCGCAGTGTATCTGCCTGGCTCAGAAGAGCCCACTGAGTCAGCCCTTTACCCCAGTGTGCTGAAATTGTCAAAACGTGTTTTTCAGCAGAAATAAACACGTTTTGGCAACTTTGGTCACCAGTATGTAACTTATAGGGCAGGAACAGCACAGTTTTCAAAACGTGTTTTTCAGCCCGAAATAAACGCGTTTTCTCAGCCCTTAAAATCACAGTGTATCTGCCTGGCTCTGAAGAGCCCACTGAGTCAGCCCTTAACACCAGTGTGCTGAAATTGTCAAAACGTGTTTTTCAGCAGAAATAAACACGTTTTGGCAACTTTGGTCACCACCATGTAACTTATAGGGCAAGAACAGCACAGTTTTCAAAACGTGTTTTTCAGACCGAAATGAACGCGTTTTCTCAGCCCTTAAAATCACAGTGTATCTGCCTGGCTCAGAAGAGCACACTGAGTCAGCCCTTAACCCCAGTGTGCTGAAATTGTTAAAACGTGTTATTCAGCAGAAATAAACACGTTTTGGCAACTTTGGTCACCACCATGTAACTTATAGGGCAAGAACAGCACTGTTTTCAAAACGTGTTTTTCAGCAAGAAATAAACGCGTTTTCTCAGCCCTTAGAATCGCAGTGTATCTGCCTGGCTCAGAAGAGCCCACTGAGTCAGCCCTTAACCCCAGTGTGCTGAAGTTGTCAAAACGTGTATTTCAGCAGAAATAAACACGTTTTGGCAACTTTGGTCACCACCATGTAACTTATAGGGCAGGAACAGCACAGTTTTCAAAACGTGTTTTTCAGCCCGAAATAAACGCGTTTTCTCAGCCCTTAGAATCGCAGTGTATCTGCCTGGCTCTGAAGAGCCCACTGTGTCAGCCCTTAACCCCAGTGTGCTGAAATTGTCAAAACGTGTTTTTCAGCAGAAATAAACACGTTTTGGCAACTTTGGTCACCACCATGTAACTTATAGGGCAAGAACAGCACAGTTTTCAAAACGTGTTTTTCAGCCCGAAATAAACGCGTTTTCTCAGCCCTTGGAATCGCAGTGTATCTGCCTGGCTCAGAAGAGCCCACTGAGTCAGCCCTTTACCCCAGTGTGCTGAAATTGTCAAAACGTGTTTTTCAGCAGAAATAAACACGTTTTGGCAACTTTGGTCACCAGCATGTAACTTATAGGGCAGGAACAGCACAGTTTTCAAAACGTGTTTTTCAGCCCGAAATAAACGCGTTTTCTCAGCCCTTAAAATCACAGTGTATCTGCCTGGCTCTGAAGAGCCCACTGAGTCAGCCCTTAACACCAGTGTGCTGAAATTGTCAAAACGTGTTTTTCAGCAGAAATAAACACGTTTTGGCAACTTTGGTCACCACCATGTAACTTATAGGGCAAGAACAGCACAGTTTTCAAAACGTGTTTTTCAGCCCGAAATAAACGCGTTTTCTCAGCCCTTAAAATCACAGTGTATCTGCCTGGCTCAGAAGAGCCCACTGAGTCAGCCCTTAACCCCAGTGTGCTGAAATTGTTAAAACGTGTTTTTCAGCAGAAATAAACACGTTTTGGCAACTTTGGTCACCACCATGTAACTTATAGGGCAAGAACAGCACTGTTTTCAAAACGTGTTTTTCAGCCCGAAATAAACGCGTTTTCTCAGCCCTTAGAATCGCAGTGTATCTGCCTGGCTCAGAAGAGCCCACTGAGTCAGCCCTTAACCCCAGTGTGCTGAAGTTGTCAAAACGTGTATTTCAGCAGAAATAAACACGTTTTGGCAACTTTGGTCACCACCATGTAACTTATAGGGCAGGAACAGCACAGTTTTCAAAACGTGTTTTTCAGCCCGAAATAAACGCGTTTTCTCAGCCCTTAAAATTGCAGTGTATCTGCCTGGCTCTGAAGCGCCCACTGAGTCAGCCCTTAACCCCAGTGTGCTGAAATTGTCAAAACGTGTTTTTCAGCAGAAATAAACACGTTTTGGCAACTTTGGTTACCACCATGTAACTTATAGGGCAAGAACAGCACAGTTTTCAAAACGTGTTTTTCAGCCCGAAATAAACGCGTTTTCTCAGCCCTTGGAATCGCAGTGTATCTGCCTGGCTCAGAAGAGCCCACTGAGTCAGCCCTTTACCCCAGTGTGCTGAAATTGTCAAAACGTGTTTTTCAGCAGAAATAAACACGTTTTGGCAACTTTGGTCACCAGCATGTAACTTATAGGGCAAGAACAGCACAGTTTTCAAAACGTGTTTTTCAGCCCGAAATAAACGCGTTTTCTCAGCCCTTAAAATCACAGTGTATCTGCCTGGCTCTGAAGAGCCCACTGAGTCAGCCCTTAACCCCAGTGTGCTGAAGTTGTCAAAACGTGTATTTCAGCAGAAATAAACACGTTTTGGCAACTTTGGTCTCCAGCATGTAACTTATAGGGCAGGAACAGCACAGTTTTCAAAACGTGTTTTCCAGCCCGAAATAAACGCGTTTTCTCAGCCCTTAAAATCACAGTGTATCTGCCTGGCTCTGAAGAGCCCACTGAGTCAGCCCTTAACACCAGTGTGCTGAAATTGTCAAAACGTGTTTTTCAGCAGAAATAAACACGTTTTGGCAACTTTGGTCACCACCATGTAACTTATAGGGCAAGAACAGCACAGTTTTCAAAACGTGTTTTTCAGCCCGAAATAAACGCGTTTTCTCAGCCCTTAAAATCACAGTGTATCTGCCTGGCTCAGAAGAGCCCACTGAGTCAGCCCTTAACCCCAGTGTGCTGAAATTGTTAAAACGTGTTTTTCAGCAGAAATCAACACGTTTTGGCAACTTTGGTCACCACCATGTAACTTATAGGGCAAGAACAGCACAGTTTTCAAAACGTGTTTTTCAGCCCGAAATAAACGCGTTTTCTCAGCTCTTAAAATCACAGTGTATCTGCATGGCTCAGAAGAGCCCACTGAGTCAGCCCTTAACCCCAGTGTGCTGAAATTGTTAAAACGTGTTTTTCAGCAGAAATAAACACGTTTTGGCAACTTTGGTCACCACCATGTAACTTATAGGGCAAGAACAGCACAGTTTTCAAAACGTGTTTTTCAGCCCGAAATAAACGCGTTTTCTCAGCCCTTGGAATCGCAGTGTATCTGCCTGGCTCAGAAGAGCCCACTGAGTCAGCCCTTTACCCCAGTGTGCTGAAATTGTCAAAACGTGTTTTTCAGCAGAAATAAACACGTTTTGGCAACTTTGGTCACCAGCATGTAACTTATAGGGCAGGAACAGCACAGTTTTCAAAACGTGTTTTTTCAGCCCGAAATAAACGCGTTTTCTCAGCCCTTAAAATCACAGTGTATCTGCCTGGCTCTGAAGAGCCCACTGAGTCAGCCCTTAACACCAGTGTGCTGAAATTGTCAAAACGTGTTTTTCAGCAGAAATAAACACGTTTTGGCAACTTTGGTCACCACCATGTAACTTATAGGGCAAGAACAGCACAGTTTTCAAAACGTGTTTTTCAGCCCGAAATAAACGCGTTTTCTCAGCCCTTAAAATCACAGTGTATCTGCCTGGCTCAGAAGAGCCCACTGAGTCAGCCCTTAACCCCAGTGTGCTGAAATTGTTAAAACGTGTTTTTCAGCAGAAATAAACACGTTTTGGCATCTTTGGTCACCACCATGTAACTTATAGGGCAAGAACAGCACTCTTTTCAAAACGTATTTTTCCGCCCGAAATAAACGCGTTTTCTCAGCCCTTGGAATCGCAGTGTATCTGCCTGGCTCAGAAGAGCCCACTGAGTCAGCCCTTAACCCCAGTGTGCTGAAGTTGTCAAAACGTGTATTTCAGCAGAAATAAACACGTTTTGGCAACTTTGGTCACCACCATGTAACTTATAGGGCAGGAACAGCACAGTTTTCAAAACGTGTTTTTCAGCCCGAAATAAACGCGTTTTCTCAGCCCTTAGAATCGCAGTGTATCTGCCTGGCTCTGAAGCGCCCACTGAGTCAGCCCTTAACCCCAGTGTGCTGAAATTGTCAAAACGTGTTTTTCAGCAGAAATAAACACGTTTTGGCAACTTTGGTTACCACCATGTAACTTATAGGGCAAGAACAGCACAGTTTTCAAAACGTGTTTTTCAGCCCGAAATTAACGCGTTTTCTCAGCCCTTGGAATCGCAGTGTATCTGCCTGGCTCAGAAGAGCCCACTGAGTCAGCCCTTTACCCCAGTGTGCTGAAATTGTCAAACCGTGTTTTTCAGCAGAAATAAACACGTTTTGGCAACTTTGGTCACCAGCATGTAACTTATAGGGCAAGAACAGCACAGTTTTCAAAACGTGTTTTTCAGCCCGAAATAAAAGCGTTTTCTCAGTCCTTAAAATCATAGTGTATCTGCCTGGCTCTGAAGAGCCCACTGAGTCAGCCCTTAACCCCAGTGTGCTGAAGTTGTCAAAACGTGTATTTCAGCAGAAATAAACACGTTTTGGCAACTTTGGTCTCCAGCATGTAACTTATAGGGCAGGAACAGCACAGTTTTCAAAACGTGTTTTCCAGCCCGAAATAAACGCGTTTTCTCAGCCCTTAAAATCACAATGTATCTGCCTGGCTCTAAAGAGCCCACTGAGTCAGCCCTTAACACCAGTGTGCTGAAATTGTCAAAACGTGTTTTTCAGCAGAAATAAACACGCTTTGGCAACTTTGGTCACCACCATGTAACTTATAGGGCAAGAACAGCACAGTTTTCAAAACGTGTTTTTCAGCCCGAAATAAAAGCGTTTTCTCAGACCTTAAAATCACACTGTATCTGCCTGGCTCAGAAGAGCCCACTGAGTCAGCCCTTAACCCCAGTGTGCTGAAATTGTTAAAACGTGTTTTTCAGCAGAAATCAACACGTTTTGGCAACTTTGGTCACCACCATGTAACTTATAGGGCAAGAACAGCACAGTTTTCAAAACGTGTTTTTCAGCCCGAAATAAACGCGTTTTCTCAGCCCTTAAAATCACAGTGTATCTGCCTGGCTCTGAAGAGCCCACTGAGTCAGCCCTTAACCCCAGTGTGCTGAAATTGTCAAAACGTGTTTTTCAGAAGAAATAAACACGTTTTGGCAACTTTGGTCACCACCATGTAACTTATAGGGCAAGAACAGCACAGTTTTCAAAACGTGTTTTTCAGCCCGAAATAAACGCGTTTTCTCAGCCCTTAAAATCACAGTGTATCTGCCTGGCTCAGAAGAGCCCACTGAGTCAGCCCTTAACCCCAGTGTGCTGAAATTGTTAAAACGTGTTTTTCAGCATAAATAAACACGTTTTGACAACTTTGGTCACCAGCATGTAACTTATAGGGCAAGAACAGCACAGTTTTCAAAACGTGTTTTTCAGCCCGAAATAAACGCGTTTTCTCAGCCCTTAGAATCGCAGTGTATCTGCCTGGCTCTGAAGAGCCCACTGTGTCAGCCCTTAACCCCAGTGTGCTGAAATTGTCAAAACGTGTTTTTCAGCAGAAATAAACACGTTTTGGCAACTTTGGTCACCACCATGTAACTTATAGGGCAAGAACAGCACAGTTTTCAAAACGTGTTTTCCAGCCCGAAATAAACGCGTTTTCTCAGCCCTTGGAATCGCAGTGTATCTGCCTGGCTCAGAAGAGCCCACTGAGTCAGCCCTTTACCCCAGTGTGCTGAAATTGTCAAAACGTGTTTTTCAGCAGAAATAAACACGTTTTGGCAACTTTGGTCACCACCATGTAACTTATAGGGCAAGAACAGCACAGTTTTCAAAACGTGTTTTTCAGCCCGAAATAAACGCGTTTTCTCAGCCCTTAGATTCGCAGTGTATCTGCCTGGCTCAGAAGAGCCCACTGAGTCAGCCCTTAACCCCAGTGTGCTGAAATTGTCAAAACGTGTTTTTCAGCAGAAATAAACACGTTTTGGCAACTTTGGTCACCACCATGTAACTTATAGGACAGGAACAGCACAGTTTTCAAAACGTGTTTTTCAGCCCGAAATAAACGCGTTTTCTCAGCCCTTAGAATCGCAGTGTATCTGCCTGGCTCTGAAGAGCCCACTGAGTCAGCCCTTAACCCCAGTGTGCTGAAATTGTCAAAACGTGTTTTTCAGCAGAAATAAACACGTTTTGGCAACTTTGGTCACCACCATGTAACTTATAGGGCAAGAACAGCACAGTTTTCAAAACGTGTTTTTCAGCCCGAAATAAACGCGTTTTCTCAGCCCTTGGAATCGCAGTGTATCTGCCTGGCTCAGAAGAGCCCACTGAGTCAGCCCTTTACCCCAGTGTGCTGAAATTGTCAAAACGTGTTTTTCAGCAGAAATAAACACGTTTTGGCAACTTTGGTCACCAGCATGTAACTTATAGGGCAGGAACAGCACAGTTTTCAAAACGTGTTTTTCAGCCCGAAATAAACGCGTTTTCTCAGCCCTTAAAATCACAGTGTATCTGCCTGGCTCTGAAGAGCCCACTGAGTCAACCCTTAACACCAGTGTGCTGAAATTGTCAAAACGTGTTTTTCAGCAGAAATAAACACGTTTTGGCAACTTTGGTCACCACCATGTAACTTATAGGGCAAGAACAGCACAGTTTTCAAAACGTGTTTTTCAGCCCGAAATAAACGCGTTTTCTCAGCCCTTAAAATCACAGTGTATCTGCCTGGCTCAGAAGAGCCCACTGAGTCAGCCCTTAACCCCAGTGTGCTGAAATTGTTAAAACGTGTTTTTCAGCAGAAATAAACACGTTTTGGCAACTTTGGTCACCACCATGTAACTTATAGGGCAAGAACAGCACTGTTTTCAAAACGTGTTTTTCAGCCCGAAATAAACGCGTTTTCTCAGCCCTTAGAATCGCAGTGTATCTGCCTGGCTCAGAAGAGCCCACTGAGTCAGCCCTTAACCCCAGTGTGCTGAAGTTGTCAAAACGTGTATTTCAGCAGAAATAAACACGTTTTGGCAACTTTGGTCACCACCATGTAACTTATAGGGCAGGAACAGCACAGTTTTCAAAACGTGTTTTTCAGCCCGAAATAAACGCGTTTTCTCAGCCCTTAGAATCGCAGTGTATCTGCCTGGCTCTGAAGCGCCCACTGAGTCAGCCCTTAACCCCAGTGTGCTGAAATTGTCAAAACGTGTTTTTCAGCAGAAATAAACACGTTTTGGCAACTTTGGTTACCACCATGTAACTTATAGGGCAAGAACAGCACAGTTTTCAAAACGTGTTTTTCAGCCCGAAATAAACGCGTTTTCTCAGCCCTTAAAATCACAGTGTATCTGCCTGGCTCTGAAGAGCCCACTGAGTCAGCCCTTAACACCAGTGTGCTGAAATTGTCAAAACGTGTTTTTCAGCAGAAATAAACACGTTTTGGCAACTTTGGTCACCACCATGTAACTTATAGGGCAAGAACAGCACAGTTTTCAAAACGTGTTTTTCAGCCCGAAATAAACGCGATTTCTCAGCCCTTAAAATCACAGTGTATCTGCCTGGCTCAGAAGAACCCACTGAGTCAGCCCTTAACCCCAGTGTGCTGAAATTGTTAAAACGTGTTTTTCAGCAGAAATCAACACGTTTTGGCAACTTTGGTCACCACCATGTAACTTATAGGGCAAGAACAGCACAGTTTTCAAAACGTGTTTTTCAGCCCGAAATAAACGCGTTTTCTCAGCCCTTGGAATCGCAGTGTATCTGCCTGGCTCAGAAGAGCCCACTGAGTCAGCCCTTTACCCCAGTGTGCTGAAATTGTCAAAACGTGTTTTTCAGCAGAAATAAACACGTTTTGGCAACTTTGGTCACCAGCATGTAACTTATAGGGCAGGAACAGCACAGTTTTCAAAACGTGTTTTTCAGCCCGAAATAAACGCGTTTTCTCAGCCCATAAAATCACAGTGTATCTGCCTGGCTCTGAAGAGCCCACTGAGTCAGCCCTTAACACCAGTGTGCTGAAATTGTCAAAACGTGTTTTTCAGCAGAAATAAACACGTTTTGGCAACTTTGGTCACCACCATGTAACTTATAGGGCAAGAACAGCACAGTTTTCAAAACGTGTTTTTCAGCCCGAAATAAACGCGTTTTCTCAGCCCTTAAAATCACAGTGTATCTGCCTGGCTCAGAAGAGCCCACTGAGTCAGCCCTTAACCCCAGTGTGCTGAAATTGTTAAAACGTGTTTTTCAGCAGAAATAAACACGTTTTGGCATCTTTGGTCACCACCATGTAACTTATAGGGCAAGAACAGCACTCTTTTCAAAACGTATTTTTCCGCCCGAAATAAACGCGTTTTCTCAGCCCTTGGAATCGCAGTGTATCTGCCTGGCTCAGAAGAGCCCACTGAGTCAGCCCTTAACCCCAGTGTGCTGAAGTTGTCAAAACGTGTATTTCAGCAGAAATAAACACGTTTTGGCAACTTTGGTCACCACCATGTAACTTATAGGGCAGGAACAGCACAGTTTTCAAAACGTGTTTTTCAGCCCGAAATAAACGCGTTTTCTCAGCCCTTAGAATCGCAGTGTATCTGCCTGGCTCTGAAGCGCCCACTGAGTCAGCCCTTAACCCCAGTGTGCTGAAATTGTCAAAACGTGTTTTTCAGCAGAAATAAACACGTTTTGGCAACTTTGGTTACCACCATGTAACTTATAGGGCAAGAACAGCACAGTTTTCAAAACGTGTTTTTCAGCCCGAAATTAACGCGTTTTCTCAGCCCTTGGAATCGCAGTGTATCTGCCTGGCTCAGAAGAGCCCACTGAGTCAGCCCTTTACCCCAGTGTGCTGAAATTGTCAAAACGTGTTTTTCAGCAGAAATAAACACGTTTTGGCAACTTTGGTCACCAGCATGTAACTTATAGGGTAAGAACAGCACAGTTTTCAAAACGTGTTTTTCAGCCCGAAATAAAAGCGTTTTCTCAGTCCTTAAAATCATAGTGTATCTGCCTGGCTCTGAAGAGCCCACTGAGTCAGCCCTTAACCCCAGTGTGCTGAAGTTGTCAAAACGTGTATTTCAGCAGAAATAAACACGTTTTGGCAACTTTGGTCTCCAGCATGTAACTTATAGGGCAGGAACAGCACAGTTTTCAAAACGTGTTTTCCAGCCCGAAATAAACGCGTTTTCTCAGCCCTTAAAATCACAATGTATCTGCCTGGCTCTAAAGAGCCCACTGAGTCAGCCCTTAACACCAGTGTGCTGAAATTGTCAAAACGTGTTTTTCAGCAGAAATAAACACGTTTTGGCAACTTTGGTCACCACCATGTAACTTATAGGGCAAGAACAGCACAGTTTTCAAAACGTGTTTTTCAGCCCGAAATAAAAGCGTTTTCTCAGACCTTAAAATCACAGTGTATCTGCCTGGCTCAGAAGAGCCCACTGAGTCAGCCCTTAACCCCAGTGTGCTGAAATTGTTAAAACGTGTTTTTCAGCAGAAATCAACACGTTTTGGCAACTTTGGTCACCACCGTGTAACTTATAGGGCAAGAACAGCACAGTTTTCAAAACGTGTTTTTCAGCCCGAAATAAACGCGTTTTCTCAGCCCTTAAAATCACAGTGTATCTGCCTGGCTCTGAAGAGCCCACTGAGTCAGCCCTTAACCCCAGTGTGCTGAAATTGTCAAAACGTGTTTTTCAGAAGAAATAAACACGTTTTGGCAACTTTGGTCACCACCATGTAACTTATAGGGCAAGAACAGCACAGTTTTCAAAACGTGTTTTTCAGCCCGAAATAAACGCGTTTTCTCAGCTCTTAAAATCACAGTGTATCTGCCTGGCTCAGAAGAGCCCACTGAGTCAGCCCTTAACCCCAGTGTGCTGAAATTGTTAAAACGTGTTTTTCAGCATAAATAAACACGTTTTGGCAACTTTGGTCACCAGCATGTAACTTATAGGGCAAGAACAGCACAGTTTTCAAAACGTGTTTTTCAGCCCGAAATAAACGCGTTTTCTCAGCCCTTAGAATCGCAGTGTATCTGCCTGGCTCTGAAGAGCCCACTGTGTCAGCCCTTAACCCCAGTGTGCTGAAATTGTCAAAACGTGTTTTTCAGCAGAAATAAACACGTTTTGGCAACTTTGGTCACCACCATGTAACTTATAGGGCAAGAACAGCACAGTTTTCAAAACGTGTTTTCCAGCCCGAAATAAACGCGTTTTCTCAGCCCTTGGAATCGCAGTGTATCTGCCTGGCTCAGAAGAGCCCACTGAGTCAGCCCTTTACCCCAGTGTGCTGAAATTGTCAAAACGTGTTTTTCAGCAGAAATAAACACGTTTTGGCAACTTTGGTCACCACCATGTAACTTATAGGGCAAGAACAGCACAGTTTTCAAAACGTGTTTTTCAGCCCGAAATAAACGCGTTTTCTCAGCCCTTAGATTCGCAGTGTATCTGCCTGGCTCAGAAGAGCCCACTGAGTCAGCCCTTAACCCCAGTGTGCTGAAATTGTCAAAACGTGTTTTTCAGCAGAAATAAACACGTTTTGGCAACTTTGGTCACCACCATGTAACTTATAGGACAGGAACAGCACAGTTTTCAAAACGTGTTTTTCAGCCCGAAATAAACGCGTTTTCTCAGCCCTTAGAATCGCAGTGTATCTGCCTGGCTCTGAAGAGCCCACTGAGTCAGCCCTTAACCCCAGTGTGCTGAAATTGTCAAAACGTGTTTTTCAGCAGAAATAAACACGTTTTGGCAACTTTGGTCACCACCATGTAACTTATAGGGCAAGAACAGCACAGTTTTCAAAACGTGTTTTTCAGCCCGAAATAAACGCGTTTTCTCAGCCCTTGGAATCGCAGTGTATCTGCCTGGCTCAGAAGAGCCCACTGAGTCAGCCCTTTACCCCAGTGTGCTGAAATTGTCAAAACGTGTTTTTCAGCAGAAATAAACACGTTTTGGCAACTTTGGTCACCAGCATGTAACTTATAGGGCAGGAACAGCACAGTTTTCAAAACGTGTTTTTCAGCCCGAAATAAACGCGTTTTCTCAGCCCTTAAAATCACAGTGTATCTGCCTGGCTCTGAAGAGCCCACTGAGTCAACCCTTAACACCAGTGTGCTGAAATTGTCAAAACGTGTTTTTCAGCAGAAATAAACACGTTTTGGCAACTTTGGTCACCACCATGTAACTTATAGGGCAAGAACAGCACAGTTTTCAAAACGTGTTTTTCAGCCCGAAATAAACGCGTTTTCTCAGCCCTTAAAATCACAGTGTATCTGCCTGGCTCAGAAGAGCCCACTGAGTCAGCCCTTAACCCCAGTGTGCTGAAATTGTTAAAACGTGTTTTTCAGCAGAAATAAACACGTTTTGGCAACTTTGGTCACCACCATGTAACTTATAGGGCAAGAACAGCACTGTTTTCAAAACGTGTTTTTCAGCCCGAAATAAACGCGTTTTCTCAGCCCTTAGAATCGCAGTGTATCTGCCTGGCTCAGAAGAGCCCACTGAGTCAGCCCTTAACCCCAGTGTGCTGAAGTTGTCAAAACGTGTATTTCAGCAGAAATAAACACGTTTTGGCAACTTTGGTCACCACCATGTAACTTATAGGGCAGGAACAGCACAGTTTTCAAAACGTGTTTTTCAGCCCGAAATAAACGCGTTTTCTCAGCCCTTAGAATCGCAGTGTATCTGCCTGGCTCTGAAGCGCCCACTGAGTCAGCCCTTAACCCCAGTGTGCTGAAATTGTCAAAACGTGTTTTTCAGCAGAAATAAACACGTTTTGGCAACTTTGGTTACCACCATGTAACTTATAGGGCAAGAACAGCACAGTTTTCAAAACGTGTTTTTCAGCCCGAAATAAACGCGTTTTCTCAGCCCTTGGAATCGCAGTGTATCTGCCTGGCTCAGAAGAGCCCACTGAGTCAGCCCTTTACCCCAGTGTGCTGAAATTGTCAAAACGTGTTTTTCAGCAGAAATAAACACGTTTTGGCAACTTTGGTCACCAGCATGTAACTTATAGGGCAAGAACAGCACAGTTTTCAAAACGTGTTTTTCAGCCCGAAATAAACGCGTTTTCTCAGCCCTTAAAATCACAGTGTATCTGCCTGGCTCTGAAGAGCCCACTGAGTCAGCCCTTAACCCCAGTGTGCTGAAGTTGTCAAAACGTGTATTTCAGCAGAAATAAACACGTTTTGGCAACTTTGGTCTCCAGCATGTAACTTATAGGGCAGGAACAGCACAGTTTTCAAAACGTGTTTTCCAGCCCGAAATAAACGCGTTTTCTCAGCCCTTAAAATCACAGTGTATCTGCCTGGCTCTGAAGAGCCCACTGAGTCAGCCCTTAACACCAGTGTGCTGAAATTGTCAAAACGTGTTTTTCAGCAGAAATAAACACGTTTTGGCAACTTTGGTCACCACCATGTAACTTATAGGGCAAGAACAGCACAGTTTTCAAAACGTGTTTTTCAGCCCGAAATAAACGCGTTTTCTCAGCCCTTAAAATCACAGTGTATCTGCCTGGCTCAGAAGAGCCCACTAAGTCAGCCCTTAACCCCAGTGTGCTGAAATTGTTAAAACGTGTTTTTCAGCAGAAATCAACACGTTTTGGCAACTTTGGTCACCACCATGTAACTTATAGGGCAAGAACAGCACAGTTTTCAAAACGTGTTTTTCAGCCCGAAATAAACGCGTTTTCTCAGCTCTTAAAATCACAGTGTATCTGCATGGCTCAGAAGAGCCCACTGAGTCAGCCCTTAACCCCAGTGTGCTGAAATTGTTAAAACGTGTTTTTCAGCAGAAATAAACACGTTTTGGCAACTTTGGTCACCACCATGTAACTTATAGGGCAAGAACAGCACTGTTTTCAAAACGTGTTTTTCAGCCCGAAATAAACGCGTTTTCTCAGCCCTTAGAATCGCAGTGTATCTGCCTGGCTCAGAAGAGCCCACTGAGTCAGCCCTTAACCCCAGTGTGCTGAAGTTGTCAAAACGTGTATTTCAGCAGAAATAAACACGTTTTGGCAACTTTGGTCACCACCATGTAACTTATAGGGCAGGAACAGCACAGTTTTCAAAACGTGTTTTTCAGCACGAAATAAACGCGTTTTCTCAGCCCTTAGAATCGCAGTGTATCTGCCTGGCTCTGAAGAGCCCACTGTGTCAGCCCTTAACCCCAGTGTGCTGAAATTGTCAAAACGTGTTTTTCAGCAGAAATAAACACGTTTTGGCAACTTTGGTCACCACCATGTAACTTATAGGGCAAGAACAGCACAGTTTTCAAAACGTGTTTTTCAGCCCGAAATAAACGCGTTTTCTCAGCCCTTGGAATCGCAGTGTATCTGCCTGGCTCAGAAGAGCCCACTGAGTCAGCCCTTTACCCCAGTGTGCTGAAATTGTCAAAACGTGTTTTTCAGCAGAAATAAACACGTTTTGGCAACTTTGGTCACCAGCATGTAACTTATAGGGCAGGAACAGCACAGTTTTCAAAACGTGTTTTTCAGCCCGAAATAAACGCGTTTTCTCAGCCCTTAAAATCACAGTGTATCTGCCTGGCTCTGAAGAGCCCACTGAGTCAGCCCTTAACACCAGTGTGCTGAAATTGTCAAAACGTGTTTTTCAGCAGAAATAAACACGTTTTGGCAACTTTGGTCACCACCATGTAACTTATAGGGCAAGAACAGCACAGTTTTCAAAACGTGTTTTTCAGCCCGAAATAAACGCGTTTTCTCAGCCCTTAAAATCACAGTGTATCTGCCTGGCTCAGAAGAGCCCACTGAGTCAGCCCTTAACCCCAGTGTGCTGAAATTGTTAAAACGTGTTTTTCAGCAGAAATAAACACGTTTTGGCAACTTTGGTCACCACCATGTAACTTATAGGGCAAGAACAGCACTGTTTTCAAAACGTGTTTTTCAGCCCGAAATAAACGCGTTTTCTCAGCCCTTAGAATCGCAGTGTATCTGCCTGGCTCAGAAGAGCCCACTGAGTCAGCCCTTAACCCCAGTGTGCTGAAGTTGTCAAAACGTGTATTTCAGCAGAAATAAACACGTTTTGGCAACTTTGGTCACCACCATGTAACTTATAGGGCAGGAACAGCACAGTTTTCAAAACGTGTTTTTCAGCCCGAAATAAACGCGTTTTCTCAGCCCTTAGAATCGCAGTGTATCTGCCTGGCTCTGAAGCGCCCACTGAGTCAGCCCTTAACACCAGTGTGCTGAAATTGTCAAAACGTGTTTTTCAGCAGAAATAAACACGTTTTGGCAACTTTGGTCACCACCATGTAACTTATAGGGCAAGAACAGCACAGTTTTCAAAACGTGTTTTTCAGCCCGAAATAAACGCGTTTTCTCAGCCCTTAAAATCACAGTGTATCTGCCTGGCTCAGAAGAGCCCACTGAGTCAGCCCTTAACCCCAGTGTGCTGAAATTGTTAAAACGTGTTTTTCAGCAGAAATAAACACGTTTTGGCATCTTTGGTCACCACCATGTAACTTATAGGGCAAGAACAGCACTCTTTTCAAAACGTATTTTTCCGCCCGAAATAAACGCGTTTTCTCAGCCCTTGGAATCGCAGTGTATCTGCCTGGCTCAGAAGAGCCCACTGAGTCAGCCCTTAACCCCAGTGTGCTGAAGTTGTCAAAACGTGTATTTCAGCAGAAATAAACACGTTTTGGCAACTTTGGTCACCACCATGTAACTTATAGGGCAGGAACAGCACAGTTTTCTAAACGTGTTTTTCAGCCCGAAATAAACGCGTTTTCTCAGCCCTTAGAATCGCAGTGTATCTGCCTGGCTCTGAAGCGCCCACTGAGTCAGCCCTTAACCCCAGTGTGCTGAAATTGTCAAAACGTGTTTTTCAGCAGAAATAAACACGTTTTGGCAACTTTGGTTACCACCATGTAACTTATAGGGCAAGAACAGCACAGTTTTCAAAACGTGTTTTTCAGCCCGAAATTAACGCGTTTTCTCAGCCCTTGGAATCGCAGTGTATCTGCCTGGCTCAGAAGAGCCCACTGAGTCAGCCCTTTACCCCAGTGTGCTGAAATTGTCAAAACGTGTTTTTCAGCAGAAATAAACACGTTTTGGCAACTTTGGTCACCAGCATGTAACTTATAGGGTAAGAACAGCACAGTTTTCAAAACGTGTTTTTCAGCCCGAAATAAAAGCGTTTTCTCAGTCCTTAAAATCATAGTGTATCTGCCTGGCTCTGAAGAGCCCACTGAGTCAGCCCTTAACCCCAGTGTGCTGAAGTTGTCAAAACGTGTATTTCAGCAGAAATAAACACGTTTTGGCAACTTTGGTCTCCAGCATGTAACTTATAGGGCAGGAACAGCACAGTTTTCAAAACGTGTTTTCCAGCCCGAAATAAACGCGTTTTCTCAGCCCTTAAAATCACAATGTATCTGCCTGGCTCTAAAGAGCCCACTGAGTCAGCCCTTAACACCAGTGTGCTGAAATTGTCAAAACGTGTTTTTCAGCAGAAATAAACACGTTTTGGCAACTTTGGTCACCACCATGTAACTTATAGGGCAAGAACAGCACAGTTTTCAAAACGTGTTTTTCAGCCCGAAATAAAAGCGTTTTCTCAGCCCTTAAAATCACAGTGTATCTGCCTGGCTCAGAAGAGCCCACTGAGTCAGCCCTTAACCCCAGTGTGCTGAAATTGTTAAAACGTGTTTTTCAGCAGAAATCAACACGTTTTGGCAACTTTGGTCACCACCATGTAACTTATAGGGCAAGAACAGCACAGTTTTCAAAACGTGTTTTTCAGCCCGAAATAAACGCGTTTTCTCAGCCCTTAAAATCACAGTGTATCTGCCTGGCTCTGAAGAGCCCACTGAGTCAGCCCTTAACCCCAGTGTGCTGAAATTGTCAAAACGTGTTTTTCAGAAGAAATAAACACGTTTTGGCAACTTTGGTCACCACCATGTAACTTATAGGGCAAGAACAGCACAGTTTTCAAAACGTGTTTTTCAGACCGAAATAAACGCGTTTTCTCAGCCCTTAAAATCACAGTGTATCTGCCTGGCTCAGAAGAGCCCACTGAGTCAGCCCTTAACCCCAGTGTGCTGAAATTGTTAAAACGTGTTTTTCAGCATAAATAAACACGTTTTGGCAACTTTGGTCACCAGCATGTAACTTATAGGGCAAGAACAGCACAGTTTTCAAAACGTGTTTTTCAGCCCGAAATAAACGCGTTTTCTCAGCCCTTAGAATCGCAGTGTATCTGCCTGGCTCTGAAGAGCCCACTGTGTCAGCCCTTAACCCCAGTGTGCTGAAATTGTCAAAACGTGTTTTTCAGCAGAAATAAACACGTTTTGGCAACTTTGGTCACCACCATGTAACTTATAGGGCAAGAACAGCACAGTTTTCAAAACGTGTTTTCCAGCCGAAATAAACGCGTTTTCTCAGCCCTTGGAATCGCAGTGTATCTGCCTGGCTCAGAAGAGCCCACTGAGTCAGCCCTTTACCCCAGTGTGCTGAAATTGTCAAAACGTGTTTTTCAGCAGAAATAAACACGTTTTGGCAACTTTGGTCACCACCATGTAACTTATAGGGCAAGAACAGCACAGTTTTCAAAACGTGTTTTTCAGCCCGAAATAAACGCGTTTTCTCAGCCCTTAGATTCGCAGTGTATCTGCCTGGCTCAGAAGAGCCCACTGAGTCAGCCCTTAACCCCAGTGTGCTGAAATTGTCAAAACGTGTTTTTCAGCAGAAATAAACACGTTTTGGCAACTTTGGTCACCACCATGTAACTTATAGGACAGGAACAGCACAGTTTTCAAAACGTGTTTTTCAGCCCGAAATAAACGCGTTTTCTCAGCCCTTAGAATCGCAGTGTATCTGCCTGGCTCTGAAGAGCCCACTGAGTCAGCCCTTAACCCCAGTGTGCTGAAATTGTCAAAACGTGTTTTTCAGCAGAAATAAACACGTTTTGGCAACTTTGGTCACCACCATGTAACTTATAGGGCAAGAACAGCACAGTTTTCAAAACGTGTTTTTCAGCCCGAAATAAACGCGTTTTCTCAGCCCTTGGAATCGCAGTGTATCTGCCTGGCTCAGAAGAGCCCACTGAGTCAGCCCTTTACCCCAGTGTGCTGAAATTGTCAAAACGTGTTTTTCAGCAGAAATAAACACGTTTTGGCAACTTTGGTCACCAGCATGTAACTTATAGGGCAGGAACAGCACAGTTTTCAAAACGTGTTTTTCAGCCCGAAATAAACGCGTTTTCTCAGCCCTTAAAATCACAGTGTATCTGCCTGGCTCTGAAGAGCCCACTGAGTCAACCCTTAACACCAGTGTGCTGAAATTGTCAAAACGTGTTTTTCAGCAGAAATAAACACGTTTTGGCAACTTTGGTCACCACCATGTAACTTATAGGGCAAGAACAGCACAGTTTTCAAAACGTGTTTTTCAGCCCGAAATAAACGCGTTTTCTCAGCCCTTAAAATCACAGTGTATCTGCCTGGCTCAGAAGAGCCCACTGAGTCAGCCCTTAACCCCAGTGTGCTGAAATTGTTAAAACGTGTTTTTCAGCAGAAATAAACACGTTTTGGCAACTTTGGTCACCACCATGTAACTTATAGGGCAAGAACAGCACTGTTTTCAAAACGTGTTTTTCAGCCCGAAATAAACGCGTTTTCTCAGCCCTTAGAATCGCAGTGTATCTGCCTGGCTCAGAAGAGCCCACTGAGTCAGCCCTTAACCCCAGTGTGCTGAAGTTGTCAAAACGTGTATTTCAGCAGAAATAAACACGTTTTGGCAACTTTGGTCACCACCATGTAACTTATAGGGCAGGAACAGCACAGTTTTCAAAACGTGTTTTTCAGCCCGAAATAAACGCGTTTTCTCAGCCCTTAGAATCGCAGTGTATCTGCCTGGCTCTGAAGCGCCCACTGAGTCAGCCCTTAACCCCAGTGTGCTGAAATTGTCAAAACGTGTTTTTCAGCAGAAATAAACACGTTTTGGCAACTTTGGTTACCACCATGTAACTTATAGGGCAAGAACAGCACAGTTTTCAAAACGTGTTTTTCAGCCCGAAATAAACGCGTTTTCTCAGCCCTTGGAATCGCAGTGTATCTGCCTGGCTCAGAAGAGCCCACTGAGTCAGCCCTTTACCCCAGTGTGCTGAAATTGTCAAAACGTGTTTTTCAGCAGAAATAAACACGTTTTGGCAACTTTGGTCACCAGCATGTAACTTATAGGGCAAGAACAGCACAGTTTTCAAAACGTGTTTTTCAGCCCGAAATAAACGCGTTTTCTCAGCCCTTAAAATCACAGTGTATCTGCCTGGCTCTGAAGAGCCCACTGAGTCAGCCCTTAACCCCAGTGTGCTGAAGTTGTCAAAACGTGTATTTCAGCAGAAATAAACACGTTTTGGCAACTTTGGTCTCCAGCATGTAACTTATAGGGCAGGAACAGCACAGTTTTCAAAACGTGTTTTCCAGCCCGAAATAAACGCGTTTTCTCAGCCCTTAAAATCACAGTGTATCTGCCTGGCTCTGAAGAGCCCACTGAGTCAGCCCTTAACACCAGTGTGCTGAAATTGTCAAAACGTGTTTTTCAGCAGAAATAAACACGTTTTGGCAACTTTGGTCACCACCATGTAACTTATAGGGCAAGAACAGCACAGTTTTCAAAACGTGTTTTTCAGCCCGAAATAAACGCGTTTTCTCAGCCCTTAAAATCACAGTGTATCTGCCTGGCTCAGAAGAGCCCACTGAGTCAGCCCTTAACCCCAGTGTGCTGAAATTGTTAAAACGTGTTTTTCAGCAGAAATCAACACGTTTTGGCAACTTTGGTCACCAGCATGTAACTTATAGGGCAAGAACAGCACAGTTTTCAAAACGTGTTTTTCAGCCCGAAATAAACGCGTTTTCTCAGCCCTTAAAATCACAGTGTATCTGCCTGGCTCTGAAGAGCCCACTGAGTCAGCCCTTAACCCCAGTGTGCTGAAGTTGTCAAAACGTGTATTTCAGCAGAAATAAACACGTTTTGGCAACTTTGGTCTCCAGCATGTAACTTATAGGGCAGGAACAGCACAGTTTTCAAAACGTGTTTTCCAGCCCGAAATAAACGCGTTTTCTCAGCCCTTAAAATCACAGTGTATCTGCCTGGCTCTGAAGAGCCCACTGAGTCAGCCCTTAACACCAGTGTGCTGAAATTGTCAAAACGTGTTTTTCAGCAGAAATAAACACGTTTTGGCAACTTTGGTCACCACCATGTAACTTATAGGGCAAGAACAGCACAGTTTTCAAAACGTGTTTTTCAGCCCGAAATAAACGCGTTTTCTCAGCCCTTAAAATCACAGTGTATCTGCCTGGCTCAGAAGAGCCCACTGAGTCAGCCCTTAACCCCAGTGTGCTGAAATTGTTAAAACGTGTTTTTCAGCAGAAATCAACACGTTTTGGCAACTTTGGTCACCACCATGTAACTTATAGGGCAAGAACAGCACAGTTTTCAAAACGTGTTTTTCAGCCCGAAATAAACGCGTTTTCTCAGCTCTTAAAATCACAGTGTATCTGCATGGCTCAGAAGAGCCCACTGAGTCAGCCCTTAACCCCAGTGTGCTGAAATTGTTAAAACGTGTTTTTCAGCAGAAATAAACACGTTTTGGCAACTTTGGTCACCACCATGTAACTTATAGGGCAAGAACAGCACTGTTTTCAAAACGTGTTTTTCAGCCCGAAATAAACGCGTTTTCTCAGCCCTTAGAATCGCAGTGTATCTGCCTGGCTCAGAAGAGCCCACTGAGTCAGCCCTTAACCCCAGTGTGCTGAAGTTGTCAAAACGTGTATTTCAGCAGAAATAAACACGTTTTGGCAACTTTGGTCACCACCATGTAACTTATAGGGCAGGAACAGCACAGTTTTCAAAACGTGTTTTTCAGCCCTAAATAAACGCGTTTTCTCAGCCCTTAGAATCGCAGTGTATCTGCCTGGCTCTGAAGAGCCCACTGTGTCAGCCCTTAACCCCAGTGTGCTGAAATTGTCAAAACGTGTTTTTCAGCAGAAATAAACACGTTTTGGCAACTTTGGTCACCACCATGTAACTTATAGGGCAAGAACAGCACAGTTTTCAAAACGTGTTTTTCAGCCCGAAATAAACGCGTTTTCTCAGCCCTTGGAATCACAGTGTATCTGCCTGGCTCAGAAGAGCCCACTGAGTCAGCCCTTTACCCCAGTGTGCTGAAATTGTCAAAACGTGTTTTTCAGCAGAAATAAACACGTTTTGGCAACTTTGGTCACCAGCATGTAACTTATAGGGCAGGAACAGCACAGTTTTCAAAACGTGTTTTTCAGCCCGAAATAAACGCGTTTTCTCAGCCCTTAAAATCACAGTGTATCTGCCTGGCTCTGAAGAGCCCACTGAGTCAGCCCTTAACACCAGTGTGCTGAAATTGTCAAAACGTGTTTTTCAGCAGAAATAAACACGTTTTGGCAACTTTGGTCACCACCATGTAACTTATAGGGCAAGAACAGCACAGTTTTCAAAACGTGTTTTTCAGCCCGAAATAAACGCGTTTTCTCAGCCCTTAAAATCACAGTGTATCTGCCTGGCTCAGAAGAGCCCACTGAGTCAGCCCTTAACCCCAGTGTGCTGAAATTGTTAAAACGTGTTTTTCAGCAGAAATAAACACGTTTTGGCAACTTTGGTCACCACCATGTAACTTATAGGGCAAGAACAGCACTGTTTTCAAAACGTGTTTTTCAGCCCGAAATAAACGCGTTTTCTCAGCCCTTAGAATCGCAGTGTATCTGCCTGGCTCAGAAGAGCCCACTGAGTCAGCCCTTAACCCTAGTGTGCTGAAGTTGTCAAAACGTGTATTTCAGCAGAAATAAACACGTTTTGGCAACTTTGGTCACCACCATGTAACTTATAGGGCAGGAACAGCACAGTTTTCAAAACGTGTTTTTCAGCCCGAAATAAACGCGTTTTCTCAGCCCTTAGAATCGCAGTGTATCTGCCTGGCTCTGAAGCGCCCACTGAGTCAGCCCTTAACCCCAGTGTGCTGAAATTGTCAAAACGTGTTTTTCAGCAGAAATAAACACGTTTTGGCAACTTTGGTTACCACCATGTAACTTATAGGGCAAGAACAGCACAGTTTTCAAAACGTGTTTTTCAGCCCGAAATAAACGCGTTTTCTCAGCCCTTGGAATCGCAGTGTATCTGCCTGGCTCAGAAGAGCCCACTGAGTCAGCCCTTTACCCCAGTGTGCTGAAATTGTCAAAACGTGTTTTTCAGCAGAAATAAACACGTTTTGGCAACTTTGGTCACCAGCATGTAACTTATAGGGCAGGAACAGCACAGTTTTCAAAACGTGTTTTTCAGCCCGAAATAAACGCGTTTTCTCAGCCCTTAAAATCACAGTGTATCTGCCTGGCTCTGAAGAGCCCACTGAGTCAACCCTTAACACCAGTGTGCTGAAATTGTCAAAACGTGTTTTTCAGCAGAAATAAACACGTTTTGGCAACTTTGGTCACCACCATGTAACTTATAGGGCAAGAACAGCACAGTTTTCAAAACGTGTTTTTCAGCCCGAAATAAACGCGTTTTCTCAGCCCTTAAAATCACAGTGTATCTGCCTGGCTCAGAAGAGCCCACTGAGTCAGCCCTTAACCCCAGTGTGCTGAAATTGTTAAAACGTGTTTTTCAGCAGAAATAAACACGTTTTGGCAACTTTGGTCACCACCATGTAACTTATAGGGCAAGAACAGCACTGTTTTCAAAACGTGTTTTTCAGCCCGAAATAAACGCGTTTTCTCAGCCCTTAGAATCGCAGTGTATCTGCCTGGCTCAGAAGAGCCCACTGAGTCAGCCCTTAACCCCAGTGTGCTGAAGTTGTCAAAACGTGTATTTCAGCAGAAATAAACACGTTTTGGCAACTTTGGTCACCACCATGTAACTTATAGGGCAGGAACAGCACAGTTTTCAAAACGTGTTTTTCAGCCCGAAATAAACGCGTTTTCTCAGCCCTTAGAATCGCAGTGTATCTGCCTGGCTCTGAAGCGCCCACTGAGTCAGCCCTTAACCCCAGTGTGCTGAAATTGTCAAAACGTGTTTTTCAGCAGAAATAAACACGTTTTGGCAACTTTGGTTACCACCATGTAACTTATAGGGCAGGAACAGCACAGTTTTCAAAACGTGTTTTTCAGCCCGAAATAAACGCGTTTTCTCAGCCCTTAGAATCGCAGTGTATCTGCCTGGCTCTGAAGAGCCCACTGTGTCAGCCCTTAACCCCAGTGTGCTGAAATTGTCAAAACGTGTTTTTCAGCAGAAATAAACACGTTTTGGCAACTTTGGTCACCACCATGTAACTTATAGGGCAAGAACAGCACAGTTTTCAAAACGTGTTTTCCAGCCCGAAATAAACGCGTTTTCTCAGCCCTTGGAATCGCAGTGTATCTACCTGGCTCTGAAGAGCCCACTGAGTCAGCCCTTAACCCCAGTGTGCTGAAGTTGTCAAAACGTGTTTTTCAGCAGAAATAAACACGTTTTGGCAACTTTGGTCACCACCATGTAACTTATAGGGCAAGAACAGCACAGTTTTCAAAACGTGTTTTTCAGCCCGAAATAAACGCGTTTTCTCAGCCCTTGGAATCGCAGTGTATCTGCCTGGCTCAGAAGAGCCCACTGAGTCAACCCTTTACCCCAGTGTGCTGAAATTGTCAAAACGTGTTTTTCAGCAGAAATCAACACGTTTTGGCAACTTTGGTCACCACCATGTAACTTATAGGGCAAGAACAGCACAGTTTTCAAAACGTGTTTTTCAGCCCGAAATAAACGCGTTTTCTCAGCCCTTAGAATCGCAGTGTATATGCCTGGCTCTGAAGAGCCCACTGAGTCAGCCCTTAACCCCAGTGTGCTGAAATTGTCAAAACGTGTTTTTCAGCAGAAATAAACACGTTTTGGCAACTTTGGTCACCAGCATGTAACTTATAGGGCAAGAACAGCACAGTTTTCAAAACGTGTTTTTCAGCCCGAAATAAACGCGTTTTCTCAGCCCTTAGAATCGCAGTGTATCTGCCTGGCTCAGAAGAGCCCACTGAGTCAGCCCTTAACCCCAGTGTGCTGAAGTTGTCAAAACGTGTATTTCAGCAGAAATAAACACGTTTTGGCAACTTTGGTCACCACCATGTAACTTATAGGGCAAGAACAGCACAGTTTTCAAAACGTGTTTTTCAGCCCGAAAAAAAACGCGTTTTCTCAGCCCTTGGAATCGCAGTGTATCTGCCTGGCTCAGAAGAGCCCACTGAGTCAGCCCTTAACCCCAGTGTGCTGAAATTGTTAAAACGTGTTTTTCAGCAGAAATAAACACGTTTTGGCAACTTTGGTCACCACCATGTAACTTATAGGGCAAGAACAGCACTGTTTTCAAAACGTGTTTTTCAGCCCGAAATAAACGCGTTTTCTCAGCCTTTAGAATCGCAGTGTATCTGCCTGGCTCAGAAGAGCCCACTGAGTCAGCCCTTTACCCCAGTGTGCTGAAATTGTCAAAACGTGTTTTTCAGCAGAAATAAACACGTTTTGGCAACTTTGGTCACCACCATGTAACTTATAGGGCAGGAACAGCACAGTTTTCAAAACGTGTTTTTCAGCCCGAAATAAACGCGTTTTCTCAGCCCTTAAAATCACAGTGTATCTGCCTGGCTCTGAAGAGCCCACTGAGTCAGCCCTTAACACCAGTGTGCTGAAATTGTCAAAACGTGTTTTTCAGCAGAAATAAACACGTTTTGGCAACTTTGGTCACCACCATGTAACTTATAGGGCAAGAACAGCACAGTTTTCAAAACGTGTTTTTCAGACCGAAATGAACGCGTTTTCTCAGCCCTTAAAATCACAGTGTATCTGCCTGGCTCAGAAGAGCACACTGAGTCAGCCCTTAACCCCAGTGTGCTGAAATTGTTAAAACGTGTTATTCAGCAGAAATAAACACGTTTTGGCAACTTTGGTCACCACCATGTAACTTATAGGGCAAGAACAGCACTGTTTTCAAAACGTGTTTTTCAGCAAGAAATAAACGCGTTTTCTCAGCCCTTAGAATCGCAGTGTATCTGCCTGGCTCAGAAGAGCCCACTGAGTCAGCCCTTAACCCCAGTGTGCTGAAGTTGTCAAAACGTGTATTTCAGCAGAAATAAACACGTTTTGGCAACTTTGGTCACCACCATGTAACTTATAGGGCAGGAACAGCACAGTTTTCAAAACGTGTTTTTCAGCCCGAAATAAACGCGTTTTCTCAGCCCTTAGAATCGCAGTGTATCTGCCTGGCTCTGAAGAGCCCACTGTGTCAGCCCTTAACCCCAGTGTGCTGAAATTGTCAAAACGTGTTTTTCAGCAGAAATAAACACGTTTTGGCAACTTTGGTCACCACCATGTAACTTATAGGGCAAGAACAGCACAGTTTTCAAAACGTGTTTTTCAGCCCGAAATAAACGCGTTTTCTCAGCCCTTGGAATCGCAGTGTATCTGCCTGGCTCAGAAGAGCCCACTGAGTCAGCCCTTTACCCCAGTGTGCTGAAATTGTCAAAACGTGTTTTTCAGCAGAAATAAACACGTTTTGGCAACTTTGGTCACCAGCATGTAACTTATAGGGCAGGAACAGCACAGTTTTCAAAACGTGTTTTTCAGCCCGAAATAAACGCGTTTTCTCAGCCCTTAAAATCACAGTGTATCTGCCTGGCTCTGAAGAGCCCACTGAGTCAGCCCTTAACACCAGTGTGCTGAAATTGTCAAAACGTGTTTTTCAGCAGAAATAAACACGTTTTGGCAACTTTGGTCACCACCATGTAACTTATAGGGCAAGAACAGCACAGTTTTCAAAACGTGTTTTTCAGCCCGAAATAAACGCGTTTTCTCAGCCCTTAAAATCACAGTGTATCTGCCTGGCTCAGAAGAGCCCACTGAGTCAGCCCTTAACCCCAGTGTGCTGAAGTTGTCAAAACGTGTATTTCAGCAGAAATAAACACGTTTTGGCAACTTTGGTCACCACCATGTAACTTATAGGGCAGGAACAGCACAGTTTTCAAAACGTGTTTTTCAGCCCGAAATAAACGCGTTTTCTCAGCCCTTAAAATTGCAGTGTATCTGCCTGGCTCTGAAGCGCCCACTGAGTCAGCCCTTAACCCCAGTGTGCTGAAATTGTCAAAACGTGTTTTTCAGCAGAAATAAACACGTTTTGGCAACTTTGGTTACCACCATGTAACTTATAGGGCAAGAACAGCACAGTTTTCAAAACGTGTTTTTCAGCCCGAAATAAACGCGTTTTCTCAGCCCTTGGAATCGCAGTGTATCTGCCTGGCTCAGAAGAGCCCACTGAGTCAGCCCTTTACCCCAGTGTGCTGAAATTGTCAAAACGTGTTTTTCAGCAGAAATAAACACGTTTTGGCAACTTTGGTCACCAGCATGTAACTTATAGGGCAAGAACAGCACAGTTTTCAAAACGTGTTTTTCAGCCCGAAATAAACGCGTTTTCTCAGCCCTTAAAATCACAGTGTATCTGCCTGGCTCTGAAGAGCCCACTGAGTCAGCCCTTAACCCCAGTGTGCTGAAGTTGTCAAAACGTGTATTTCAGCAGAAATAAACACGTTTTGGCAACTTTGGTCTCCAGCATGTAACTTATAGGGCAGGAACAGCACAGTTTTCAAAACGTGTTTTCCAGCCCGAAATAAACGCGTTTTCTCAGCCCTTAAAATCACAGTGTATCTGCCTGGCTCTGAAGAGCCCACTGAGTCAGCCCTTAACACCAGTGTGCTGAAATTGTCAAAACGTGTTTTTCAGCAGAAATAAACACGTTTTGGCAACTTTGGTCACCACCATGTAACTTATAGGGCAAGAACAGCACAGTTTTCAAAACGTGTTTTTCAGCCCGAAATAAACGCGTTTTCTCAGCCCTTAAAATCACAGTGTATCTGCCTGGCTCAGAAGAGCCCACTGAGTCAGCCCTTAACCCCAGTGTGCTGAAATTGTTAAAACGTGTTTTTCAGCAGAAATCAACACGTTTTGGCAACTTTGGTCACCACCATGTAACTTATAGGGCAAGAACAGCACAGTTTTCAAAACGTGTTTTTCAGCCCGAAATAAACGCGTTTTCTCAGCTCTTAAAATCACAGTGTATCTGCATGGCTCAGAAGAGCCCACTGAGTCAGCCCTTAACCCCAGTGTGCTGAAATTGTTAAAACGTGTTTTTCAGCAGAAATAAACACGTTTTGGCAACTTTGGTCACCACCATGTAACTTATAGGGCAAGAACAGCACAGTTTTCAAAACGTGTTTTTCAGCCCGAAATAAACGCGTTTTCTCAGCCCTTGGAATCGCAGTGTATCTGCCTGGCTCAGAAGAGCCCACTGAGTCAGCCCTTTACCCCAGTGTGCTGAAATTGTCAAAACGTGTTTTTCAGCAGAAATAAACACGTTTTGGCAACTTTGGTCACCAGCATGTAACTTATAGGGCAGGAACAGCACAGTTTTCAAAACGTGTTTTTTCAGCCCGAAATAAACGCGTTTTCTCAGCCCTTAAAATCACAGTGTATCTGCCTGGCTCTGAAGAGCCCACTGAGTCAGCCCTTAACACCAGTGTGCTGAAATTGTCAAAACGTGTTTTTCAGCAGAAATAAACACGTTTTGGCAACTTTGGTCACCACCATGTAACTTATAGGGCAAGAACAGCACAGTTTTCAAAACGTGTTTTTCAGCCCGAAATAAACGCGTTTTCTCAGCCCTTAAAATCACAGTGTATCTGCCTGGCTCAGAAGAGCCCACTGAGTCAGCCCTTAACCCCAGTGTGCTGAAATTGTTAAAACGTGTTTTTCAGCAGAAATAAACACGTTTTGGCATCTTTGGTCACCACCATGTAACTTATAGGGCAAGAACAGCACTCTTTTCAAAACGTATTTTTCCGCCCGAAATAAACGCGTTTTCTCAGCCCTTGGAATCGCAGTGTATCTGCCTGGCTCAGAAGAGCCCACTGAGTCAGCCCTTAACCCCAGTGTGCTGAAGTTGTCAAAACGTGTATTTCAGCAGAAATAAACACGTTTTGGCAACTTTGGTCACCACCATGTAACTTATAGGGCAGGAACAGCACAGTTTTCAAAACGTGTTTTTCAGCCCGAAATAAACGCGTTTTCTCAGCCCTTAGAATCGCAGTGTATCTGCCTGGCTCTGAAGCGCCCACTGAGTCAGCCCTTAACCCCAGTGTGCTGAAATTGTCAAAACGTGTTTTTCAGCAGAAATAAACACGTTTTGGCAACTTTGGTTACCACCATGTAACTTATAGGGCAAGAACAGCACAGTTTTCAAAACGTGTTTTTCAGCCCGAAATTAACGCGTTTTCTCAGCCCTTGGAATCGCAGTGTATCTGCCTGGCTCAGAAGAGCCCACTGAGTCAGCCCTTTACCCCAGTGTGCTGAAATTGTCAAAACGTGTTTTTCAGCAGAAATAAACACGTTTTGGCAACTTTGGTCACCAGCATGTAACTTATAGGGCAAGAACAGCACAGTTTTCAAAACGTGTTTTTCAGCCCGAAATAAAAGCGTTTTCTCAGTCCTTAAAATCATAGTGTATCTGCCTGGCTCTGAAGAGCCCACTGAGTCAGCCCTTAACCCCAGTGTGCTGAAGTTGTCAAAACGTGTATTTCAGCAGAAATAAACACGTTTTGGCAACTTTGGTCTCCAGCATGTAACTTATAGGGCAGGAACAGCACAGTTTTCAAAACGTGTTTTCCAGCCCGAAATAAACGCGTTTTCTCAGCCCTTAAAATCACAATGTATCTGCCTGGCTCTAAAGAGCCCACTGAGTCAGCCCTTAACACCAGTGTGCTGAAATTGTCAAAACGTGTTTTTCAGCAGAAATAAACACGCTTTGGCAACTTTGGTCACCACCATGTAACTTATAGGGCAAGAACAGCACAGTTTTCAAAACGTGTTTTTCAGCCCGAAATAAAAGCGTTTTCTCAGACCTTAAAATCACACTGTATCTGCCTGGCTCAGAAGAGCCCACTGAGTCAGCCCTTAACCCCAGTGTGCTGAAATTGTTAAAACGTGTTTTTCAGCAGAAATCAACACGTTTTGGCAACTTTGGTCACCACCATGTAACTTATAGGGCAAGAACAGCACAGTTTTCAAAACGTGTTTTTCAGCCCGAAATAAACGCGTTTTCTCAGCCCTTAAAATCACAGTGTATCTGCCTGGCTCTGAAGAGCCCACTGAGTCAGCCCTTAACCCCAGTGTGCTGAAATTGTCAAAACGTGTTTTTCAGAAGAAATAAACACGTTTTGGCAACTTTGGTCACCACCATGTAACTTATAGGGCAAGAACAGCACAGTTTTCAAAACGTGTTTTTCAGCCCGAAATAAACGCGTTTTCTCAGCCCTTAAAATCACAGTGTATCTGCCTGGCTCAGAAGAGCCCACTGAGTCAGCCCTTAACCCCAGTGTGCTGAAATTGTTAAAACGTGTTTTTCAGCATAAATAAACACGTTTTGACAACTTTGGTCACCAGCATGTAACTTATAGGGCAAGAACAGCACAGTTTTCAAAACGTGTTTTTCAGCCCGAAATAAACGCGTTTTCTCAGCCCTTAGAATCGCAGTGTATCTGCCTGGCTCTGAAGAGCCCACTGTGTCAGCCCTTAACCCCAGTGTGCTGAAATTGTCAAAACGTGTTTTTCAGCAGAAATAAACACGTTTTGGCAACTTTGGTCACCACCATGTAACTTATAGGGCAAGAACAGCACAGTTTTCAAAACGTGTTTTCCAGCCCGAAATAAACGCGTTTTCTCAGCCCTTGGAATCGCAGTGTATCTGCCTGGCTCAGAAGAGCCCACTGAGTCAGCCCTTTACCCCAGTGTGCTGAAATTGTCAAAACGTGTTTTTCAGCAGAAATAAACACGTTTTGGCAACTTTGGTCACCACCATGTAACTTATAGGGCAAGAACAGCACAGTTTTCAAAACGTGTTTTTCAGCCCGAAATAAACGCGTTTTCTCAGCCCTTAGATTCGCAGTGTATCTGCCTGGCTCAGAAGAGCCCACTGAGTCAGCCCTTAACCCCAGTGTGCTGAAATTGTCAAAACGTGTTTTTCAGCAGAAATAAACACGTTTTGGCAACTTTGGTCACCACCATGTAACTTATAGGACAGGAACAGCACAGTTTTCAAAACGTGTTTTTCAGCCCGAAATAAACGCGTTTTCTCAGCCCTTAGAATCGCAGTGTATCTGCCTGGCTCTGAAGAGCCCACTGAGTCAGCCCTTAACCCCAGTGTGCTGAAATTGTCAAAACGTGTTTTTCAGCAGAAATAAACACGTTTTGGCAACTTTGGTCACCACCATGTAACTTATAGGGCAAGAACAGCACAGTTTTCAAAACGTGTTTTTCAGCCCGAAATAAACGCGTTTTCTCAGCCCTTGGAATCGCAGTGTATCTGCCTGGCTCAGAAGAGCCCACTGAGTCAGCCCTTTACCCCAGTGTGCTGAAATTGTCAAAACGTGTTTTTCAGCAGAAATAAACACGTTTTGGCAACTTTGGTCACCAGCATGTAACTTATAGGGCAGGAACAGCACAGTTTTCAAAACGTGTTTTTCAGCCCGAAATAAACGCGTTTTCTCAGCCCTTAAAATCACAGTGTATCTGCCTGGCTCTGAAGAGCCCACTGAGTCAACCCTTAACACCAGTGTGCTGAAATTGTCAAAACGTGTTTTTCAGCAGAAATAAACACGTTTTGGCAACTTTGGTCACCACCATGTAACTTATAGGGCAAGAACAGCACAGTTTTCAAAACGTGTTTTTCAGCCCGAAATAAACGCGTTTTCTCAGCCCTTAAAATCACAGTGTATCTGCCTGGCTCAGAAGAGCCCACTGAGTCAGCCCTTAACCCCAGTGTGCTGAAATTGTTAAAACGTGTTTTTCAGCAGAAATAAACACGTTTTGGCAACTTTGGTCACCACCATGTAACTTATAGGGCAAGAACAGCACTGTTTTCAAAACGTGTTTTTCAGCCCGAAATAAACGCGTTTTCTCAGCCCTTAGAATCGCAGTGTATCTGCCTGGCTCAGAAGAGCCCACTGAGTCAGCCCTTAACCCCAGTGTGCTGAAGTTGTCAAAACGTGTATTTCAGCAGAAATAAACACGTTTTGGCAACTTTGGTCACCACCATGTAACTTATAGGGCAGGAACAGCACAGTTTTCAAAACGTGTTTTTCAGCCCGAAATAAACGCGTTTTCTCAGCCCTTAGAATCGCAGTGTATCTGCCTGGCTCTGAAGCGCCCACTGAGTCAGCCCTTAACCCCAGTGTGCTGAAATTGTCAAAACGTGTTTTTCAGCAGAAATAAACACGTTTTGGCAACTTTGGTTACCACCATGTAACTTATAGGGCAAGAACAGCACAGTTTTCAAAACGTGTTTTTCAGCCCGAAATAAACGCGTTTTCTCAGCCCTTAAAATCACAGTGTATCTGCCTGGCTCTGAAGAGCCCACTGAGTCAGCCCTTAACACCAGTGTGCTGAAATTGTCAAAACGTGTTTTTCAGCAGAAATAAACACGTTTTGGCAACTTTGGTCACCACCATGTAACTTATAGGGCAAGAACAGCACAGTTTTCAAAACGTGTTTTTCAGCCCGAAATAAACGCGTTTTCTCAGCCCTTAAAATCACAGTGTATCTGCCTGGCTCAGAAGAACCCACTGAGTCAGCCCTTAACCCCAGTGTGCTGAAATTGTTAAAACGTGTTTTTCAGCAGAAATCAACACGTTTTGGCAACTTTGGTCACCACCATGTAACTTATAGGGCAAGAACAGCACAGTTTTCAAAACGTGTTTTTCAGCCCGAAATAAACGCGTTTTCTCAGCCCTTGGAATCGCAGTGTATCTGCCTGGCTCAGAAGAGCCCACTGAGTCAGCCCTTTACCCCAGTGTGCTGAAATTGTCAAAACGTGTTTTTCAGCAGAAATAAACACGTTTTGGCAACTTTGGTCACCAGCATGTAACTTATAGGGCAGGAACAGCACAGTTTTCAAAACGTGTTTTTCAGCCCGAAATAAACGCGTTTTCTCAGCCCATAAAATCACAGTGTATCTGCCTGGCTCTGAAGAGCCCACTGAGTCAGCCCTTAACACCAGTGTGCTGAAATTGTCAAAACGTGTTTTTCAGCAGAAATAAACACGTTTTGGCAACTTTGGTCACCACCATGTAACTTATAGGGCAAGAACAGCACAGTTTTCAAAACGTGTTTTTCAGCCCGAAATAAACGCGTTTTCTCAGCCCTTAAAATCACAGTGTATCTGCCTGGCTCAGAAGAGCCCACTGAGTCAGCCCTTAACCCCAGTGTGCTGAAATTGTTAAAACGTGTTTTTCAGCAGAAATAAACACGTTTTGGCATCTTTGGTCACCACCATGTAACTTATAGGGCAAGAACAGCACTCTTTTCAAAACGTATTTTTCCGCCCGAAATAAACGCGTTTTCTCAGCCCTTGGAATCGCAGTGTATCTGCCTGGCTCAGAAGAGCCCACTGAGTCAGCCCTTAACCCCAGTGTGCTGAAGTTGTCAAAACGTGTATTTCAGCAGAAATAAACACGTTTTGGCAACTTTGGTCACCACCATGTAACTTATAGGGCAGGAACAGCACAGTTTTCAAAACGTGTTTTTCAGCCCGAAATAAACGCGTTTTCTCAGCCCTTAGAATCGCAGTGTATCTGCCTGGCTCTGAAGCGCCCACTGAGTCAGCCCTTAACCCCAGTGTGCTGAAATTGTCAAAACGTGTTTTTCAGCAGAAATAAACACGTTTTGGCAACTTTGGTTACCACCATGTAACTTATAGGGCAAGAACAGCACAGTTTTCAAAACGTGTTTTTCAGCCCGAAATTAACGCGTTTTCTCAGCCCTTGGAATCGCAGTGTATCTGCCTGGCTCAGAAGAGCCCACTGAGTCAGCCCTTTACCCCAGTGTGCTGAAATTGTCAAAACGTGTTTTTCAGCAGAAATAAACACGTTTTGGCAACTTTGGTCACCAGCATGTAACTTATAGGGTAAGAACAGCACAGTTTTCAAAACGTGTTTTTCAGCCCGAAATAAAAGCGTTTTCTCAGTCCTTAAAATCATAGTGTATCTGCCTGGCTCTGAAGAGCCCACTGAGTCAGCCCTTAACCCCAGTGTGCTGAAGTTGTCAAAACGTGTATTTCAGCAGAAATAAACACGTTTTGGCAACTTTGGTCTCCAGCATGTAACTTATAGGGCAGGAACAGCACAGTTTTCAAAACGTGTTTTCCAGCCCGAAATAAACGCGTTTTCTCAGCCCTTAAAATCACAATGTATCTGCCTGGCTCTAAAGAGCCCACTGAGTCAGCCCTTAACACCAGTGTGCTGAAATTGTCAAAACGTGTTTTTCAGCAGAAATAAACACGTTTTGGCAACTTTGGTCACCACCATGTAACTTATAGGGCAAGAACAGCACAGTTTTCAAAACGTGTTTTTCAGCCCGAAATAAAAGCGTTTTCTCAGACCTTAAAATCACAGTGTATCTGCCTGGCTCAGAAGAGCCCACTGAGTCAGCCCTTAACCCCAGTGTGCTGAAATTGTTAAAACGTGTTTTTCAGCAGAAATCAACACGTTTTGGCAACTTTGGTCACCACCGTGTAACTTATAGGGCAAGAACAGCACAGTTTTCAAAACGTGTTTTTCAGCCCGAAATAAACGCGTTTTCTCAGCCCTTAAAATCACAGTGTATCTGCCTGGCTCTGAAGAGCCCACTGAGTCAGCCCTTAACCCCAGTGTGCTGAAATTGTCAAAACGTGTTTTTCAGAAGAAATAAACACGTTTTGGCAACTTTGGTCACCACCATGTAACTTATAGGGCAAGAACAGCACAGTTTTCAAAACGTGTTTTTCAGCCCGAAATAAACGCGTTTTCTCAGCTCTTAAAATCACAGTGTATCTGCCTGGCTCAGAAGAGCCCACTGAGTCAGCCCTTAACCCCAGTGTGCTGAAATTGTTAAAACGTGTTTTTCAGCATAAATAAACACGTTTTGGCAACTTTGGTCACCAGCATGTAACTTATAGGGCAAGAACAGCACAGTTTTCAAAACGTGTTTTTCAGCCCGAAATAAACGCGTTTTCTCAGCCCTTAGAATCGCAGTGTATCTGCCTGGCTCTGAAGAGCCCACTGTGTCAGCCCTTAACCCCAGTGTGCTGAAATTGTCAAAACGTGTTTTTCAGCAGAAATAAACACGTTTTGGCAACTTTGGTCACCACCATGTAACTTATAGGGCAAGAACAGCACAGTTTTCAAAACGTGTTTTCCAGCCCGAAATAAACGCGTTTTCTCAGCCCTTGGAATCGCAGTGTATCTGCCTGGCTCAGAAGAGCCCACTGAGTCAGCCCTTTACCCCAGTGTGCTGAAATTGTCAAAACGTGTTTTTCAGCAGAAATAAACACGTTTTGGCAACTTTGGTCACCACCATGTAACTTATAGGGCAAGAACAGCACAGTTTTCAAAACGTGTTTTTCAGCCCGAAATAAACGCGTTTTCTCAGCCCTTAGATTCGCAGTGTATCTGCCTGGCTCAGAAGAGCCCACTGAGTCAGCCCTTAACCCCAGTGTGCTGAAATTGTCAAAACGTGTTTTTCAGCAGAAATAAACACGTTTTGGCAACTTTGGTCACCACCATGTAACTTATAGGACAGGAACAGCACAGTTTTCAAAACGTGTTTTTCAGCCCGAAATAAACGCGTTTTCTCAGCCCTTAGAATCGCAGTGTATCTGCCTGGCTCTGAAGAGCCCACTGAGTCAGCCCTTAACCCCAGTGTGCTGAAATTGTCAAAACGTGTTTTTCAGCAGAAATAAACACGTTTTGGCAACTTTGGTCACCACCATGTAACTTATAGGGCAAGAACAGCACAGTTTTCAAAACGTGTTTTTCAGCCCGAAATAAACGCGTTTTCTCAGCCCTTGGAATCGCAGTGTATCTGCCTGGCTCAGAAGAGCCCACTGAGTCAGCCCTTTACCCCAGTGTGCTGAAATTGTCAAAACGTGTTTTTCAGCAGAAATAAACACGTTTTGGCAACTTTGGTCACCAGCATGTAACTTATAGGGCAGGAACAGCACAGTTTTCAAAACGTGTTTTTCAGCCCGAAATAAACGCGTTTTCTCAGCCCTTAAAATCACAGTGTATCTGCCTGGCTCTGAAGAGCCCACTGAGTCAACCCTTAACACCAGTGTGCTGAAATTGTCAAAACGTGTTTTTCAGCAGAAATAAACACGTTTTGGCAACTTTGGTCACCACCATGTAACTTATAGGGCAAGAACAGCACAGTTTTCAAAACGTGTTTTTCAGCCCGAAATAAACGCGTTTTCTCAGCCCTTAAAATCACAGTGTATCTGCCTGGCTCAGAAGAGCCCACTGAGTCAGCCCTTAACCCCAGTGTGCTGAAATTGTTAAAACGTGTTTTTCAGCAGAAATAAACACGTTTTGGCAACTTTGGTCACCACCATGTAACTTATAGGGCAAGAACAGCACTGTTTTCAAAACGTGTTTTTCAGCCCGAAATAAACGCGTTTTCTCAGCCCTTAGAATCGCAGTGTATCTGCCTGGCTCAGAAGAGCCCACTGAGTCAGCCCTTAACCCCAGTGTGCTGAAGTTGTCAAAACGTGTATTTCAGCAGAAATAAACACGTTTTGGCAACTTTGGTCACCACCATGTAACTTATAGGGCAGGAACAGCACAGTTTTCAAAACGTGTTTTTCAGCCCGAAATAAACGCGTTTTCTCAGCCCTTAGAATCGCAGTGTATCTGCCTGGCTCTGAAGCGCCCACTGAGTCAGCCCTTAACCCCAGTGTGCTGAAATTGTCAAAACGTGTTTTTCAGCAGAAATAAACACGTTTTGGCAACTTTGGTTACCACCATGTAACTTATAGGGCAAGAACAGCACAGTTTTCAAAACGTGTTTTTCAGCCCGAAATAAACGCGTTTTCTCAGCCCTTGGAATCGCAGTGTATCTGCCTGGCTCAGAAGAGCCCACTGAGTCAGCCCTTTACCCCAGTGTGCTGAAATTGTCAAAACGTGTTTTTCAGCAGAAATAAACACGTTTTGGCAACTTTGGTCACCAGCATGTAACTTATAGGGCAAGAACAGCACAGTTTTCAAAACGTGTTTTTCAGCCCGAAATAAACGCGTTTTCTCAGCCCTTAAAATCACAGTGTATCTGCCTGGCTCTGAAGAGCCCACTGAGTCAGCCCTTAACCCCAGTGTGCTGAAGTTGTCAAAACGTGTATTTCAGCAGAAATAAACACGTTTTGGCAACTTTGGTCTCCAGCATGTAACTTATAGGGCAGGAACAGCACAGTTTTCAAAACGTGTTTTCCAGCCCGAAATAAACGCGTTTTCTCAGCCCTTAAAATCACAGTGTATCTGCCTGGCTCTGAAGAGCCCACTGAGTCAGCCCTTAACACCAGTGTGCTGAAATTGTCAAAACGTGTTTTTCAGCAGAAATAAACACGTTTTGGCAACTTTGGTCACCACCATGTAACTTATAGGGCAAGAACAGCACAGTTTTCAAAACGTGTTTTTCAGCCCGAAATAAACGCGTTTTCTCAGCCCTTAAAATCACAGTGTATCTGCCTGGCTCAGAAGAGCCCACTGAGTCAGCCCTTAACCCCAGTGTGCTGAAATTGTTAAAACGTGTTTTTCAGCAGAAATCAACACGTTTTGGCAACTTTGGTCACCACCATGTAACTTATAGGGCAAGAACAGCACAGTTTTCAAAACGTGTTTTTCAGCCCGAAATAAACGCGTTTTCTCAGCTCTTAAAATCACAGTGTATCTGCATGGCTCAGAAGAGCCCACTGAGTCAGCCCTTAACCCCAGTGTGCTGAAATTGTTAAAACGTGTTTTTCAGCAGAAATAAACACGTTTTGGCAACTTTGGTCACCACCATGTAACTTATAGGGCAAGAACAGCACTGTTTTCAAAACGTGTTTTTCAGCCCGAAATAAACGCGTTTTCTCAGCCCTTAGAATCGCAGTGTATCTGCCTGGCTCAGAAGAGCCCACTGAGTCAGCCCTTAACCCCAGTGTGCTGAAGTTGTCAAAACGTGTATTTCAGCAGAAATAAACACGTTTTGGCAACTTTGGTCACCACCATGTAACTTATAGGGCAGGAACAGCACAGTTTTCAAAACGTGTTTTTCAGCCCGAAATAAACGCGTTTTCTCAGCCCTTAGAATCGCAGTGTATCTGCCTGGCTCTGAAGAGCCCACTGTGTCAGCCCTTAACCCCAGTGTGCTGAAATTGTCAAAACGTGTTTTTCAGCAGAAATAAACACGTTTTGGCAACTTTGGTCACCACCATGTAACTTATAGGGCAAGAACAGCACAGTTTTCAAAACGTGTTTTTCAGCCCGAAATAAACGCGTTTTCTCAGCCCTTGGAATCGCAGTGTATCTGCCTGGCTCAGAAGAGCCCACTGAGTCAGCCCTTTACCCCAGTGTGCTGAAATTGTCAAAACGTGTTTTTCAGCAGAAATAAACACGTTTTGGCAACTTTGGTCACCAGCATGTAACTTATAGGGCAGGAACAGCACAGTTTTCAAAACGTGTTTTTCAGCCCGAAATAAACGCGTTTTCTCAGCCCTTAAAATCACAGTGTATCTGCCTGGCTCTGAAGAGCCCACTGAGTCAGCCCTTAACACCAGTGTGCTGAAATTGTCAAAACGTGTTTTTCAGCAGAAATAAACACGTTTTGGCAACTTTGGTCACCACCATGTAACTTATAGGGCAAGAACAGCACAGTTTTCAAAACGTGTTTTTCAGCCCGAAATAAACGCGTTTTCTCAGCCCTTAAAATCACAGTGTATCTGCCTGGCTCAGAAGAGCCCACTGAGTCAGCCCTTAACCCCAGTGTGCTGAAATTGTTAAAACGTGTTTTTCAGCAGAAATAAACACGTTTTGGCAACTTTGGTCACCACCATGTAACTTATAGGGCAAGAACAGCACTGTTTTCAAAACGTGTTTTTCAGCCCGAAATAAACGCGTTTTCTCAGCCCTTAGAATCGCAGTGTATCTGCCTGGCTCAGAAGAGCCCACTGAGTCAGCCCTTAACCCCAGTGTGCTGAAGTTGTCAAAACGTGTATTTCAGCAGAAATAAACACGTTTTGGCAACTTTGGTCACCACCATGTAACTTATAGGGCAGGAACAGCACAGTTTTCAAAACGTGTTTTTCAGCCCGAAATAAACGCGTTTTCTCAGCCCTTAGAATCGCAGTGTATCTGCCTGGCTCTGAAGCGCCCACTGAGTCAGCCCTTAACCCCAGTGTGCTGAAATTGTCAAAACGTGTTTTTCAGCAGAAATAAACACGTTTTGGCAACTTTGGTTACCACCATGTAACTTATAGGGCAAGAACAGCACAGTTTTCAAAACGTGTTTTTCAGCCCGAAATAAACGCGTTTTCTCAGCCCTTGGAATCGCAGTGTATCTGCCTGGCTCAGAAGAGCCCACTGAGTCAGCCCTTTACCCCAGTGTGCTGAAATTGTCAAAACGTGTTTTTCAGCAGAAATAAACACGTTTTGGCAACTTTGGTCACCAGCATGTAACTTATAGGGCAGGAACAGCACAGTTTTCAAAACGTGTTTTTCAGCCCGAAATAAACGCGTTTTCTCAGCCCTTAAAATCACAGTGTATCTGCCGGGCTCTGAAGAGCCCACTGAGTCAACCCTTAACACCAGTGTGCTGAAATTGTCAAAACGTGTTTTTCAGCAGAAATAAACACGTTTTGGCAACTTTGGTCACCACCATGTAACTTATAGGGCAAGAACAGCACAGTTTTCAAAACGTGTTTTTCAGCCCGAAATAAACGCGTTTTCTCAGCCCTTAAAATCACAGTGTATCTGCCTGGCTCAGAAGAGCCCACTGAGTCAGCCCTTAACCCCAGTGTGCTGAAATTGTTAAAACGTGTTTTTCAGCAGAAATAAACACGTTTTGGCAACTTTGGTCACCACCATGTAACTTATAGGGCAAGAACAGCACTGTTTTCAAAACGTGTTTTTCAGCCCGAAATAAACGCGTTTTCTCAGCCCTTAGAATCGCAGTGTATCTGCCTGGCTCAGAAGAGCCCACTGAGTCAGCCCTTAACCCCAGTGTGCTGAAGTTGTCAAAACGTGTATTTCAGCAGAAATAAACACGTTTTGGCAACTTTGGTCACCACCATGTAACTTATAGGGCAGGAACAGCACAGTTTTCAAAACGTGTTTTTCAGCCCGAAATAAACGCGTTTTCTCAGCCCTTAGAATCGCAGTGTATCTGCCTGGCTCTGAAGCGCCCACTGAGTCAGCCCTTAACCCCAGTGTGCTGAAATTGTCAAAACGTGTTTTTCAGCAGAAATAAACACGTTTTGGCAACTTTGGTTACCACCATGTAACTTATAGGGCAAGAACAGCACAGTTTTCAAAACGTGTTTTTCAGCCCGAAATAAACGCGTTTTCTCAGCCCTTAGAATCGCAGTGTATCTGCCTGGCTCTGAAGAGCCCACTGTGTCAGCCCTTAACCCCAGTGTGCTGAAATTGTCAAAACGTGTTTTTCAGCAGAAATAAACACGTTTTGGCAACTTTGGTCACCACCATGTAACTTATAGGGCAAGAACAGCACAGTTTTCAAAACGTGTTTTCCAGCCCGAAATAAACGCGTTTTCTCAGCCCTTGGAATCGCAGTGTATCTACCTGGCTCTGAAGAGCCCACTGAGTCAGCCCTTAACCCCAGTGTGCTGAAGTTGTCAAAACGTGTTTTTCAGCAGAAATAAACACGTTTTGGCAACTTTGGTCACCACCATGTAACTTATAGGGCAAGAACAGCACAGTTTTCAAAACGTGTTTTTCAGCCCGAAATAAACGCGTTTTCTCAGCCCTTGGAATCGCAGTGTATCTGCCTGGCTCAGAAGAGCCCACTGAGTCAACCCTTTACCCCAGTGTGCTGAAATTGTCAAAACGTGTTTTTCAGCAGAAATCAACACGTTTTGGCAACTTTGGTCACCACCATGTAACTTATAGGGCAAGAACAGCACAGTTTTCAAAACGTGTTTTTCAGCCCGAAATAAACGCGTTTTCTCAGCCCTTAGAATCGCAGTGTATATGCCTGGCTCTGAAGAGCCCACTGAGTCAGCCCTTAACCCCAGTGTGCTGAAATTGTCAAAACGTGTTTTTCAGCAGAAATAAACACGTTTTGGCAACTTTGGTCACCAGCATGTAACTTATAGGGCAAGAACAGCACAGTTTTCAAAACGTGTTTTTCAGCCCGAAATAAACGCGTTTTCTCAGCCCTTAGAATCGCAGTGTATCTGCCTGGCTCAGAAGAGCCCACTGAGTCAGCCCTTAACCCCAGTGTGCTGAAGTTGTCAAAACGTGTATTTCAGCAGAAATAAACACGTTTTGGCAACTTTGGTCACCACCATGTAACTTATAGGGCAAGAACAGCACAGTTTTCAAAACGTGTTTTTCAGCCCGAAAAAAAACGCGTTTTCTCAGCCCTTGGAATCGCAGTGTATCTGCCTGGCTCAGAAGAGCCCACTGAGTCAGCCCTTAACCCCAGTGTGCTGAAATTGTTAAAACGTGTTTTTCAGCAGAAATAAACACGTTTTGGCAACTTTGGTCACCACCATGTAACTTATAGGGCAAGAACAGCACTGTTTTCAAAACGTGTTTTTCAGCCCGAAATAAACGCGTTTTCTCAGCCTTTAGAATCGCAGTGTATCTGCCTGGCTCAGAAGAGCCCACTGAGTCAGCCCTTTACCCCAGTGTGCTGAAATTGTCAAAACGTGTTTTTCAGCAGAAATAAACACGTTTTGGCAACTTTGGTCACCAGTATGTAACTTATAGGGCAGGAACAGCACAGTTTTCAAAACGTGTTTTTCAGCCCGAAATAAACGCGTTTTCTCAGCCCTTAAAATCACAGTGTATCTGCCTGGCTCTGAAGAGCCCACTGAGTCAGCCCTTAACACCAGTGTGCTGAAATTGTCAAAACGTGTTTTTCAGCAGAAATAAACACGTTTTGGCAACTTTGGTCACCACCATGTAACTTATAGGGCAAGAACAGCACAGTTTTCAAAACGTGTTTTTCAGACCGAAATGAACGCGTTTTCTCAGCCCTTAAAATCACAGTGTATCTGCCTGGCTCAGAAGAGCACACTGAGTCAGCCCTTAACCCCAGTGTGCTGAAATTGTTAAAACGTGTTATTCAGCAGAAATAAACACGTTTTGGCAACTTTGGTCACCACCATGTAACTTATAGGGCAAGAACAGCACTGTTTTCAAAACGTGTTTTTCAGCAAGAAATAAACGCGTTTTCTCAGCCCTTAGAATCGCAGTGTATCTGCCTGGCTCAGAAGAGCCCACTGAGTCAGCCCTTAACCCCAGTGTGCTGAAGTTGTCAAAACGTGTATTTCAGCAGAAATAAACACGTTTTGGCAACTTTGGTCACCACCATGTAACTTATAGGGCAGGAACAGCACAGTTTTCAAAACGTGTTTTTCAGCCCGAAATAAACGCGTTTTCTCAGCCCTTAGAATCGCAGTGTATCTGCCTGGCTCTGAAGAGCCCACTGTGTCAGCCCTTAACCCCAGTGTGCTGAAATTGTCAAAACGTGTTTTTCAGCAGAAATAAACACGTTTTGGCAACTTTGGTCACCACCATGTAACTTATAGGGCAAGAACAGCACAGTTTTCAAAACGTGTTTTTCAGCCCGAAATAAACGCGTTTTCTCAGCCCTTGGAATCGCAGTGTATCTGCCTGGCTCAGAAGAGCCCACTGAGTCAGCCCTTTACCCCAGTGTGCTGAAATTGTCAAAACGTGTTTTTCAGCAGAAATAAACACGTTTTGGCAACTTTGGTCACCAGCATGTAACTTATAGGGCAGGAACAGCACAGTTTTCAAAACGTGTTTTTCAGCCCGAAATAAACGCGTTTTCTCAGCCCTTAAAATCACAGTGTATCTGCCTGGCTCTGAAGAGCCCACTGAGTCAGCCCTTAACACCAGTGTGCTGAAATTGTCAAAACGTGTTTTTCAGCAGAAATAAACACGTTTTGGCAACTTTGGTCACCACCATGTAACTTATAGGGCAAGAACAGCACTGTTTTCAAAACGTGTTTTTCAGCCCGAAATAAACGCGTTTTCTCAGCCCTTAGAATCGCAGTGTATCTGCCTGGCTCAGAAGAGCCCACTGAGTCAGCCCTTAACCCCAGTGTGCTGAAGTTGTCAAAACGTGTATTTCAGCAGAAATAAACACGTTTTGGCAACTTTGGTCACCACCATGTAACTTATAGGGCAGGAACAGCACAGTTTTCAAAACGTGTTTTTCAGCCCGAAATAAACGCGTTTTCTCAGCCCTTAGAATCGCAGTGTATCTGCCTGGCTCTGAAGCGCCCACTGAGTCAGCCCTTAACCCCAGTGTGCTGAAATTGTCAAAACGTGTTTTTCAGCAGAAATAAACACGTTTTGGCAACTTTGGTTACCACCATGTAACTTATAGGGCAAGAACAGCACAGTTTTCAAAACGTGTTTTTCAGCCCGAAATAAACGCGTTTTCTCAGCCCTTGGAATCGCAGTGTATCTGCCTGGCTCAGAAGAGCCCACTGAGTCAGCCCTTTACCCCAGTGTGCTGAAATTGTCAAAACGTGTTTTTCAGCAGAAATAAACACGTTTTGGCAACTTTGGTCACCAGCATGTAACTTATAGGGCAAGAACAGCACAGTTTTCAAAACGTGTTTTTCAGCCCGAAATAAACGCGTTTTCTCAGCCCTTAAAATCACAGTGTATCTGCCTGGCTCTGAAGAGCCCACTGAGTCAGCCCTTAACCCCAGTGTGCTGAAGTTGTCAAAACGTGTATTTCAGCAGAAATAAACACGTTTTGGCAACTTTGGTCTCCAGCATGTAACTTATAGGGCAGGAACAGCACAGTTTTCAAAACGTGTTTTCCAGCCCGAAATAAACGCGTTTTCTCAGCCCTTAAAATCACAGTGTATCTGCCTGGCTCTGAAGAGCCCACTGAGTCAGCCCTTAACACCAGTGTGCTGAAATTGTCAAAACGTGTTTTTCAGCAGAAATAAACACGTTTTGGCAACTTTGGTCACCACCATGTAACTTATAGGGCAAGAACAGCACAGTTTTCAAAACGTGTTTTTCAGCCCGAAATAAACGCGTTTTCTCAGCCCTTAAAATCACAGTGTATCTGCCTGGCTCAGAAGAGCCCACTGAGTCAGCCCTTAACCCCAGTGTGCTGAAATTGTTAAAACGTGTTTTTCAGCAGAAATCAACACGTTTTGGCAACTTTGGTCACCACCATGTAACTTATAGGGCAAGAACAGCACAGTTTTCAAAACGTGTTTTTCAGCCCGAAATAAACGCGTTTTCTCAGCTCTTAAAATCACAGTGTATCTGCATGGCTCAGAAGAGCCCACTGAGTCAGCCCTTAACCCCAGTGTGCTGAAATTGTTAAAACGTGTTTTTCAGCAGAAATAAACACGTTTTGGCAACTTTGGTCACCACCATGTAACTTATAGGGCAAGAACAGCACTGTTTTCAAAACGTGTTTTTCAGCCCGAAATAAACGCGTTTTCTCAGCCCTTAGAATCGCAGTGTATCTGCCTGGCTCAGAAGAGCCCACTGAGTCAGCCCTTAACCCCAGTGTGCTGAAGTTGTCAAAACGTGTATTTCAGCAGAAATAAACACGTTTTGGCAACTTTGGTCACCACCATGTAACTTATAGGGCAGGAACAGCACAGTTTTCAAAACGTGTTTTTCAGCCCGAAATAAACGCGTTTTCTCAGCCCTTAGAATCGCAGTGTATCTGCCTGGCTCTGAAGAGCCCACTGTGTCAGCCCTTAACCCCAGTGTGCTGAAATTGTCAAAACGTGTTTTTCAGCAGAAATAAACACGTTTTGGCAACTTTGGTCACCACCATGTAACTTATAGGGCAAGAACAGCACAGTTTTCAAAACGTGTTTTTCAGCCCGAAATAAACGCGTTTTCTCAGCCCTTGGAATCGCAGTGTATCTGCCTGGCTCAGAAGAGCCCACTGAGTCAGCCCTTTACCCCAGTGTGCTGAAATTGTCAAAACGTGTTTTTCAGCAGAAATAAACACGTTTTGGCAACTTTGGTCACCAGCATGTAACTTATAGGGCAGGAACAGCACAGTTTTCAAAACGTGTTTTTCAGCCCGAAATAAACGCGTTTTCTCAGCCCTTAAAATCACAGTGTATCTGCCTGGCTCTGAAGAGCCCACTGAGTCAGCCCTTAACACCAGTGTGCTGAAATTGTCAAAACGTGTTTTTCAGCAGAAATAAACACGTTTTGGCAACTTTGGTCACCACCATGTAACTTATAGGGCAAGAACAGCACAGTTTTCAAAACGTGTTTTTCAGCCCGAAATAAACGCGTTTTCTCAGCCCTTAAAATCACAGTGTATCTGCCTGGCTCAGAAGAGCCCACTGAGTCAGCCCTTAACCCCAGTGTGCTGAAATTGTTAAAACGTGTTTTTCAGCAGAAATAAACACGTTTTGGCAACTTTGGTCACCACCATGTAACTTATAGGGCAAGAACAGCACTGTTTTCAAAACGTGTTTTTCAGCCCGAAATAAACGCGTTTTCTCAGCCCTTAGAATCGCAGTGTATCTGCCTGGCTCAGAAGAGCCCACTGAGTCAGCCCTTAACCCCAGTGTGCTGAAGTTGTCAAAACGTGTATTTCAGCAGAAATAAACACGTTTTGGCAACTTTGGTCACCACCATGTAACTTATAGGGCAGGAACAGCACAGTTTTCAAAACGTGTTTTTCAGCCCGAAATAAACGCGTTTTCTCAGCCCTTAGAATCGCAGTGTATCTGCCTGGCTCTGAAGCGCCCACTGAGTCAGCCCTTAACCCCAGTGTGCTGAAATTGTCAAAACGTGTTTTTCAGCAGAAATAAACACGTTTTGGCAACTTTGGTTACCACCATGTAACTTATAGGGCAAGAACAGCACAGTTTTCAAAACGTGTTTTTCAGCCCGAAATAAACGCGTTTTCTCAGCCCTTGGAATCGCAGTGTATCTGCCTGGCTCAGAAGAGCCCACTGAGTCAGCCCTTTACCCCAGTGTGCTGAAATTGTCAAAACGTGTTTTTCAGCAGAAATAAACACGTTTTGGCAACTTTGGTCACCAGCATGTAACTTATAGGGCAGGAACAGCACAGTTTTCAAAACGTGTTTTTCAGCCCGAAATAAACGCGTTTTCTCAGCCCTTAAAATCACAGTGTATCTGCCGGGCTCTGAAGAGCCCACTGAGTCAACCCTTAACACCAGTGTGCTGAAATTGTCAAAACGTGTTTTTCAGCAGAAATAAACACGTTTTGGCAACTTTGGTCACCACCATGTAACTTATAGGGCAAGAACAGCACAGTTTTCAAAACGTGTTTTTCAGCCCGAAATAAACGCGTTTTCTCAGCCCTTAAAATCACAGTGTATCTGCCTGGCTCAGAAGAGCCCACTGAGTCAGCCCTTAACCCCAGTGTGCTGAAATTGTTAAAACGTGTTTTTCAGCAGAAATAAACACGTTTTGGCAACTTTGGTCACCACCATGTAACTTATAGGGCAAGAACAGCACTGTTTTCAAAACGTGTTTTTCAGCCCGAAATAAACGCGTTTTCTCAGCCCTTAGAATCGCAGTGTATCTGCCTGGCTCAGAAGAGCCCACTGAGTCAGCCCTTAACCCCAGTGTGCTGAAGTTGTCAAAACGTGTATTTCAGCAGAAATAAACACGTTTTGGCAACTTTGGTCACCACCATGTAACTTATAGGGCAGGAACAGCACAGTTTTCAAAACGTGTTTTTCAGCCCGAAATAAACGCGTTTTCTCAGCCCTTAGAATCGCAGTGTATCTGCCTGGCTCTGAAGCGCCCACTGAGTCAGCCCTTAACCCCAGTGTGCTGAAATTGTCAAAACGTGTTTTTCAGCAGAAATAAACACGTTTTGGCAACTTTGGTTACCACCATGTAACTTATAGGGCAAGAACAGCACAGTTTTCAAAACGTGTTTTTCAGCCCGAAATAAACGCGTTTTCTCAGCCCTTAGAATCGCAGTGTATCTGCCTGGCTCTGAAGAGCCCACTGTGTCAGCCCTTAACCCCAGTGTGCTGAAATTGTCAAAACGTGTTTTTCAGCAGAAATAAACACGTTTTGGCAACTTTGGTCACCACCATGTAACTTATAGGGCAAGAACAGCACAGTTTTCAAAACGTGTTTTCCAGCCCGAAATAAACGCGTTTTCTCAGCCCTTGGAATCGCAGTGTATCTACCTGGCTCTGAAGAGCCCACTGAGTCAGCCCTTAACCCCAGTGTGCTGAAGTTGTCAAAACGTGTTTTTCAGCAGAAATAAACACGTTTTGGCAACTTTGGTCACCACCATGTAACTTATAGGGCAAGAACAGCACAGTTTTCAAAACGTGTTTTTCAGCCCGAAATAAACGCGTTTTCTCAGCCCTTGGAATCGCAGTGTATCTGCCTGGCTCAGAAGAGCCCACTGAGTCAACCCTTTACCCCAGTGTGCTGAAATTGTCAAAACGTGTTTTTCAGCAGAAATCAACACGTTTTGGCAACTTTGGTCACCACCATGTAACTTATAGGGCAAGAACAGCACAGTTTTCAAAACGTGTTTTTCAGCCCGAAATAAACGCGTTTTCTCAGCCCTTAGAATCGCAGTGTATATGCCTGGCTCTGAAGAGCCCACTGAGTCAGCCCTTAACCCCAGTGTGCTGAAATTGTCAAAACGTGTTTTTCAGCAGAAATAAACACGTTTTGGCAACTTTGGTCACCAGCATGTAACTTATAGGGCAAGAACAGCACAGTTTTCAAAACGTGTTTTTCAGCCCGAAATAAACGCGTTTTCTCAGCCCTTAGAATCGCAGTGTATCTGCCTGGCTCAGAAGAGCCCACTGAGTCAGCCCTTAACCCCAGTGTGCTGAAGTTGTCAAAACGTGTATTTCAGCAGAAATAAACACGTTTTGGCAACTTTGGTCACCACCATGTAACTTATAGGGCAAGAACAGCACAGTTTTCAAAACGTGTTTTTCAGCCCGAAAAAAAACGCGTTTTCTCAGCCCTTGGAATCGCAGTGTATCTGCCTGGCTCAGAAGAGCCCACTGAGTCAGCCCTTAACCCCAGTGTGCTGAAATTGTTAAAACGTGTTTTTCAGCAGAAATAAACACGTTTTGGCAACTTTGGTCACCACCATGTAACTTATAGGGCAAGAACAGCACTGTTTTCAAAACGTGTTTTTCAGCCCGAAATAAACGCGTTTTCTCAGCCTTTAGAATCGCAGTGTATCTGCCTGGCTCAGAAGAGCCCACTGAGTCAGCCCTTTACCCCAGTGTGCTGAAATTGTCAAAACGTGTTTTTCAGCAGAAATAAACACGTTTTGGCAACTTTGGTCACCAGTATGTAACTTATAGGGCAGGAACAGCACAGTTTTCAAAACGTGTTTTTCAGCCCGAAATAAACGCGTTTTCTCAGCCCTTAAAATCACAGTGTATCTGCCTGGCTCTGAAGAGCCCACTGAGTCAGCCCTTAACACCAGTGTGCTGAAATTGTCAAAACGTGTTTTTCAGCAGAAATAAACACGTTTTGGCAACTTTGGTCACCACCATGTAACTTATAGGGCAAGAACAGCACAGTTTTCAAAACGTGTTTTTCAGACCGAAATGAACGCGTTTTCTCAGCCCTTAAAATCACAGTGTATCTGCCTGGCTCAGAAGAGCACACTGAGTCAGCCCTTAACCCCAGTGTGCTGAAATTGTTAAAACGTGTTATTCAGCAGAAATAAACACGTTTTGGCAACTTTGGTCACCACCATGTAACTTATAGGGCAAGAACAGCACTGTTTTCAAAACGTGTTTTTCAGCAAGAAATAAACGCGTTTTCTCAGCCCTTAGAATCGCAGTGTATCTGCCTGGCTCAGAAGAGCCCACTGAGTCAGCCCTTAACCCCAGTGTGCTGAAGTTGTCAAAACGTGTATTTCAGCAGAAATAAACACGTTTTGGCAACTTTGGTCACCACCATGTAACTTATAGGGCAGGAACAGCACAGTTTTCAAAACGTGTTTTTCAGCCCGAAATAAACGCGTTTTCTCAGCCCTTAGAATCGCAGTGTATCTGCCTGGCTCTGAAGAGCCCACTGTGTCAGCCCTTAACCCCAGTGTGCTGAAATTGTCAAAACGTGTTTTTCAGCAGAAATAAACACGTTTTGGCAACTTTGGTCACCACCATGTAACTTATAGGGCAAGAACAGCACAGTTTTCAAAACGTGTTTTTCAGCCCGAAATAAACGCGTTTTCTCAGCCCTTGGAATCGCAGTGTATCTGCCTGGCTCAGAAGAGCCCACTGAGTCAGCCCTTTACCCCAGTGTGCTGAAATTGTCAAAACGTGTTTTTCAGCAGAAATAAACACGTTTTGGCAACTTTGGTCACCAGCATGTAACTTATAGGGCAGGAACAGCACAGTTTTCAAAACGTGTTTTTCAGCCCGAAATAAACGCGTTTTCTCAGCCCTTAAAATCACAGTGTATCTGCCTGGCTCTGAAGAGCCCACTGAGTCAGCCCTTAACACCAGTGTGCTGAAATTGTCAAAACGTGTTTTTCAGCAGAAATAAACACGTTTTGGCAACTTTGGTCACCACCATGTAACTTATAGGGCAAGAACAGCACAGTTTTCAAAACGTGTTTTTCAGCCCGAAATAAACGCGTTTTCTCAGCCCTTAAAATCACAGTGTATCTGCCTGGCTCAGAAGAGCCCACTGAGTCAGCCCTTAACCCCAGTGTGCTGAAATTGTTAAAACGTGTTTTTCAGCAGAAATAAACACGTTTTGGCAACTTTGGTCACCACCATGTAACTTATAGGGCAAGAACAGCACTGTTTTCAAAACGTGTTTTTCAGCCCGAAATAAACGCGTTTTCTCAGCCCTTAGAATCGCAGTGTATCTGCCTGGCTCAGAAGAGCCCACTGAGTCAGCCCTTAACCCCAGTGTGCTGAAGTTGTCAAAACGTGTATTTCAGCAGAAATAAACACGTTTTGGCAACTTTGGTCACCACCATGTAACTTATAGGGCAGGAACAGCACAGTTTTCAAAACGTGTTTTTCAGCCCGAAATAAACGCGTTTTCTCAGCCCTTAGAATCGCAGTGTATCTGCCTGGCTCTGAAGCGCCCACTGAGTCAGCCCTTAACCCCAGTGTGCTGAAATTGTCAAAACGTGTTTTTCAGCAGAAATAAACACGTTTTGGCAACTTTGGTTACCACCATGTAACTTATAGGGCAAGAACAGCACAGTTTTCAAAACGTGTTTTTCAGCCCGAAATAAACGCGTTTTCTCAGCCCTTGGAATCGCAGTGTATCTGCCTGGCTCAGAAGAGCCCACTGAGTCAGCCCTTTACCCCAGTGTGCTGAAATTGTCAAAACGTGTTTTTCAGCAGAAATAAACACGTTTTGGCAACTTTGGTCACCAGCATGTAACTTATAGGGCAGGAACAGCACAGTTTTCAAAACGTGTTTTTCAGCCCGAAATAAACGCGTTTTCTCAGCCCTTAAAATCACAGTGTATCTGCCTGGCTCTGAAGAGCCCACTGAGTCAACCCTTAACACCAGTGTGCTGAAATTGTCAAAACGTGTTTTTCAGCAGAAATAAACACGTTTTGGCAACTTTGGTCACCACCATGTAACTTATAGGGCAAGAACAGCACAGTTTTCAAAACGTGTTTTTCAGCCCGAAATAAACGCGTTTTCTCAGCCCTTAAAATCACAGTGTATCTGCCTGGCTCAGAAGAGCCCACTGAGTCAGCCCTTAACCCCAGTGTGCTGAAATTGTTAAAACGTGTTTTTCAGCAGAAATAAACACGTTTTGGGAACTTTGGTCACCACCATGTAACTTATAGGGCAAGAACAGCACTGTTTTCAAAACGTGTTTTTCAGCCCGAAATAAACGCGTTTTCTCAGCCCTTAGAATCGCAGTGTATCTGCCTGGCTCAGAAGAGCCCACTGAGTCAGCCCTTAACCCCAGTGTGCTGAAGTTGTCAAAACGTGTATTTCAGCAGAAATAAACACGTTTTGGCAACTTTGGTCACCACCATGTAACTTATAGGGCAGGAACAGCACAGTTTTCAAAACGTGTTTTTCAGCCCGAAATAAACGCGTTTTCTCAGCCCTTAGAATCGCAGTGTATCTGCCTGGCTCTGAAGCGCCCACTGAGTCAGCCCTTAACCCCAGTGTGCTGAAATTGTCAAAACGTGTTTTTCAGCAGAAATAAACACGTTTTGGCAACTTTGGTTACCACCATGTAACTTATAGGGCAGGAACAGCACAGTTTTCAAAACGTGTTTTTCAGCCCGAAATAAACGCGTTTTCTCAGCCCTTAGAATCGCAGTGTATCTGCCTGGCTCTGAAGAGCCCACTGTGTCAGCCCTTAACCCCAGTGTGCTGAAATTGTCAAAACGTGTTTTTCAGCAGAAATAAACACGTTTTGGCAACTTTGGTCACCACCATGTAACTTATAGGGCAAGAACAGCACAGTTTTCAAAACGTGTTTTCCAGCCCGAAATAAACGCGTTTTCTCAGCCCTTGGAATCGCAGTGTATCTACCTGGCTCTGAAGAGCCCACTGAGTCAGCCCTTAACCCCAGTGTGCTGAAGTTGTCAAAACGTGTTTTTCAGCAGAAATAAACACGTTTTGGCAACTTTGGTCACCACCATGTAACTTATAGGGCAAGAACAGCACAGTTTTCAAAACGTGTTTTTCAGCCCGAAATAAACGCGTTTTCTCAGCCCTTGGAATCGCAGTGTATCTGCCTGGCTCAGAAGAGCCCACTGAGTCAACCCTTTACCCCAGTGTGCTGAAATTGTCAAAACGTGTTTTTCAGCAGAAATCAATACGTTTTGGCAACTTTGGTCACCACCATGTAACTTATAGGGCAAGAACAGCACAGTTTTCAAAACGTGTTTTTCAGCCCGAAATAAACGCGTTTTCTCAGCCCTTAGAATCGCAGTGTATATGCCTGGCTCTGAAGAGCCCACTGAGTCAGCCCTTAACCCCAGTGTGCTGAAATTGTCAAAACGTGTTTTTCAGCAGAAATAAACACGTTTTGGCAACTTTGGTCACCAGCATGTAACTTATAGGGCAAGAACAGCACAGTTTTCAAAACGTGTTTTTCAGCCCGAAATAAACGCGTTTTCTCAGCCCTTAGAATCGCAGTGTATCTGCCTGGCTCAGAAGAGCCCACTGAGTCAGCCCTTAACCCCAGTGTGCTGAAGTTGTCAAAACGTGTATTTCAGCAGAAATAAACACGTTTTGGCAACTTTGGTCACCACCATGTAACTTATAGGGCAAGAACAGCACAGTTTTCAAAACGTGTTTTTCAGCCCGAAAAAAAACGCGTTTTCTCAGCCCTTGGAATCGCAGTGTATCTGCCTGGCTCAGAAGAGCCCACTGAGTCAGCCCTTAACCCCAGTGTGCTGAAATTGTTAAAACGTGTTTTTCAGCAGAAATAAACACGTTTTGGCAACTTTGGTCACCACCATGTAACTTATAGGGCAAGAACAGCACTGTTTTCAAAACGTGTTTTTCAGCCCGAAATAAACGCGTTTTCTCAGCCTTTAGAATCGCAGTGTATCTGCCTGGCTCAGAAGAGCCCACTGAGTCAGCCCTTTACCCCAGTGTGCTGAAATTGTCAAAACGTGTTTTTCAGCAGAAATAAACACGTTTTGGCAACTTTGGTCACCAGTATGTAACTTATAGGGCAGGAACAGCACAGTTTTCAAAACGTGTTTTTCAGCCCGAAATAAACGCGTTTTCTCAGCCCTTAAAATCACAGTGTATCTGCCTGGCTCTGAAGAGCCCACTGAGTCAGCCCTTAACACCAGTGTGCTGAAATTGTCAAAACGTGTTTTTCAGCAGAAATAAACACGTTTTGGCAACTTTGGTCACCACCATGTAACTTATAGGGCAAGAACAGCACAGTTTTCAAAACGTGTTTTTCAGACCGAAATGAACGCGTTTTCTCAGCCCTTAAAATCACAGTGTATCTGCCTGGCTCAGAAGAGCACACTGAGTCAGCCCTTAACCCCAGTGTGCTGAAATTGTTAAAACGTGTTATTCAGCAGAAATAAACACGTTTTGGCAACTTTGGTCACCACCATGTAACTTATAGGGCAAGAACAGCACTGTTTTCAAAACGTGTTTTTCAGCAAGAAATAAACGCGTTTTCTCAGCCCTTAGAATCGCAGTGTATCTGCCTGGCTCAGAAGAGCCCACTGAGTCAGCCCTTAACCCCAGTGTGCTGAAGTTGTCAAAACGTGTATTTCAGCAGAAATAAACACGTTTTGGCAACTTTGGTCACCACCATGTAACTTATAGGGCAGGAACAGCACAGTTTTCAAAACGTGTTTTTCAGCCCGAAATAAACGCGTTTTCTCAGCCCTTAGAATCGCAGTGTATCTGCCTGGCTCTGAAGAGCCCACTGTGTCAGCCCTTAACCCCAGTGTGCTGAAATTGTCAAAACGTGTTTTTCAGCAGAAATAAACACGTTTTGGCAACTTTGGTCACCACCATGTAACTTATAGGGCAAGAACAGCACAGTTTTCAAAACGTGTTTTTCAGCCCGAAATAAACGCGTTTTCTCAGCCCTTGGAATCGCAGTGTATCTGCCTGGCTCAGAAGAGCCCACTGAGTCAGCCCTTTACCCCAGTGTGCTGAAATTGTCAAAACGTGTTTTTCAGCAGAAATAAACACGTTTTGGCAACTTTGGTCACCAGCATGTAACTTATAGGGCAGGAACAGCACAGTTTTCAAAACGTGTTTTTCAGCCCGAAATAAACGCGTTTTCTCAGCCCTTAAAATCGCAGTGTATCTGCCTGGCTCTGAAGAGCCCACTGAGTCAGCCCTTAACACCAGTGTGCTGAAATTGTCAAAACGTGTTTTTCAGCAGAAATAAACACGTTTTGGCAACTTTGGTCACCACCATGTAACTTATAGGGCAAGAACAGCACAGTTTTCAAAACGTGTTTTTCAGCCCGAAATAAACGCGTTTTCTCAGCCCTTAAAATCGCAGTGTATCTGCCTGGCTCAGAAGAGCCCACTGAGTCAGCCCTTAACCCCAGTGTGCTGAAATTGTTAAAACGTGTTTTTCAGCAGAAATAAACACGTTTTGGCAACTTTGGTCACCACCATGTAACTTATAGGGCAAGAACAGCACTGTTTTCAAAACGTGTTTTTCAGCCCGAAATAAACGCGTTTTCTCAGCCCTTAGAATCGCAGTGTATCTGCCTGGCTCAGAAGAGCCCACTGAGTCAGCCCTTAACCCCAGTGTGCTGAAGTTGTCAAAACGTGTATTTCAGCAGAAATAAACACGTTTTGGCAACTTTGGTCACCACCATGTAACTTATAGGGCAGGAACAGCACAGTTTTCAAAACGTGTTTTTCAGCCCGAAATAAACGCGTTTTCTCAGCCCTTAGAATCGCAGTGTATCTGCCTGGCTCAGAAGCGCCCACTGAGTCAGCCCTTAACCCCAGTGTGCTGAAATTGTCAAAACGTGTTTTTCAGCAGAAATAAACACGTTTTGGCAACTTTGGTTACCACCATGTAACTTATAGGGCAAGAACAGCACAGTTTTCAAAACGTGTTTTTCAGCCCGAAATAAACGCGTTTTCTCAGCCCTTGGAATCGCAGTGTATCTGCCTGGCTCAGAAGAGCCCACTGAGTCAGCCCTTTACCCCAGTGTGCTGAAATTGTCAAAACGTGTTTTTCAGCAGAAATAAACACGTTTTGGCAACTTTGGTCACCAGCATGTAACTTATAGGGCAGGAACAGCACAGTTTTCAAAACGTGTTTTTCAGCCCGAAATAAACGCGTTTTCTCAGCCCTTAAAATCACAGTGTATCTGCCTGGCTCTGAAGAGCCCACTGAGTCAACCCTTAACACCAGTGTGCTGAAATTGTCAAAACGTGTTTTTCAGCAGAAATAAACACGTTTTGGCAACTTTGGTCACCACCATGTAACTTATAGGGCAAGAACAGCACAGTTTTCAAAACGTGTTTTTCAGCCCGAAATAAACGCGTTTTCTCAGCCCTTAAAATCACAGTGTATCTGCCTGGCTCAGAAGAGCCCACTGAGTCAGCCCTTAACCCCAGTGTGCTGAAATTGTTAAAACGTGTTTTTCAGCAGAAATAAACACGTTTTGGCAACTTTGGTCACCACCATGTAACTTATAGGGCAGGAACAGCACTGTTTTCAAAACGTGTTTTTCAGCCCGAAATAAACGCGTTTTCTCAGCCCTTAGAATCGCAGTGTATCTGCCTGGCTCAGAAGAGCCCACTGAGTCAGCCCTTAACCCCAGTGTGCTGAAGTTGTCAAAACGTGTATTTCAGCAGAAATAAACACGTTTTGGCAACTTTGGTCACCACCATGTAACTTATAGGGCAGGAACAGCACAGTTTTCAAAACGTGTTTTTCAGCCCGAAATAAACGCGTTTTCTCAGCCCTTAGAATCGCAGTGTATCTGCCTGGCTCTGAAGCGCCCACTGAGTCAGCCCTTAACCCCAGTGTGCTGAAATTGTCAAAACGTGTTTTTCAGCAGAAATAAACACGTTTTGGCAACTTTGGTTACCAACATGTAACTTATAGGGCAGGAACAGCACAGTTTTCAAAACGTGTTTTTCAGCCCGAAATAAACGCGTTTTCTCAGCCCTTAGAATCGCAGTGTATCTGCCTGGCTCTGAAGAGCCCACTGTGTCAGCCCTTAACCCCAGTGTGCTGAAATTGTCAAAACGTGTTTTTCAGCAGAAATAAACACGTTTTGGCAACTTTGGTCACCACCATGTAACTTATAGGGCAAGAACAGCACAGTTTTCAAAACGTGTTTTCCAGCCCGAAATAAACGCGTTTTCTCAGCCCTTGGAATCGCAGTGTATCTACCTGGCTCTGAAGAGCCCACTGAGTCAGCCCTTAACCCCAGTGTGCTGAAGTTGTCAAAACGTGTTTTTCAGCAGAAATAAACACGTTTTGGCAACTTTGGTCACCACCATGTAACTTATAGGGCAAGAACAGCACAGTTTTCAAAACGTGTTTTTCAGCCCGAAATAAACGCGTTTTCTCAGCCCTTGGAATCGCAGTGTATCTGCCTGGCTCAGAAGAGCCCACTGAGTCAACCCTTTACCCCAGTGTGCTGAAATTGTCAAAACGTGTTTTTCAGCAGAAATCAACACGTTTTGGCAACTTTGGTCACCACCATGTAACTTATAGGGCAAGAACAGCACAGTTTTCAAAACGTGTTTTTCAGCCCGAAATAAACGCGTTTTCTCAGCCCTTAGAATCGCAGTGTATATGCCTGGCTCTGAAGAGCCCACTGAGTCAGCCCTTAACCCCAGTGTGCTGAAATTGTCAAAACGTGTTTTTCAGCAGAAATAAACACGTTTTGGCAACTTTGGTCACCAGCATGTAACTTATAGGGCAAGAACAGCACAGTTTTCAAAACGTGTTTTTCAGCCCGAAATAAACGCGTTTTCTCAGCCCTTAGAATCGCAGTGTATCTGCCTGGCTCAGAAGAGCCCACTGAGTCAGCCCTTAACCCCAGTGTGCTGAAGTTGTCAAAACGTGTATTTCAGCAGAAATAAACACGTTTTGGCAACTTTGGTCACCACCATGTAACTTATAGGGCAAGAACAGCACAGTTTTCAAAACGTGTTTTTCAGACCGAAATGAACGCGTTTTCTCAGCCCTTAAAATCACAGTGTATCTGCCTGGCTCAGAAGAGCACACTGAGTCAGCCCTTAACCCCAGTGTGCTGAAATTGTTAAAACGTGTTTTTCAGCAGAAATAAACACGTTTTGGCAACTTTGGTCACCACCATGTAACTTATAGGGCAAGAACAGCACTGTTTTCAAAACGTGTTTTTCAGCCGAAATAAACGCGTTTTCTCAGCCTTTAGAATCGCAGTGTATCTGCCTGGCTCAGAAGAGCCCACTGAGTCAGCCCTTTACCCCAGTGTGCTGAAATTGTCAAAACGTGTTTTTCAGCAGAAATAAACACGTTTTGGCAACTTTGGTCACCAGTATGTAACTTATAGGGCAGGAACAGCACAGTTTTCAAAACGTGTTTTTCAGCCCGAAATAAACGCGTTTTCTCAGCCCTTAAAATCACAGTGTATCTGCCTGGCTCTGAAGAGCCCACTGAGTCAGCCCTTAACACCAGTGTGCTGAAATTGTCAAAACGTGTTTTTCAGCAGAAATAAACACGTTTTGGCAACTTTGGTCACCACCATGTAACTTATAGGGCAAGAACAGCACAGTTTTCAAAACGTGTTTTTCAGACCGAAATGAACGCGTTTTCTCAGCCCTTAAAATCACAGTGTATCTGCCTGGCTCAGAAGAGCACACTGAGTCAGCCCTTAACCCCAGTGTGCTGAAATTGTTAAAACGTGTTATTCAGCAGAAATAAACACGTTTTGGCAACTTTGGTCACCACCATGTAACTTATAGGGCAAGAACAGCACTGTTTTCAAAACGTGTTTTTCAGCAAGAAATAAACGCGTTTTCTCAGCCCTTAGAATCGCAGTGTATCTGCCTGGCTCAGAAGACCACACTGAGTCAGCCCTTAACCCCAGTGTGCTGAAGTTGTCAAAACGTGTATTTCAGCAGAAATAAACACGTTTTGGCAACTTTGGTCACCACCATGTAACTTATAGGGCAGGAACAGCACAGTTTTCAAAACGTGTTTTTCAGCCCGAAATAAACGCGTTTTCTCAGCCCTTAGAATCGCAGTGTATCTGCCTGGGTCTGAAGAGCCCACTGTGTCAGCCCTTAACCCCAGTGTGCTGAAATTGTCAAAACGTGTTTTTCAGCAGAAATAAACACGTTTTGGCAACTTTGGTCACCACCATGTAACTTATAGGGCAAGAACAGCACAGTTTTCAAAACGTGTTTTTCAGCCCGAAATAAACGCGTTTTCTCAGCCCTTGGAATCGCAGTGTATCTGCCTGGCTCAGAAGAGCCCACTGAGTCAGCCCTTTACCCCAGTGTGCTGAAATTGTCAAAACGTGTTTTTCAGCAGAAATAAACACGTTTTGGCAACTTTGGTCACCAGCATGTAACTTATAGGGCAGGAACAGCACAGTTTTCAAAACGTGTTTTTCAGCCCGAAATAAACGCGTTTTCTCAGCCCTTAAAATCGCAGTGTATCTGCCTGGCTCTGAAGAGCCCACTGAGTCAGCCCTTAACACCAGTGTGCTGAAATTGTCAAAACGTGTTTTTCAGCAGAAATAAACACGTTTTGGCAACTTTGGTCACCACCATGTAACTTATAGGGCAAGAACAGCACAGTTTTCAAAACGTGTTTTTCAGCCCGAAATAAACGCGTTTTCTCAGCCCTTAAAATCGCAGTGTATCTGCCTGGCTCAGAAGAGCCCACTGAGTCAGCCCTTAACCCCAGTGTGCTGAAATTGTTAAAACGTGTTTTTCAGCAGAAATAAACACGTTTTGGCAACTTTGGTCACCACCATGTAACTTATAGGGCAAGAACAGCACTGTTTTCAAAACGTGTTTTTCAGCCCGAAATAAACGCGTTTTCTCAGCCCTTAGAATCGCAGTGTATCTGCCTGGCTCAGAAGAGCCCACTGAGTCAGCCCTTAACCCCAGTGTGCTGAAGTTGTCAAAACGTGTATTTCAGCAGAAATAAACACGTTTTGGCAACTTTGGTCACCACCATGTAACTTATAGGGCAGGAACAGCACAGTTTTCAAAACGTGTTTTTCAGCCCGAAATAAACGCGTTTTCTCAGCCCTTAGAATCGCAGTGTATCTGCCTGGCTCAGAAGCGCCCACTGAGTCAGCCCTTAACCCCAGTGTGCTGAAATTGTCAAAACGTGTTTTTCAGCAGAAATAAACACGTTTTGGCAACTTTGGTTACCACCATGTAACTTATAGGGCAAGAACAGCACAGTTTTCAAAACGTGTTTTTCAGCCCGAAATAAACGCGTTTTCTCAGCCCTTGGAATCGCAGTGTATCTGCCTGGCTCAGAAGAGCCCACTGAGTCAGCCCTTTACCCCAGTGTGCTGAAATTGTCAAAACGTGTTTTTCAGCAGAAATAAACACGTTTTGGCAACTTTGGTCACCAGCATGTAACTTATAGGGCAGGAACAGTACAGTTTTCAAAACGTGTTTTTCAGCCCGAAATAAACGCGTTTTCTCAGCCCTTAAAATCACAGTGTATCTGCCTGGCTCTGAAGAGCCCACTGAGTCAACCCTTAACACCAGTGTGCTGAAATTGTCAAAACGTGTTTTTCAGCAGAAATAAACACGTTTTGGCAACTTTGGTCACCACCATGTAACTTATAGGGCAAGAACAGCACAGTTTTCAAAACGTGTTTTTCAGCCCGAAATAAACGCGTTTTCTCAGCCCTTAAAATCACAGTGTATCTGCCTGGCTCAGAAGAGCCCACTGAGTCAGCCCTTAACCCCAGTGTGCTGAAATTGTTAAAACGTGTTTTTCAGCAGAAATAAACACGTTTTGGCAACTTTGGTCACCACCATGTAACTTATAGGGCAGGAACAGCACTGTTTTCAAAACGTGTTTTTCAGCCCGAAATAAACGCGTTTTCTCAGCCCTTAGAATCGCAGTGTATCTGCCTGGCTCAGAAGAGCCCACTGAGTCAGCCCTTAACCCCAGTGTGCTGAAGTTGTCAAAACGTGTATTTCAGCAGAAATAAACACGTTTTGGCAACTTTGGTCACCACCATGTAACTTATAGGGCAGGAACAGCACAGTTTTCAAAACGTGTTTTTCAGCCCGAAATAAACGCGTTTTCTCAGCCCTTAGAATCGCAGTGTATCTGCCTGGCTCTGAAGCGCCCACTGAGTCAGCCCTTAACCCCAGTGTGCTGAAATTGTCAAAACGTGTTTTTCAGCAGAAATAAACACGTTTTGGCAACTTTGGTTACCAACATGTAACTTATAGGGCAGGAACAGCACAGTTTTCAAAACGTGTTTTTCAGCCCGAAATAAACGCGTTTTCTCAGCCCTTAGAATCGCAGTGTATCTGCCTGGCTCTGAAGAGCCCACTGTGTCAGCCCTTAACCCCAGTGTGCTGAAATTGTCAAAACGTGTTTTTCAGCAGAAATAAACACGTTTTGGCAACTTTGGTCACCACCATGTAACTTATAGGGCAAGAACAGCACAGTTTTCAAAACGTGTTTTCCAGCCCGAAATAAACGCGTTTTCTCAGCCCTTGGAATCGCAGTGTATCTACCTGGCTCTGAAGAGCCCACTGAGTCAGCCCTTAACCCCAGTGTGCTGAAGTTGTCAAAACGTGTTTTTCAGCAGAAATAAACACGTTTTGGCAACTTTGGTCACCACCATGTAACTTATAGGGCAAGAACAGCACAGTTTTCAAAACGTGTTTTTCAGCCCGAAATAAACGCGTTTTCTCAGCCCTTGGAATCGCAGTGTATCTGCCTGGCTCAGAAGAGCCCACTGAGTCAACCCTTTACCCCAGTGTGCTGAAATTGTCAAAACGTGTTTTTCAGCAGAAATCAACACGTTTTGGCAACTTTGGTCACCACCATGTAACTTATAGGGCAAGAACAGCACAGTTTTCAAAACGTGTTTTTCAGCCCGAAATAAACGCGTTTTCTCAGCCCTTAGAATCGCAGTGTATATGCCTGGCTCTGAAGAGCCCACTGAGTCAGCCCTTAACCCCAGTGTGCTGAAATTGTCAAAACGTGTTTTTCAGCAGAAATAAACACGTTTTGGCAACTTTGGTCACCAGCATGTAACTTATAGGGCAAGAACAGCACAGTTTTCAAAACGTGTTTTTCAGCCCGAAATAAACGCGTTTTCTCAGCCCTTAGAATCGCAGTGTATCTGCCTGGCTCAGAAGAGCCCACTGAGTCAGCCCTTAACCCCAGTGTGCTGAAGTTGTCAAAACGTGTATTTCAGCAGAAATAAACACGTTTTGGCAACTTTGGTCACCACCATGTAACTTATAGGGCAAGAACAGCACAGTTTTCAAAACGTGTTTTTCAGACCGAAATGAACGCGTTTTCTCAGCCCTTAAAATCACAGTGTATCTGCCTGGCTCAGAAGAGCACACTGAGTCAGCCCTTAACCCCAGTGTGCTGAAATTGTTAAAACGTGTTATTCAGCAGAAATAAACACGTTTTGGCAACTTTGGTCACCACCATGTAACTTATAGGGCAAGAACAGCACTGTTTTCAAAACGTGTTTTTCAGCAAGAAATAAACGCGTTATCTCAGCCCTTAGAATCGCAGTGTATCTGCCTGGCTCAGAAGAGCCCACTGAGTCAGCCCTTAACCCCAGTGTGCTGAAGTTGTCAAAACGTGTATTTCAGCAGAAATAAACACGTTTTGGCAACTTTGGTCACCACCATGTAACTTATAGGGCAAGAACAGGACAGTTATCAAAACGTGTTTTTCAGCCCGAAATAAACGCGTTTTCTCAGCCCTTAGAATCGCAATGTATCTGCCTGGCTCTAAAGAGCCCACTGAGTCAGCCCTTAACCCCAGTGTGCTGAAATTGTCAAAACGTGTTTTTCAGCAGAAATAAACACGTTTTGGCAACTTTGGTCACCACCATGTAACTTATAGGGCAAGAACAGCACAGTTTTCAAAACGTGTTTTTCAGCCCGAAATAAACGCGTTTTCTCAGCCCTTAGAATCGCAGTGTATCTGCCTGGCTCTGAAGAGCCCACTGTGTCAGCCCTTAACCCCAGTGTGCTGAAATTGTCAAAACGTGTTTTTCAGCAGAAATAAACACGTTTTGGCAACTTTGGTCACCACCATGTAACTTATAGGGCAAGAACAGCACAGTTTTCAAAACGTGTTTTTCAGCCCGAAATAAACGCGTTTTCTCAGCCCTTGGAATCGCAGTGTATCTGCCTGGCTCAGAAGAGCCCACTGAGTCAGCCCTTAACCCCAGTGTGCTGAAATTGTTAAAACGTGTTTTTCAGCAGAAATAAACACGTTTTGGCAACTTTGGTCACCACCATGTAACTTATAGGGCAAGAACAGCACTGTTTTCAAAACGTGTTTTTCAGCCCGAAATAAACGCGTTTTCTCAGCCCTTAGAATCGCAGTGTATCTGCCTGGCTCTGAAGAGCCCACTGTGTCAGCCCTTAACCCCAGTGTGCTGAAATTGTCAAAACGTGTTTTTCAGCAGAAATAAACACGTTTTGGCAACTTTGGTCACCACCATGTAACTTATAGGGCAAGAACAGCACAGTTTTCAAAACGTGTTTTTTAGCCCGAAATAAACGCGTTTTCTCAGCCCTTGGAATCGCAGTGTATCTGCCTGGCTCAGAAGAGCCCACTGAGTCAGCCCTTAACCCCAGTGTGCTGAAATTGTTAAAACGTGTTTTTCAGCAGAAATAAACACGTTTTGGCAACTTTGGTCACCACCATGTAACTTATAGGGCAAGAACAGCACTGTTTTCAAAACGTGTTTTTCAGCCCGAAATAAACGCGTTTTCTCAGCCTTTAGAATCGCAGTGTATCTGCCTGGCTCAGAAGAGCCCACTGAGTCAGCCCTTTACCCCAGTGTGCCGAAATTGTCAAAACGTGTTTTTCAGCAGAAATAAACACGTTTTGGCAACTTTGGTCACCAGTATGTAACTTATAGGGCAGGAACAGCACAGTTTTCAAAACGTGTTTTTCAGCCCGAAATAAACGCGTTTTCTCAGCCCTTAAAATCACAGTGTATCTGCCTGGCTCTGAAGAGCCCACTGAGTCAGCCCTTAACCCCAGTGTGCTGAAATTGTTAAAACGTGTTTTTCAGCAGAAATAAACACGTTTTGGCAACTTTGGTCACCACCATGTAACTTATAGGGCAAGAACAGCACTGTTTTCAAAACGTGTTTTTCAGCCCGAAATAAACGCGTTTTCTCAGCCTTTAGAATCGCAGTGTATCTGCCTGGCTCAGAAGAGCCCACTGAGTCAGCCCTTTACCCCAGTGTGCTGAAATTGTCAAAACGTGTTTTTCAGCAGAAATAAACACGTTTTGGCAACTTTGGTCACCAGTATGTAACTTATAGGGCAGGAACAGCACAGTTTTCAAAACGTGTTTTTCAGCCCGAAATAAACGCGTTTTCTCAGCCCTTAAAATCACAGTGTATCTGCCTGGCTCTGAAGAGCCCACTGAGTCAGCCCTTAACACCAGTGTGCTGAAATTGTCAAAACGTGTTTTTCAGCAGAAATAAACACGTTTTGGCAACTTTGGTCACCACCATGTAACTTATAGGGCAAGAACAGCACAGTTTTCAAAACGTGTTTTTCAGACCGAAATGAACGCGTTTTCTCAGCCCTTAAAATCACAGTGTATCTGCCTTGCTCAGAAGAGCCCACTGAGTCAGCCCTTAACCCCAGTGTGCTGAAATTGTTAAAACGTGTTTTTCAGCAGAAATAAACACGTTTTGGCAACTTTGGTCACCACCATGTAACTTATAGGGCAAGAACAGCACAGTTATCAAAACGTGTTTTTCAGCCCGAAATAAACGCGTTTTCTCAGCCCTTAGAATCGCAGTGTATCTGCCTGGCTCTGAAGAGCCCACTGAGTCAGCCCTTAACCCCAGTGTGCTGAAATTGTCAAAACGTGTTTTTCAGCAGAAATAAACACGTTTTGGCAACTTTGGTCACCAGCATGTAACTTATAGGGCAAGTACAGCACTGTTTTCAAAACGTGCTTTTCAGCCCGAAATAAACGCGTTTTCTCAGCCCTTAGATTCGCAGTGTATCTGCCTGGCTCAGAAGAGCCCACTGAGTCAGCCCTTAACCCTAGTGTGCTGAAGTTGTCAATACGTGTATTTCAGCAGAAATAAACACGTTTTGGCAACTTTGGTCACCACCATGTAACTTATAGGGCAGGAACAGCACAGTTTTCAAAACGTGTTTTTCAGCCCGAAATAAACGCGTTTTCTCAGCCCTTAGAATCGCAGTGTATCTGCCTGGCTCTGAAGAGCCCACTGTGTAGCCCTTAACCCCAGTCTGCTGAAATTGTCAAAACGTGTTTTTCAGCAGAAATAAACACGTTTTGGCAACTTTGGTCACCACCATGTAACTTATAGGGCAAGAACAGCACAGTTTTCAAAACGTGTTTTTCAGCCCGAAATAAACGCGTTTTCTCAGCCCTTGGAATCGCAGTGTATCTTCCTGGCTCAGAAGAGCCCACTGAGTCAGCCCTTAACCCCAGTGTGCTGAAATTGTTAAAACGTGTTTTTCAGCAGAAATAAACACGTTTTGGCAACTTTGGTCACCACCATGTAACTTATAGGGCAAGAACAGCACTGTTTTCAAAACGTGTTTTTCAGCCCGAAATAAACGCGTTTTCTCAGCCCTTAGAATCGCAGTGTATCTGCCTGGCTCTGAAGAGCCCACTGTGTCAGCCCTTAACCCCAGTGTGCTGAAATTGTCAAAACGTGTTTTTCAGCAGAAATAAACACGTTTTGGCAACTTTGGTCACCACCATGTAACTTATAGGGCAAGAACAGCACAGTTTTCAAAACGTGTTTTTCAGCCCGAAATAAACGCGTTTTCTCAGCCCTTGGAATCGCAGTGTATCTGCCTGGCTCAGAAGAGCCCACTGAGTCAGCCCTTAACCCCAGTGTGCTGAAATTGTTAAAACGTGTTTTTCAGCAGAAATAAACACGTTTTGGCAACTTTGGTCACCACCATGTAACTTATAGGGCAAGAACAGCACTGTTTTCAAAACGTGTTTTTCAGCCCGAAATAAACGCGTTTTCTCAGCCTTTAGAATCGCAGTGTATCTGCCTGGCTCAGAAGAGCCCACTGAGTCAGCCCTTTACCCCAGTGTGCTGAAATTGTCAAAACGTGTTTTTCAGCAGAAATAAACACGTTTTGGCAACTTTGGTCACCAGTATGTAACTTATAGGGCAGGAACAGCACAGTTTTCAAAACGTGTTTTTCAGCCCGAAATAAACGCGTTTTCTCAGCCCTTAAAATCACAGTGTATCTGCCTGGCTCAGAAGAGCCCACTGAGTCAGCCCTTTACCCCAGTGTGCTGAAATTGTCAAAACGTGTTTTTCAGCAGAAATAAACACGTTTTGGCAACTTTGGTCACCACCATGTAACTTATAGGGCAAGAACAGCAGAGTTTTCAAAACGTGTTTTTCAGCCCGAAATAAACGCGTTTTCTCAGCCCTTGGAATCGCAGTGTATCTGCCTGGCTCAGAAGAGCAACTGAGTCAGCCCTTAACCCCAGTGTGCTGAAATTGTCAAAACGTGTTTTTCAGCAGAAATGAACACGTTTTGGCAACTTTGGTCACCACCATGTAACTTATAGGGCAGGAACAGCACAGTTTTCAAAACGTGTTTTTCAGCCCTTAGATTCGCAGTGTATCTGCCTGGCTCAGAAGAGCCCACTGAGTCAGCCCTTAACCCCAGTGTGCTGAAATTGTCAAAACGTGTTTTTCAGCAGAAATAAACACGTTTTGGCAACTTTGGTCACCACCATGTAACTTATAGGGCAAGTACAGCACAGTTTTCAAAACGTGTTTTTCAGCCCGAAATAAACGCGTTTTCTCAGCCCTTGGAATCGCAGTGTATCTGCCTGGCTCAGAAGAGCCCACTGAGTCAGCCCTTTACCCCAGTGTGCTGAAATTGTCAAAACGTGTTTTTCAGCAGAAATAAACACGTTTTGGCAACTTTGGTCACCAGCATGTAACTTATAGGGCAAGTACAGCACAGTTTTCAAAACGTGTTTTTCAGCCCGAAATAAATGCGTTTTCTCAGCCCTTGGAATCGCAGTGTATCTGCCTGGCTCAGAAGAGCCCACTGAGTCAGCCCTTAACCCCAGTGTGCTGAAATTGTCAAAACGTGTTTTTCAGCAGAAATAAACACGTTTTGGCAACTTTGGTCTCCCCCATGTAAGTTATAGGGCAGGAACAGCACAGTTTTCAAAACGTGTTTTTCAGCCCGAAATAAACGCGTTTTCTCAGCCCTTAGATTCGCAGTGTATCTGCCTGGCTCAGAAGAGCCCACTGAGTCAGCCCTTAACCCCAGTGTGCTGAAGTTGTCAAAACGTGTATTTCAGCAGAAATAAACACGTTTTGGCAACTTTGGTCACCACCATGTAACTTATAGGGCAGGAACAGCACAGTTTTCAAAACGTGTTTTTCAGCCCGAAATAAACGCGTTTTCTCAGCCCTTAGAATCGCAGTGTATCTGCCTGGCTCAGAAGAGCCCACTGAGTCAGCCCTTAACCCCAGTGTGCTGAAATTGTTAAAACGTGTTTTTCAGCAGAAATAAACACGTTTTGGCAACTTTGGTCACCACCATGTAACTTATAGGGCAAGAACAGCACTGTTTTCAAAACGTGTTTTTCAGCCCGAAATAAACGCGTTTTCTCAGCCCTTAGAATCGCAGTGTATCTGCCTGGCTCAGAAGAGCCCACTGAGCCAGCCCTTAACCCCAGTGTGCTGAAATTGTCAAAACGTGTTTTTCAGCAGAAATAAACACGTTTTGGCAACTTTGGTCACCAGCATGTAACTTATAGGGCAGGAACAGCACATTTTTAAAAACGTATTTTTCAGCCCGAAATAAACGCGTTTTCTCAGCCCTTAAAATCACAGTGTATCTGCCTGGCTCTGAAGAGCCCACTGAGTCAGCCCTTAACACCAGTGTGCTGAAATTGTCAAAACGTGTTTTTCAGCAGAAATAAACACGTTTTGGCAACTTTGGTCACCACCATGTAACTTATAGGGCAAGAACAGCACAGTTTTCAAAACGTGTTTTTCAACCCGAAATAAACGCGTTTTCTCAGCCCTTAGAATCGCAGTGTATCTGCCTGGCTCAGAAGAGCCCACTGAGTCAGCCCTTAACCCCAGTGTGCTGAAGTTGTCAAAACGTGTATTTCAGCAGAAATAAACACGTTTTGGCAACTTTGGTCACCACCATGTAACTTATAGGGCAGGAACAGCACAGTTTTCAAAACGTGTTTTTCAGCCCGAAATAAACGCGTTTTCTCAGCCCTTAGAATCGCAGTGTATCTGCCTGGCTCTGAAGAGCCCACTGTGTCAGCCCTTAACCCCAGTCTGCTGAAATTGTCAAAACGTGTTTTTCAGCAGAAATAAACACGTTTTGGCAACTTTGGTCACCACCATGTAACTTATAGGGCAAGAACAGCACAGTTTTCAAAACGTGTTTTTCAGCCCGAAATAAACGCGTTTTCTCAGCCCTTGGAATCGCAGTGTATCTTCCTGGCTCAGAAGAGCCCACTGAGTCAGCCCTTAACCCCAGTGTGCTGAAATTGTTAAAACGTGTTTTTCAGCAGAAATAAACACGTTTTGGCAACTTCGGTCACCACCATGTAACTTATAGGGCAAGAACAGCACTGTTTTCAAAACGTGTTTTTCAGCCCGAAATAAACGCGTTTTCTCAGCCCTTAGAATCGCAGTGTATCTGCCTGGCTCTGAAGAGCCCACTGTGTCAGCCCTTAACCCCAGTGTGCTGAAATTGTCAAAACGTGTTTTTCAGCAGAAATAAACACGTTTTGGCAACTTTGGTCACCACCATGTAACTTATAGGGCAAGAACAGCACAGTTTTCAAAACGTGTTTTCCAGCCCGAAATAAACGCGTTTTCTCAGCCCTTGGAATCGCAGTGTATCTACCTGGCTCTGAAGAGCCCACTGAGTCAGCCCTTAACCCCAGTGTGCTGAAGTTGTCAAAACGTGTTTTTCAGCAGAAATAAACACGTTTTGGCAACTTTGGTCACCACCATGTAACTTATAGGGCAAGAACAGCACAGTTTTCAAAACGTGTTTTTCAGCCCGAAATAAACGCGTTTTCTCAGCCCTTGGAATCGCAGTGTATCTGCCTGGCTCAGAAGAGCCCACTGAGTCAACCCTTTACCCCAGTGTGCTGAAATTGTCAAAACGTGTTTTTCAGCAGAAATCAACACGTTTTGGCAACTTTGGTCACCACCATGTAACTTATAGGGCAAGAACAGCACAGTTTTCAAAACGTGTTTTTCAGCCCGAAATAAACGCGTTTTCTCAGCCCTTAGAATCGCAGTGTATATGCCTGGCTCTGAAGAGCCCACTGAGTCAGCCCTTAACCCCAGTGTGCTGAAATTGTCAAAACGTGTTTTTCAGCAGAAATAAACACGTTTTGGCAACTTTGGTCACCAGCATGTAACTTATAGGGCAAGAACAGCACAGTTTTCAAAACGTGTTTTTCAGCCCGAAATAAACGCGTTTTCTCAGCCCTTAGAATCGCAGTGTATCTGCCTGGCTCAGAAGAGCCCACTGAGTCAGCCCTTAACCCCAGTGTGCTGAAGTTGTCAAAACGTGTATTTCAGCAGAAATAAACACGTTTTGGCAACTTTGGTCACCACCATGTAACTTATAGGGCAAGAACAGCACAGTTTTCAAAACGTGTTTTTCAGACCGAAATGAACGCGTTTTCTCAGCCCTTAAAATCACAGTGTATCTGCCTGGCTCAGAAGAGCACACTGAGTCAGCCCTTAACCCCAGTGTGCTGAAATTGTTAAAACGTGTTATTCAGCAGAAATAAACACGTTTTGGCAACTTTGGTCACCACCATGTAACTTATAGGGCAAGAACAGCACTGTTTTCAAAACGTGTTTTTCAGCAAGAAATAAACGCGTTATCTCAGCCCTTAGAATCGCAGTGTATCTGCCTGGCTCAGAAGAGCCCACTGAGTCAGCCCTTAACCCCAGTGTGCTGAAGTTGTCAAAACGTGTATTTCAGCAGAAATAAACACGTTTTGGCAACTTTGGTCACCACCATGTAACTTATAGGGCAAGAACAGGACAGTTATCAAAACGTGTTTTTCAGCCCGAAATAAACGCGTTTTCTCAGCCCTTAGAATCGCAATGTATCTGCCTGGCTCTAAAGAGCCCACTGAGTCAGCCCTTAACCCCAGTGTGCTGAAATTGTCAAAACGTGTTTTTCAGCAGAAATAAACACGTTTTGGCAACTTTGGTCACCACCATGTAACTTATAGGGCAAGAACAGCACAGTTTTCAAAACGTGTTTTTCAGCCCGAAATAAACGCGTTTTCTCAGCCCTTAGAATCGCAGTGTATCTGCCTGGCTCTGAAGAGCCCACTGTGTCAGCCCTTAACCCCAGTGTGCTGAAATTGTCAAAACGTGTTTTTCAGCAGAAATAAACACGTTTTGGCAACTTTGGTCACCACCATGTAACTTATAGGGCAAGAACAGCACAGTTTTCAAAACGTGTTTTTCAGCCCGAAATAAACGCGTTTTCTCAGCCCTTGGAATCGCAGTGTATCTGCCTGGCTCAGAAGAGCCCACTGAGTCAGCCCTTAACCCCAGTGTGCTGAAATTGTTAAAACGTGTTTTTCAGCAGAAATAAACACGTTTTGGCAACTTTGGTCACCACCATGTAACTTATAGGGCAAGAACAGCACTGTTTTCAAAACGTGTTTTTCAGCCCGAAATAAACGCGTTTTCTCAGCCCTTAGAATCGCAGTGTATCTGCCTGGCTCTGAAGAGCCCACTGTGTCAGCCCTTAACCCCAGTGTGCTGAAATTGTCAAAACGTGTTTTTCAGCAGAAATAAACACGTTTTGGCAACTTTGGTCACCACCATGTAACTTATAGGGCAAGAACAGCACAGTTTTCAAAACGTGTTTTTTAGCCCGAAATAAACGCGTTTTCTCAGCCCTTGGAATCGCAGTGTATCTGCCTGGCTCAGAAGAGCCCACTGAGTCAGCCCTTAACCCCAGTGTGCTGAAATTGTTAAAACGTGTTTTTCAGCAGAAATAAACACGTTTTGGCAACTTTGGTCACCACCATGTAACTTATAGGGCAAGAACAGCACTGTTTTCAAAACGTGTTTTTCAGCCCGAAATAAACGCGTTTTCTCAGCCTTTAGAATCGCAGTGTATCTGCCTGGCTCAGAAGAGCCCACTGAGTCAGCCCTTTACCCCAGTGTGCCGAAATTGTCAAAACGTGTTTTTCAGCAGAAATAAACACGTTTTGGCAACTTTGGTCACCAGTATGTAACTTATAGGGCAGGAACAGCACAGTTTTCAAAACGTGTTTTTCAGCCCGAAATAAACGCGTTTTCTCAGCCCTTAAAATCACAGTGTATCTGCCTGGCTCTGAAGAGCCCACTGAGTCAGCCCTTAACCCCAGTGTGCTGAAATTGTTAAAACGTGTTTTTCAGCAGAAATAAACACGTTTTGGCAACTTTGGTCACCACCATGTAACTTATAGGGCAAGAACAGCACTGTTTTCAAAACGTGTTTTTCAGCCCGAAATAAACGCGTTTTCTCAGCCTTTAGAATCGCAGTGTATCTGCCTGGCTCAGAAGAGCCCACTGAGTCAGCCCTTTACCCCAGTGTGCTGAAATTGTCAAAACGTGTTTTTCAGCAGAAATAAACACGTTTTGGCAACTTTGGTCACCAGTATGTAACTTATAGGGCAGGAACAGCACAGTTTTCAAAACGTGTTTTTCAGCCCGAAATAAACGCGTTTTCTCAGCCCTTAAAATCACAGTGTATCTGCCTGGCTCTGAAGAGCCCACTGAGTCAGCCCTTAACACCAGTGTGCTGAAATTGTCAAAACGTGTTTTTCAGCAGAAATAAACACGTTTTGGCAACTTTGGTCACCACCATGTAACTTATAGGGCAAGAACAGCACAGTTTTCAAAACGTGTTTTTCAGACCGAAATGAACGCGTTTTCTCAGCCCTTAAAATCACAGTGTATCTGCCTTGCTCAGAAGAGCCCACTGAGTCAGCCCTTAACCCCAGTGTGCTGAAATTGTTAAAACGTGTTTTTCAGCAGAAATAAACACGTTTTGGCAACTTTGGTCACCACCATGTAACTTATAGGGCAAGAACAGCACAGTTATCAAAACGTGTTTTTCAGCCCGAAATAAACGCGTTTTCTCAGCCCTTAGAATCGCAGTGTATCTGCCTGGCTCTGAAGAGCCCACTGAGTCAGCCCTTAACCCCAGTGTGCTGAAATTGTCAAAACGTGTTTTTCAGCAGAAATAAACACGTTTTGGCAACTTTGGTCACCAGCATGTAACTTATAGGGCAAGTACAGCACTGTTTTCAAAACGTGCTTTTCAGCCCGAAATAAACGCGTTTTCTCAGCCCTTAGATTCGCAGTGTATCTGCCTGGCTCAGAAGAGCCCACTGAGTCAGCCCTTAACCCTAGTGTGCTGAAGTTGTCAATACGTGTATTTCAGCAGAAATAAACACGTTTTGGCAACTTTGGTCACCACCATGTAACTTATAGGGCAGGAACAGCACAGTTTTCAAAACGTGTTTTTCAGCCCGAAATAAACGCGTTTTCTCAGCCCTTAGAATCGCAGTGTATCTGCCTGGCTCTGAAGAGCCCACTGTGTAGCCCTTAACCCCAGTCTGCTGAAATTGTCAAAACGTGTTTTTCAGCAGAAATAAACACGTTTTGGCAACTTTGGTCACCACCATGTAACTTATAGGGCAAGAACAGCACAGTTTTCAAAACGTGTTTTTCAGCCCGAAATAAACGCGTTTTCTCAGCCCTTGGAATCGCAGTGTATCTTCCTGGCTCAGAAGAGCCCACTGAGTCAGCCCTTAACCCCAGTGTGCTGAAATTGTTAAAACGTGTTTTTCAGCAGAAATAAACACGTTTTGGCAACTTTGGTCACCACCATGTAACTTATAGGGCAAGAACAGCACTGTTTTCAAAACGTGTTTTTCAGCCCGAAATAAACGCGTTTTCTCAGCCCTTAGAATCGCAGTGTATCTGCCTGGCTCTGAAGAGCCCACTGTGTCAGCCCTTAACCCCAGTGTGCTGAAATTGTCAAAACGTGTTTTTCAGCAGAAATAAACACGTTTTGGCAACTTTGGTCACCACCATGTAACTTATAGGGCAAGAACAGCACAGTTTTCAAAACGTGTTTTTCAGCCCGAAATAAACGCGTTTTCTCAGCCCTTGGAATCGCAGTGTATCTGCCTGGCTCAGAAGAGCCCACTGAGTCAGCCCTTAACCCCAGTGTGCTGAAATTGTTAAAACGTGTTTTTCAGCAGAAATAAACACGTTTTGGCAACTTTGGTCACCACCATGTAACTTATAGGGCAAGAACAGCACTGTTTTCAAAACGTGTTTTTCAGCCCGAAATAAACGCGTTTTCTCAGCCTTTAGAATCGCAGTGTATCTGCCTGGCTCTGAAGAGCCCACTGTGTCAGCCCTTAACCCCAGTGTGCTGAAATTGTCAAAACGTGTTTTTCAGCAGAAATAAACACGTTTTGGCAACTTTGGTCACCACCATGTAACTTATAGGGCAAGAACAGCACAGTTTTCAAAACGTGTTTTTCAGCCCGAAATAAACGCGTTTTCTCAGCCCTTAGAATCGCAGTGTATCTGCCTGGCTCTGAAGAGCCCACTGTGTCAGCCCTTAACCCCAGTGTGCTGAAATTGTCAAAACGTGTTTTTCAGCAGAAATAAACACGTTTTGGCAACTTTGGTCACCACCATGTAACTTATAGGGCAAGAACAGCACAGTTTTCAAAACGTGTTTTTCAGCCCGAAATAAACGCGTTTTCTCAGCCCTTGGAATCGCAGTGTATCTGCCTGGCTCAGAAGAGCCCACTGAGTCAGCCCTTAACCCCAGTGTGCTGAAATTGTTAAAACGTGTTTTTCAGCAGAAATAAACACGTTTTGGCAACTTTGGTCACCACCATGTAACTTATAGGGCAAGAACAGCACTGTTTTCAAAACGTGTTTTTCAGCCCGAAATAAACGCGTTTTCTCAGCCCTTAGAATCGCAGTGTATCTGCCTGGCTCTGAAGAGCCCACTGTGTCAGCCCTTAACCCCAGTGTGCTGAAATTGTCAAAACGTGTTTTTCAGCAGAAATAAACACGTTTTGGCAACTTTGGTCACCACCATGTAACTTATAGGGCAAGAACAGCACAGTTTTCAAAACGTGTTTTTTAGCCCGAAATAAACGCGTTTTCTCAGCCCTTGGAATCGCAGTGTATCTGCCTGGCTCAGAAGAGCCCACTGAGTCAGCCCTTAACCCCAGTGTGCTGAAATTGTTAAAACGTGTTTTTCAGCAGAAATAAACACGTTTTGGCAACTTTGGTCACCACCATGTAACTTATAGGGCAAGAACAGCACTGTTTTCAAAACGTGTTTTTCAGCCCGAAATAAACGCGTTTTCTCAGCCTTTAGAATCGCAGTGTATCTGCCTGGCTCAGAAGAGCCCACTGAGTCAGCCCTTTACCCCAGTGTGCCGAAATTGTCAAAACGTGTTTTTCAGCAGAAATAAACACGTTTTGGCAACTTTGGTCACCAGTATGTAACTTATAGGGCAGGAACAGCACAGTTTTCAAAACGTGTTTTTCAGCCCGAAATAAACGCGTTTTCTCAGCCCTTAAAATCACAGTGTATCTGCCTGGCTCTGAAGAGCCCACTGAGTCAGCCCTTAACCCCAGTGTGCTGAAATTGTTAAAACGTGTTTTTCAGCAGAAATAAACACGTTTTGGCAACTTTGGTCACCACCATGTAACTTATAGGGCAAGAACAGCACTGTTTTCAAAACGTGTTTTTCAGCCCGAAATAAACGCGTTTTCTCAGCCTTTAGAATCGCAGTGTATCTGCCTGGCTCAGAAGAGCCCACTGAGTCAGCCCTTTACCCCAGTGTGCTGAAATTGTCAAAACGTGTTTTTCAGCAGAAATAAACACGTTTTGGCAACTTTGGTCACCAGTATGTAACTTATAGGGCAGGAACAGCACAGTTTTCAAAACGTGTTTTTCAGCCCGAAATAAACGCGTTTTCTCAGCCCTTAAAATCACAGTGTATCTGCCTGGCTCTGAAGAGCCCACTGAGTCAGCCCTTAACACCAGTGTGCTGAAATTGTCAAAACGTGTTTTTCAGCAGAAATAAACACGTTTTGGCAACTTTGGTCACCACCATGTAACTTATAGGGCAAGAACAGCACAGTTTTCAAAACGTGTTTTTCAGACCGAAATGAACGCGTTTTCTCAGCCCTTAAAATCACAGTGTATCTGCCTTGCTCAGAAGAGCCCACTGAGTCAGCCCTTAACCCCAGTGTGCTGAAATTGTTAAAACGTGTTTTTCAGCAGAAATAAACACGTTTTGGCAACTTTGGTCACCACCATGTAACTTATAGGGCAAGAACAGCACAGTTATCAAAACGTGTTTTTCAGCCCGAAATAAACGCGTTTTCTCAGCCCTTAGAATCGCAGTGTATCTGCCTGGCTCTGAAGAGCCCACTGAGTCAGCCCTTAACCCCAGTGTGCTGAAATTGTCAAAACGTGTTTTTCAGCAGAAATAAACACGTTTTGGCAACTTTGGTCACCAGCATGTAACTTATAGGGCAAGTACAGCACTGTTTTCAAAACGTGCTTTTCAGCCCGAAATAAACGCGTTTTCTCAGCCCTTAGATTCGCAGTGTATCTGCCTGGCTCAGAAGAGCCCACTGAGTCAGCCCTTAACCCTAGTGTGCTGAAGTTGTCAATACGTGTATTTCAGCAGAAATAAACACGTTTTGGCAACTTTGGTCACCACCATGTAACTTATAGGGCAGGAACAGCACAGTTTTCAAAACGTGTTTTTCAGCCCGAAATAAACGCGTTTTCTCAGCCCTTAGAATCGCAGTGTATCTGCCTGGCTCTGAAGAGCCCACTGTGTAGCCCTTAACCCCAGTCTGCTGAAATTGTCAAAACGTGTTTTTCAGCAGAAATAAACACGTTTTGGCAACTTTGGTCACCACCATGTAACTTATAGGGCAAGAACAGCACAGTTTTCAAAACGTGTTTTTCAGCCCGAAATAAACGCGTTTTCTCAGCCCTTGGAATCGCAGTGTATCTTCCTGGCTCAGAAGAGCCCACTGAGTCAGCCCTTAACCCCAGTGTGCTGAAATTGTTAAAACGTGTTTTTCAGCAGAAATAAACACGTTTTGGCAACTTTGGTCACCACCATGTAACTTATAGGGCAAGAACAGCACTGTTTTCAAAACGTGTTTTTCAGCCCGAAATAAACGCGTTTTCTCAGCCCTTAGAATCGCAGTGTATCTGCCTGGCTCTGAAGAGCCCACTGTGTCAGCCCTTAACCCCAGTGTGCTGAAATTGTCAAAACGTGTTTTTCAGCAGAAATAAACACGTTTTGGCAACTTTGGTCACCACCATGTAACTTATAGGGCAAGAACAGCACAGTTTTCAAAACGTGTTTTTCAGCCCGAAATAAACGCGTTTTCTCAGCCCTTGGAATCGCAGTGTATCTGCCTGGCTCAGAAGAGCCCACTGAGTCAGCCCTTAACCCCAGTGTGCTGAAATTGTTAAAACGTGTTTTTCAGCAGAAATAAACACGTTTTGGCAACTTTGGTCACCACCATGTAACTTATAGGGCAAGAACAGCACTGTTTTCAAAACGTGTTTTTCAGCCCGAAATAAACGCGTTTTCTCAGCCTTTAGAATCGCAGTGTATCTGCCTGGCTCAGAAGAGCCCACTGAGTCAGCCCTTTACCCCAGTGTGCTGAAATTGTCAAAACGTGTTTTTCAGCAGAAATAAACACGTTTTGGCAACTTTGGTCACCAGTATGTAACTTATAGGGCAGGAACAGCACAGTTTTCAAAACGTGTTTTTCAGCCCGAAATAAACGCGTTTTCTCAGCCCTTAAAATCACAGTGTATCTGCCTGGCTCAGAAGAGCCCACTGAGTCAGCCCTTTACCCCAGTGTGCTGAAATTGTCAAAACGTGTTTTTCAGCAGAAATAAACACGTTTTGGCAACTTTGGTCACCACCATGTAACTTATAGGGCAAGAACAGCAGAGTTTTCAAAACGTGTTTTTCAGCCCGAAATAAACGCGTTTTCTCAGCCCTTGGAATCGCAGTGTATCTGCCTGGCTCAGAAGAGCAACTGAGTCAGCCCTTAACCCCAGTGTGCTGAAATTGTCAAAACGTGTTTTTCAGCAGAAATGAACACGTTTTGGCAACTTTGGTCACCACCATGTAACTTATAGGGCAGGAACAGCACAGTTTTCAAAACGTGTTTTTCAGCCCTTAGATTCGCAGTGTATCTGCCTGGCTCAGAAGAGCCCACTGAGTCAGCCCTTAACCCCAGTGTGCTGAAATTGTCAAAACGTGTTTTTCAGCAGAAATAAACACGTTTTGGCAACTTTGGTCACCACCATGTAACTTATAGGGCAAGTACAGCACAGTTTTCAAAACGTGTTTTTCAGCCCGAAATAAACGCGTTTTCTCAGCCCTTGGAATCGCAGTGTATCTGCCTGGCTCAGAAGAGCCCACTGAGTCAGCCCTTTACCCCAGTGTGCTGAAATTGTCAAAACGTGTTTTTCAGCAGAAATAAACACGTTTTGGCAACTTTGGTCACCAGCATGTAACTTATAGGGCAAGTACAGCACAGTTTTCAAAACGTGTTTTTCAGCCCGAAATAAATGCGTTTTCTCAGCCCTTGGAATCGCAGTGTATCTGCCTGGCTCAGAAGAGCCCACTGAGTCAGCCCTTAACCCCAGTGTGCTGAAATTGTCAAAACGTGTTTTTCAGCAGAAATAAACACGTTTTGGCAACTTTGGTCTCCCCCATGTAAGTTATAGGGCAGGAACAGCACAGTTTTCAAAACGTGTTTTTCAGCCCGAAATAAACGCGTTTTCTCAGCCCTTAGATTCGCAGTGTATCTGCCTGGCTCAGAAGAGCCCACTGAGTCAGCCCTTAACCCCAGTGTGCTGAAATTGTTAAAACGTGTTTTTCAGCAGAAATAAACACGTTTTGGCAACTTTGGTCACCACCATGTAACTTATAGGGCAAGAACAGCACTGTTTTCAAAACGTGTTTTTCAGCCCGAAATAAACGCGTTTTCTCAGCCCTTAGAATCGCAGTGTATCTGCCTGGCTCAGAAGAGCCCACTGAGCCAGCCCTTAACCCCAGTGTGCTGAAATTGTCAAAACGTGTTTTTCAGCAGAAATAAACACGTTTTGGCAACTTTGGTCACCAGCATGTAACTTATAGGGCAGGAACAGCACATTTTTAAAAACGTATTTTTCAGCCCGAAATAAACGCGTTTTCTCAGCCCTTAAAATCACAGTGTATCTGCCTGGCTCTGAAGAGCCCACTGAGTCAGCCCTTAACACCAGTGTGCTGAAATTGTCAAAACGTGTTTTTCAGCAGAAATAAACACGTTTTGGCAACTTTGGTCACCACCATGTAACTTATAGGGCAAGAACAGCACAGTTTTCAAAACGTGTTTTTCAACCCGAAATAAACGCGTTTTCTCAGCCCTTAGAATCGCAGTGTATCTGCCTGGCTCAGAAGAGCCCACTGAGTCAGCCCTTAACCCCAGTGTGCTGAAGTTGTCAAAACGTGTATTTCAGCAGAAATAAACACGTTTTGGCAACTTTGGTCACCACCATGTAACTTATAGGGCAGGAACAGCACAGTTTTCAAAACGTGTTTTTCAGCCCGAAATAAACGCGTTTTCTCAGCCCTTAGAATCGCAGTGTATCTGCCTGGCTCTGAAGAGCCCACTGTGTCAGCCCTTAACCCCAGTCTGCTGAAATTGTCAAAACGTGTTTTTCAGCAGAAATAAACACGTTTTGGCAACTTTGGTCACCACCATGTAACTTATAGGGCAAGAACAGCACAGTTTTCAAAACGTGTTTTTCAGCCCGAAATAAACGCGTTTTCTCAGCCCTTGGAATCGCAGTGTATCTTCCTGGCTCAGAAGAGCCCACTGAGTCAGCCCTTAACCCCAGTGTGCTGAAATTGTTAAAACGTGTTTTTCAGCAGAAATAAACACGTTTTGGCAACTTCGGTCACCACCATGTAACTTATAGGGCAAGAACAGCACTGTTTTCAAAACGTGTTTTTCAGCCCGAAATAAACGCGTTTTCTCAGCCCTTAGAATCGCAGTGTATCTGCCTGGCTCTGAAGAGCCCACTGTGTCAGCCCTTAACCCCAGTGTGCTGAAATTGTCAAAACGTGTTTTTCAGCAGAAATAAACACGTTTTGGCAACTTTGGTCACCACCATGTAACTTATAGGGCAAGAACAGCACAGTTTTCAAAACGTGTTTTTCAGCCCGAAATAAACGCGTTTTCTCAGCCCTTGGAATCGCAGTGTATCTGCCTGGCTCAGAAGAGCCCACTGAGTCAGCCCTTAACCCCAGTGTGCTGAAATTGTTAAAACGTGTTTTTCAGCAGAAATAAACACGTTTTGGCAACTTTGGTCACCACCATGTAACTTATAGGGCAAGAACAGCACTGTTTTCAAAACGTGTTTTTCAGCCCGAAATAAACGCGTTTTCTCAGCCTTTAGAATCGCAGTGTATCTGCCTGGCTCAGAAGAGCCCACTGAGTCAGCCCTTTACCCCAGTGTGCTGAAATTGTCAAAACGTGTTTTTCAGCAGAAATAAACACGTTTTGGCAACTTTGGTCACCAGTATGTAACTTATAGGGCAGGAACAGCACAGTTTTCAAAACGTGTTTTTCAGCCCGAAATAAACGCGTTTTCTCAGCCCTTAAAATCACAGTGTATCTGCCTGGCTCAGAAGAGCCCACTGAGTCAGCCCTTTACCCCAGTGTGCTGAAATTGTCAAAACGTGTTTTTCAGCAGAAATAAACACGTTTTGGCAACTTTGGTCACCACCATGTAACTTATAGGGCAAGTACAGCACAGTTTTCAAAACGTGTTTTTCAGCAGAAATAAACACGTTTTGGCAACTTTGGTCACCACCATGTAACTTATAGGGCAGGAACAGCACAGTTTTCAAACCGTGTTTTTCAGCCCTTAGATTCGCAGTGTATCTGCCTGGCTCAGAAGAGCCCACTGAGTCAGCCCTTAACCCCAGTGTGCTGAAATTGTCAAAACGTGTTTTTCAGCAGAAATAAACACGTTTTGGCAACTTTGGTCACCACCATGTAACTTATAGGGCAAGTACAGCACAGTTTTCAAAACGTGTTTTTCAGCCCGAAATAAACGCGTTTTCTCAGCCCTTGGAATCGCAGTGTATCTGCCTGGCTCAGAAGAGCCCACTGAGTCAGCCCTTTACCCCAGTGTGCTGAAATTGTCAAAACGTGTTTTTCAGCAGAAATAAACACGTTTTGGCAACTTTGGTCACCAGCATGTAACTTATAGGGCAAGTACAGCACAGTTTTCAAAACGTGTTTTTCAGCCCGAAATAAATGCGTTTTCTCAGCCCTTGGAATCGCAGTGTATCTGCCTGGCTCAGAAGAGCCCACTGAGTCAGCCCTTAACCCCAGTGTGCTGAAATTGTCAAAACGTGTTTTTCAGCAGAAATAAACACGTTTTGGCAACTTTGGTCTCCCCCATGTAAGTTATAGGGCAGGAACAGCACAGTTTTCAAAACGTGTTTTTCAGCCCGAAATAAACGCGTTTTCTCAGCCCTTAGATTCGCAGTGTATCTGCCTGGCTCAGAAGAGCCCACTGAGTCAGCCCTTAACCCCAGTGTGCTGAAGTTGTCAAAACGTGTATTTCAGCAGAAATAAACACGTTTTGGCAACTTTGGTCACCACCATGTAACTTATAGGGCAGGAACAGCACAGTTTTCAAAACGTGTTTTTCAGCCCGAAATAAACGCGTTTTCTCAGCCCTTAGAATCGCAGTGTATCTGCCTGGCTCAGAAGAGCCCACTGAGTCAGCCCTTAACCCCAGTGTGCTGAAATTGTTAAAACGTGTTTTTCAGCAGAAATAAACACGTTTTGGCAACTTTGGTCACCACCATGTAACTTATAGGGCAAGAACAGCACTGTTTTCAAAACGTGTTTTTCAGCCCGAAATAAACGCGTTTTCTCAGCCCTTAGAATCGCAGTGTATCTGCCTGGCTCAGAAGAGCCCACTGAGCCAGCCCTTAACCCCAGTGTGCTGAAATTGTCAAAACGTGTTTTTCAGCAGAAATAAACACGTTTTGGCAACTTTGGTCACCAGCATGTAACTTATAGGGCAGGAACAGCACATTTTTAAAAACGTATTTTTCAGCCCGAAATAAACGCGTTTTCTCAGCCCTTAAAATCACTGTGTATCTGCCTGGCTCTGAAGAGCCCACTGAGTCAGCCCTTAACACCAGTGTGCTGAAATTGTCAAAACGTGTTTTTCAGCAGAAATAAACACGTTTTGGCAACTTTGGTCACCACCATGTAACTTATAGGGCAAGAACAGCACAGTTTTCAAAACGTGTTTTTCAGCCCGAAATAAACGCGTTTTCTCAGCCCTTAGAATCGCAGTGTATCTGCCTGGCTCAGAAGAGCCCACTGAGTCAGCCCTTAACCCCAGTGTGCTGAAGTTGTCAAAACGTGTATTTCAGCAGAAATAAACACGTTTTGGCAACTTTGGTCACCACCATGTAACTTATAGGGCAGGAACAGCACAGTTTTCAAAACGTGTTTTTCAGCCCGAAATAAACGCGTTTTCTCAGCCCTTAGAATCGCAGTGTATCTGCCTGGCTCTGAAGAGCCCACTGTGTCAGCCCTTAACCCCAGTGTGCTGAAATTGTCAAAACGTGTTTTTCAGCAGAAATAAACACGTTTTGGCAACTTTGGTCACCACCATGTAACTTATAGGGCAAGAACAGCACAGTTTTCAAAACGTGTTTTTCAGCCCGAAATAAACGCGTTTTCTCAGCCCTTGGAATCGCAGTGTATCTGCCTGGCTCAGAAGAGCCCACTGAGTCAGCCCTTTACCCCAGTGTGCTGAAATTGTCAAAACGTGTTTTTCAGCAGAAATAAACACGTTTTGGCAACTTTGGTCACCACCATGTAACTTATAGGGCAAGAACAGCACAGTTTTCAAAACGTGTTTTTCAGCCCGAAATAAACGCGTTTTCTCAGCCCTTGGAATCGCAGTGTATCTGCCTGGCTCAGAAGAGCCCACTGAGTCAGCCCTTTACCCCAGTGTGCTGAAATTGTTAAAACGTGTTTTTCAGCAGAAATCAACACGTTTTGGCAACTTTGGTCACCACCATGTAACTTATAGGGCAAGAACAGCACAGTTTTCATAACGTGTTTTTCAGCCCGAAATAAACGCGTTTTCTCAGCTCTTAAAATCACAGTGTATCTGCATGGCTCAGAAGAGCCCACTGAGTCAGCCCTTAACCCCAGTGTGCTGAAATTGTTAAAACGTGTTTTTCAGCAGAAATAAACACGTTTTGGCAACTTTGGTCACCACCATGTAACTTATAGGGCAAGAACAGCACTGTTTTCAAAACGTGTTTTTCAGCCCGAAATAAACGCGTTTTCTCAACCCTTAGAATCGCAGTGTATCTGCCTGGCTCAGAAGAGCCCACTGAGTCAGCCCTTAACCCCAGTGTGCTGAAGTTGTCAAAACGTGTATTTCAGCAGAAATAAACACGTTTTGGCAACTTTGGTCACCACCATGTAACTTATAGGGCAGGAACAGCACAGTTTTCAAAACGTGTTTTTCAGCCCGAAATAAACGCGTTTTCTCAGCCCTTAGAATCGCAGTGTATCTGCCTGGCTCTGAAGAGCCCACTGTGTCAGCCCTTAACCCCAGTGTGCTGAAATTGTCAAAACGTGTTTTTCAGCAGAAATAAACACGTTTTGGCAACTTTGGTCACCACCATGTAACTTATAGGGCAAGAACAGCACAGTTTTCAAAACGTGTTTTTCAGCCCGAAATAAACGCGTTTTCTCAGCCCTTGGAATCGCAGTGTATCTGCCTGGCTCAGAAGAGCCCACTGAGTCAGCCCTTTACCCCAGTGTGCTGAAATTGTCAAAACGTGTTTTTCAGCAGAAATAAACACGTTTTGGCAACTTTGGTCACCAGCATGTAACTTATAGGGCAGGAACAGCACAGTTTTCAAAACGTGTTTTTCAGCCCGAAATAAACGCGTTTTCTCAGCCCTTAAAATCACAGTGTATCTGCCTGGCTCTGAAGAGCCCACTGAGTCAGCCCTTAACACCATTGTGCTGAAATTGTCAAAACGTGTTTTTCAGCAGAAATAAACACGTTTTGGCAACTTTGGTCACCACCATGTAACTTATAGGGCAGGAACAGCACAGTTTTCAAAACGTGTTTTTCAGCCCGAAATAAACGCGTTTTCTCAGCCCTTAGAATCGCAGTGTATCTGCCTGGCTCTGAAGCGCCCACTGAGTCAGCCCTTAACCCCAGTGTGCTGAAATTGTCAAAACGTGTTTTTCATTAGAAATAAACACGTTTTGGCAACTTTGGTAACCACTATGTAACTTATAGGGCAGGAACAGCACAGTTTTCAAAACGTGTTTTTCAGCCCGAAATAAACGCGTTTTCTCAGCCCTTAGAATCGCAGTGTATCTGCCTGGCTCTGAAGAGCCCACTGAGTCAGCCCTTAACCCCAGTGTGCTGAAATTGTCAAAACGTGTTTTTCAGCAGAAATAAACACGTTTTGGCAACTTTGGTCACCACCATGTAACTTATAGGGCAAGAACAGCACAGTTTTCAAAACGTGTTTTTCAGCCCGAAATAAACGCGTTTTCTCAGCCCTTAAAATCACAGTGTATCTGCCTGGCTCAGAAGAGCCCACTGAGTCAGCCCTTAACCCCAGTGTGCTGAAATTGTTAAAACGTGTTTTTCAGCAGAAATAAACACGTTTTGGCAACTTTGGTCACCACCATGTAACTTATAGGGCAAGAACAGCACTGTTTTCAAAACGTGATTTTCAGCCCGAAATAAACGCGTTTTCTCAGCCCTTAGAATCGCAGTGTATCTGCCTGGCTCAGAAGAGCCCACTGAGTCAGCCCTTAACCCCAGTGTGCTGAAGTTGTCAAAACGTGTATTTCAGCAGAAATAAACACGTTTTGGCAACTTTGGTCACCACCATGTAACTTATAGGGCAGGAACAGCACAGTTTTCAAAACGTGTTTTTCAGCCCGAAATAAACGCGTTTTCTCAGCCCTTAGAATCGCAGTGTATCTGCCTGGCTCTGAAGAGCCCACTGTGTCAGCCCTTAACCCCAGTGTGCTGAAATTGTCAAAACGTGTTTTTCAGCAGAAATAAACACGTTTTGGCAACTTTGGTCACCACCATATAACTTATAGGGCAAGAACAGCACAGTTTTCAAAACGTGTTTTTCAACCCGAAATAAACGCGTTTTCTCAGCCCTTAGAATCGCAGTGTATCTGCCTGGCTCAGAAGAGCCCACTGAGTCAGCCCTTAACCCCAGTGTGCTGAAGTTGTCAAAACGTGTTTTTCAGCAGAAATAAACACGTTTTGGCAACTTTGGTCACCACCATGTAACTTATAGGGCAGGAACAGCACAGTTTTCAAAACGTGTTTTTCAGCCCAAAATAAACGCGTTTTCTCAGCCCTTAGAATCGCAGTGTATCTGCCTGGCTCTGAAGAGCCCACTGTGTCAGCCCTTAACCCCAGTGTGCTGAAATTGTCAAAACGTGTTTTTCAGCAGAAATAAACACGTTTTGGCAACTTTGGTCACCACCATGTAACTTATAGGGCAAGAACAGCACTGTTTTCAAAACGTGTTTTTCAGCCCGAAATAAACGCGTTTTCTCAGCCCTTGGAATCGCAGTGTATCTGCCTGGGTCAGAAGAGACAACTGAGTCAGCCCTTTACCCCAGTGTGCTGAAATTGTCAAAACGTGTTTTTCAGCAGAAATAAACACGTTTTGGCAACTTTGGTCACCAGCATGTAACTTATAGGGCAAGAACAGCACAGTTTTCAAAACGTGTTTTTCAGCCCGAAATAAACGCGTTTTCTCAGCCCTTAGATTCGCAGTGTATCTGCCTATCTCAGAAGAGCCCACTGAGTCAGCCCTTAACCCCAGTGTGCTGAAATTGTCAAAACGTGTTTTTCAGCAGAAATAAACACGTTTTGGCAACTTTGGTCACCACCATGTAACTTATAGGGCAGGAACAGCACAGTTTTCAAAACGTGTTTTTCAGCCCGAAATAAACGCGTTTTCTCAGCCCTTAGAATCGCAGTGTATCTGCCTGGCTCTGAAGAGCCCACTGAGTCAGCCCTTAACCCCAGTGTGCTGAAATTGTTAAAACGTGTTTTTCAGCAGAAATAAACACGTTTTGGCAACTTTGGTCACCACCATGTAACTTATAGGGCAAGAACAGCACTGTTTTCAAAACGTGTTTTTCAGCCCGAAATAAACGCGTTTTCTCAGCCCTTAGAATCGCAGTGTATCTGCCTGGCTCAGAAGAGCCCACTGAGTCAGCCCTTAACCCCAGTGTGCTGAAGTTGTCAAAACGTGTATTTCAGCAGAAATAAACACGTTTTGGCAACTTTGGTCACCACCATGTAACTTATAGGGCAGGAACAGCACAGTTTTCAAAACGTGTTTTTCAGCCCGAAATAAACGCGTTTTCTCAGCCCTTAGAATCGCAGTGTATCTGCCTGGCTCTGAAGCGCCCACTGAGTCAGCCCTTAACCCCAGTGTGCTGAAATTGTCAAAACGTGTTTTTCATTAGAAATAAACACGTTTTGGCAACTTTGGTAACCACTATGTAACTTATAGGGCAGGAACAGCACAGTTTTCAAAACGTGTTTTTCAGCCCGAAATAAACGCGTTTTCTCAGCCCTTAGAATCGCAGTGTATCTGCCTGGCTCTGAAGAGCCCACTGAGTCAGCCCTTAACCCCAGTGTGCTGAAATTGTCAAAACGTGTTTTTCAGCAGAAATAAACACGTTTTGGCAACTTTGGTCACCACCATGTAACTTATAGGGCAAGAACAGCACAGTTTTCAAAACGTGTTTTTCAGCCCGAAATAAACGCGTTTTCTCAGCCCTTAAAATCACAGTGTATCTGCCTGGCTCAGAAGAGCCCACTGAGTCAGCCCTTAACCCCAGTGTGCTGAAATTGTTAAAACGTGTTTTTCAGCAGAAATAAACACGTTTTGGCAACTTTGGTCACCACCATGTAACTTATAGGGCAAGAACAGCACTGTTTTCAAAACGTGTTTTTCAGCCCGAAATAAACGCGTTTTCTCAGCCCTTAGAATCGCAGTGTATCTGCCTGGCTCAGAAGAGCCCACTGAGTCAGCCCTTAACCCCAGTGTGCTGAAGTTGTCAAAACGTGTATTTCAGCAGAAATAAACACGTTTTGGCAACTTTGGTCACCACCATGTAACTTATAGGGCAGGAACAGCACAGTTTTCAAAACGTGTTTTTCAGCCCGAAATAAACGCGTTTTCTCAGCCCTTAGAATCGCAGTGTATCTGCCTGGCTCTGAAGAGCCCACTGTGTCAGCCCTTAACCCCAGTGTGCTGAAATTGTCAAAACGTGTTTTTCAGCAGAAATAAACACGTTTTGGCAACTTTGGTCACCACCATATAACTTATAGGGCAAGAACAGCACAGTTTTCAAAACGTGTTTTTCAACCCGAAATAAACGCGTTTTCTCAGCCCTTAGAATCGCAGTGTATCTGCCTGGCTCAGAAGAGCCCACTGAGTCAGCCCTTAACCCCAGTGTGCTGAAGTTGTCAAAACGTGTTTTTCAGCAGAAATAAACACGTTTTGGCAACTTTGGTCACCACCATGTAACTTATAGGGCAGGAACAGCACAGTTTTCAAAACGTGTTTTTCAGCCCAAAATAAACGCGTTTTCTCAGCCCTTAGAATCGCAGTGTATCTGCCTGGCTCTGAAGAGCCCACTGTGTCAGCCCTTAACCCCAGTGTGCTGAAATTGTCAAAACGTGTTTTTCAGCAGAAATAAACACGTTTTGGCAACTTTGGTCACCACCATGTAACTTATAGGGCAAGAACAGCACAGTTTTCAAAACGTGTTTTTCAGCCCGAAATAAACGCGTTTTCTCAGCCCTTAGATTCGCAGTGTATCTGCCTATCTCAGAAGAGCCCACTGAGTCAGCCCTTAACCCCAGTGTGCTGAAATTGTCAAAACGTGTTTTTCAGCAGAAATAAACACGTTTTGGCAACTTTGGTCACCACCATGTAACTTATAGGGCAGGAACAGCACAGTTTTCAAAACGTGTTTTTCAGCCCGAAATAAACGCGTTTTCTCAGCCCTTAGAATCGCAGTGTATCTGCCTGGCTCTGAAGAGCCCACTGAGTCAGCCCTTAACCCCAGTGTGCTGAAATTGTCAAAACGTGTTTTTCAGCAGAAATAAACACGTTTTGGCAACTTTGGTCACCACCATGTAACTTATAGGGCAGGAACAGCACAGATTTCAAAACGTGTTTTTCAGCCCGAAATAAACGCGTTTTCTCAGCCCTTAGAATCGCAGTGTATCTGCCTGGCTCTGAAGAGCCCACTGAGTCAGCCCTTAACCCCAGTGTGCTGAAATTGTCAAAACGTGTTTTTCAGCAGAAATAAACACGTTTTGGCAACTTTGGTCACCACCATGTAACTTATAGGGCAAGAACAGCACAGTTTTCAAAACGTGTTTTTCAGCCCGAAATAAACGCGTTTTCTCAGCCCTTGGAATCGCAGTGTATCTGCCTGGCTCAGAAGAGCCCACTGAGTCAGCCCTTTACCCCAGTGTGCTGAAATTGTCAAAACGTGTTTTTCAGCAGAAATAAACACGTTTTGGCAACTTTGGTCACCAGCATGTAACTTATAGGGCAAGAACAGCACAGTTTTCAAAACGTGTTTTTCAGCCCGAAATAAACGCGTTTTCTCAGCCCTTAAAATCACAGTGTATCTGCCTGGCTCTGAAGAGCCCACTGAGTCAGCCCTTAACCCCAGTGTGCTGAAGTTGTCAAAACGTGTATTTCAGCAGAAATAAACACGTTTTGGCAACTTTGGTCTCCAGCATGTAACTTATAGGGCAGGAACAGCACAGTTTTCAAAACGTGTTTTCCAGCCCGAAATAAACGCGTTTTCTCAGCCCTTAAAATCACAGTGTATCTGCCTGGCTCTGAAGAGCCCACTGAGTCAGCCCTTAACACCAGTGTGCTGAAATTGTCAAAACGTGTTTTTCAGCAGAAATAAACACGTTTTGGCAACTTTGGTCACCACCATGTAACTTATAGGGCAAGAACAGCACAGTTTTCAAAACGTGTTTTTCAGCCCGAAATAAACGCGTTTTCTCAGCCCTTAAAATCACAGTGTATCTGCCTGGCTCAGAAGAGCCCACTGAGTCAGCCCTTAACCCCAGTGTGCTGAAATTGTTAAAACGTGTTTTTCAGCAGAAATCAACACGTTTTGGCAACTTTGGTCACCACCATGTAACTTATAGGGCAAGAACAGCACAGTTTTCATAACGTGTTTTTCAGCCCGAAATAAACGCGTTTTCTCAGCTCTTAAAATCACAGTGTATCTGCATGGCTCAGAAGAGCCCACTGAGTCAGCCCTTAACCCCAGTGTGCTGAAATTGTTAAAACGTGTTTTTCAGCAGAAATAAACACGTTTTGGCAACTTTGGTCACCACCATGTAACTTATAGGGCAAGAACAGCACTGTTTTCAAAACGTGTTTTTCAGCCCGAAATAAACGCGTTTTCTCAACCCTTAGAATCGCAGTGTATCTGCCTGGCTCAGAAGAGCCCACTGAGTCAGCCCTTAACCCCAGTGTGCTGAAGTTGTCAAAACGTGTATTTCAGCAGAAATAAACACGTTTTGGCAACTTTGGTCACCACCATGTAACTTATAGGGCAGGAACAGCACAGTTTTCATAACGTGTTTTTCAGCCCGAAATAAACGCGTTTTCTCAGCCCTTAAAATCACAGTGTATCTGCCTGGCTCTGAAGCGCCCACTGAGTCAGCCCTTAACCCCAGTGTGCTGAAATTGTCAAAACGTGTTTTTCATTAGAAATAAACACGTTTTGGCAACTTTGGTAACCACTATGTAACTTATAGGGCAGGAACAGCACAGTTTTCAAAACGTGTTTTTCAGCCCGAAATAAACGCGTTTTCTCAGCCCTTAGAATCGCAGTGTATCTGCCTGGCTCTGAAGAGCCCACTGAGTCAGCCCTTAACCCCAGTGTGCTGAAATTGTCAAAACGTGTTTTTCAGCAGAAATAAACACGTTTTGGCAACTTTGGTCACCACCATGTAACTTATAGGGCAAGAACAGCACAGTTTTCAAAACGTGTTTTTCAGCCCGAAATAAACGCGTTTTCTCAGCCCTTAAAATCACAGTGTATCTGCCTGGCTCAGAAGAGCCCACTGAGTCAGCCCTTAACCCCAGTGTGCTGAAATTGTTAAAACGTGTTTTTCAGCAGAAATAAACACGTTTTGGCAACTTTGGTCACCACCATGTAACTTATAGGGCAAGAACAGCACTGTTTTCAAAACGTGTTTTTCAGCCCGAAATAAACGCGTTTTCTCAGCCCTTAGAATCGCAGTGTATCTGCCTGGCTCAGAAGAGCCCACTGAGTCAGCCCTTAACCCCAGTGTGCTGAAGTTGTCAAAACGTGTATTTCAGCAGAAATAAACACGTTTTGGCAACTTTGGTCACCACCATGTAACTTATAGGGCAGGAACAGCACAGTTTTCAAAACGTGTTTTTCAGCCCAAAATAAACGCGTTTTCTCAGCCCTTAGAATCGCAGTGTATCTGCCTGGCTCTGAAGAGCCCACTGTGTCAGCCCTTAACCCCAGTGTGCTGAAATTGTCAAAACGTGTTTTTCAGCAGAAATAAACACGTTTTGGCAACTTTGGTCACCACCATGTAACTTATAGGGCAAGAACAGCACAGTTTTCAAAACGTGTTTTTCAGCCCGAAATAAACGCGTTTTCTCAGCCCTTGGAATCGCAGTGTATCTGCCTGGCTCAGAAGAGACAACTGAGTCAGCCCTTTACCCCAGTGTGCTGAAATTGTCAAAACGTGTTTTTCAGCAGAAATAAACACGTTTTGGCAACTTTGGTCACCACCATGTAACTTATAGGGCAAGAACAGCACAGTTTTCAAAACGTGTTTTTCAGCCCGAAATAAACGCGTTTTCTCAGCCCTTAGATTCGCAGTGTATCTGCCTATCTCAGAAGAGCCCACTGAGTCAGCCCTTAACCCCAGTGTGCTGAAATTGTCAAAACGTGTTTTTCAGCAGAAATAAACACGTTTTGGCAACTTTGGTCACCACCATGTAACTTATAGGGCAGGAACAGCACAGTTTTCAAAACGTGTTTTTCAGCCCGAAATAAACGCGTTTTCTCAGCATTTAGAATCGCAGTGTATCTGCCTGGCTCTGAAGAGCCCACTGAGTCAGCCCTTAACCCCAGTGTGCTGAAATTGTCAAAACGTGTTTTTCAGCAGAAATAAACACGTTTTGGCAACTTTGGTCACCACCATGTAACTTATAGGGCAGGAACAGCACAGATTTCAAAACGTGTTTTTCAGCCCGAAATAAACGCGTTTTCTCAGCCCTTAGAATCGCAGTGTATCTGCCTGGCACTGAAGAGCCCACTGAGTCAGCCCTTAACCCCAGTGTGCTGAAATTGTCAAAACGTGTTTTTCAGCAGAAATAAACACGTTTTGGCAACTTTGGTCACCACCATGTAACTTATAGGGCAAGAACAGCACAGTTTTCAAAACGTGTTTTTCAGCCCGAAATAAACGCGTTTTCTCAGCCCTTGGAATCGCAGTGTATCTGCCTGGCTCAGAAGAGCCCACTGAGTCAGCCCTTTACCCCAGTGTGCTGAAATTGTCAAAACGTGTTTTTCAGCAGAAATAAACACGTTTTGGCAACTTTGGTCACCAGCATGTAACTTATAGGGCAAGAACAGCACAGTTTTCAAAACGTGTTTTTCAGCCCGAAATAAACGCGTTTTCTCAGCCCTTAAAATCACAGTGTATCTGCCTGGCTCTGAAGAGCCCACTGAGTCAGCCCTTAACCCCAGTGTGCTGAAGTTGTCAAAACGTGTATTTCAGCAGAAATAAACACGTTTTGGCAACTTTGGTCTCCAGCATGTAACTTATAGGGCAGGAACAGCACAGTTTTCAAAACGTGTTTTCCAGCCCGAAATAAACGCGTTTTCTCAGCCCTTAAAATCACAGTGTATCTGCCTGGCTCTGAAGAGCCCACTGAGTCAGCCCTTAACACCAGTGTGCTGAAATTGTCAAAACGTGTTTTTCAGCAGAAATAAACACGTTTTGGCAACTTTGGTCACCACCATGTAACTTATAGGTCAAGAACAGCACAGTTTTCAAAACGTGTTTTTCAGCCCGAAATAAACGCGTTTTCTCAGCCCTTAAAATCACAGTGTATCTGCCTGGCTCAGAAGAGCCCACTGAGTCAGCCCTTAACCCCAGTGTGCTGAAATTGTTAAAACGTGTTTTTCAGCAGAAATCAACACGTTTTGGCAACTTTGGTCACCACCATGTAACTTATAGGGCAAGAACAGCACAGTTTTCATAACGTGTTTTTCAGCCCGAAATAAACGCGTTTTCTCAGCTCTTAAAATCACAGTGTATCTGCATGGCTCAGAAGAGCCCACTGAGTCAGCCCTTAACCCCAGTGTGCTGAAATTGTTAAAACGTTTTTTTCAGCTGAAATAAACACGTTTTGGCAACTTTGGTCACCACCATGTAACTTATAGGGCAAGAACAGCACTGTTTTCAAAACGTGTTTTTCAGCCCGAAATAAACGCGTTTTCTCAACCCTTAGAATCGCAGTGTATCTGCCTGGCTCAGAAGAGCCCACTGAGTCAGCCCTTAACCCCAGTGTGCTGAAGTTGTCAAAACGTGTATTTCAGCAGAAATAAACACGTTTTGGCAACTTTGGTCACCACCATGTAACTTATAGGGCAGGAACAGCACAGTTTTCAAAACGTGTTTTTCAGCCCGAAATAAACGCGTTTTCTCAGCCCTTAGAATCGCAGTGTATCTGCCTGGCTCTGAAGAGCCCACTGTGTCAGCCCTTAACCCCAGTGTGCTGAAATTGTCAAAACGTGTTTTTCAGCAGAAATAAACACGTTTTGGCAACTTTGGTCACCACCATGTAACTTATAGGGCAAGAACAGCACAGTTTTCAAAACGTGTTTTTCAGCCCGAAATAAACGCGTTTTCTCAGCCCTTGGAATCGCAGTGTATCTGCCTGGCTCAGAAGAGCCCACTGAGTCAGCCCTTTACCCCAGTGTGCTGAAATTGTCAAAACGTGTTTTTCAGCAGAAATAAACACGTTTTGGCAACTTTGGTCACCAGCATGTAACTTATAGGGCAGGAACAGCACAGTTTTCAAAACGTGTTTTTCAGCCCGAAATAAACGCGTTTTCTCAGCCCTTAAAATCACAGTGTATCTGCCTGGCTCTGAAGAGCCCACTGAGTCAGCCCTTAAGACCAGTGTGCTGAAATTGTCAAAACGTGTTTTTCAGCAGAAATAAACACGTTTTGGCAACTTTGGTCACCACCATGTAACTTATAGGTCAAGAACAGCACAGTTTTCAAAACGTGTTTTTCAGCCCGAAATAAACGCGTTTTCTCAGCCCTTAAAATCACAGTGTATCTGCCTGGCTCAGAAGAGCCCACTGAGTCAGCCCTTAACCCCAGTGTGCTGAAATTGTTAAAACGTGTTTTTCAGCAGAAATAAACACGTTTTGGCAACTTTGGTCACCACCATGTAACTTATAGGGCAAGAACAGCACTGTTTTCAAAACGTGTTTTTCAGCCCGAAATAAACGCGTTTTCTCAGCCCTTAGAATCGCAGTGTATCTGCCTGGCTCAGAAGAGCCCACTGAGTCAGCCCTTAACCCCAGTGTGCTGAAGTTGTCAAAACGTGTATTTCAGCAGAAATAAACACGTTTTGGCAACTTTGGTCACCACCATGTAACTTATAGGGCAGGAACAGCACAGTTTTCAAAACGTGTTTTTCAGCCCGAAATAAACGCGTTTTCTCAGCCCTTAGAATCGCAGTGTATCTGCCTGGCTCTGAAGCGCCCACTGAGTCAGCCCTTAACCCCAGTGTGCTGAAATTGTCAAAACGTGTTTTTCATTAGAAATAAACACGTTTTGGCAACTTTGGTAACCACTATGTAACTTATAGGGCAGGAACAGCACAGTTTTCAAAACGTGTTTTTCAGCCCGAAATAAACGCGTTTTCTCAGCCCTTAGAATCGCAGTGTATCTGCCTGGCTCTGAAGAGCCCACTGAGTCAGCCCTTAACCCCAGTGTGCTGAAATTGTCAAAACGTGTTTTTCAGCAGAAATAAACACGTTTTGGCAACTTTGGTCACCACCATGTAACTTATAGGGCAAGAACAGCACAGTTTTCAAAACGTGTTTTTCAGCCCGAAATAAACGCGTTTTCTCAGCCCTTAAAATCACAGTGTATCTGCCTGGCTCAGAAGAGCCCACTGAGTCAGCCCTTAACCCCAGTGTGCTGAAATTGTTAAAACGTGTTTTTCAGCAGAAATAAACACGTTTTGGCAACTTTGGTCACCACCATGTAACTTATAGGGCAAGAACAGCACTGTTTTCAAAACGTGTTTTTCAGCCCGAAATAAACGCGTTTTCTCAGCCCTTAGAATCGCAGTGTATCTGCCTGGCTCAGAAGAGCCCACTGAATCAGCCCTTAACCCCAGTGTGCTGAAGTTGTCAAAACGTGTATTTCAGCAGAAATAAACACGTTTTGGCAACTTTGGTCACCACCATGTAACTTATAGGGCAGGAACAGCACAGTTTTCAAAACGTGTTTTTCAGCCCGAAATAAACGCGTTTTCTCAGCCCTTAGAATCGCAGTGTATCTGCCTGGCTCTGAAGAGCCCACTGTGTCAGCCCTTAACCCCAGTGTGCTGAAATTGTCAAAACGTGTTTTTCAGCAGAAATAAACACGTTTTGGCAACTTTGGTCACCACCATATAACTTATAGGGCAAGAACAGCACAGTTTTCAAAACGTGTTTTTCAACCCGAAATAAACGCGTTTTCTCAGCCCTTAGAATCGCAGTGTATCTGCCTGGCTCAGAAGAGCCCACTGAGTCAGCCCTTAACCCCAGTGTGCTGAAGTTGTCAAAACGTGTTTTTCAGCAGAAATAAACACGTTTTGGCAACTTTGGTCACCACCATGTAACTTATAGGGCAAGAACAGCACAGTTTTCAAAACGTGTTTTTCAGCCCGAAATAAACGCGTTTTCTCAGCCCTTGGAATCGCATTGTATCTGCCTGGCTCAGAAGAGCCCACTGAGTCAGCCCTTTACCCCAGTGTGCTGAAATTGTCAAAACGTGTTTTTCAGCAGAAATAAACACGTTTTGGCAACTTTGGTCACCAGCATGTAACTTATAGGGCAGGAACAGCACAGTTTTCAAAACGTGTTTTTCAGCCCGAAATAAACGCGTTTTCTCAGCCCTTAAAATCACAGTGTATCTGCCTGGCTCTGAAGAGCCCACTGAGTCAGCCCTTAACACCAGTGTGCTGAAATTGTCAAAACGTGTTTTTCAGCAGAAATAAACACGTTTTGGCAACTTTGGTCACCACCATGTAACTTATAGGTCAAGAACAGCACAGTTTTCAAAACGTGTTTTTCAGCCCGAAATAAACGCGTTTTCTCAGCCCTTAAAATCACAGTGTATCTGCCTGGCTCAGAAGAGCCCACTGAGTCAGCCCTTAACCCCAGTGTGCTGAAATTGTTAAAACGTGTTTTTCAGCAGAAATAAACACGTTTTGGCAACTTTGGTCACCACCATGTAACTTATAGGGCAAGAACAGCACTGTTTTCAAAACGTGTTTTTCAGCCCGAAATAAACGCGTTTTCTCAGCCCTTAGAATCGCAGTGTATCTGCCTGGCTCAGAAGAGCCCACTGAGTCAGCCCTTAACCCCAGTGTGCTGAAGTTGTCAAAACGTGTATTTCAGCAGAAATAAACACGTTTTGGCAACTTTGGTCACCACCATGTAACTTATAGGGCAGGAACAGCACAGTTTTCAAAACGTGTTTTTCAGCCCGAAATAAACGCGTTTTCTCAGCCCTTAGAATCGCACTGTATCTGCCTGGCTCTGAAGCGCCCACTGAGTCAGCCCTTAACCCCAGTGTGCTGAAATTGTCAAAACGTGTTTTTCATTAGAAATAAACACGTTTTGGCAACTTTGGTAACCACTATGTAACTTATAGGGCAGGAACAGCACAGTTTTCAAAACGTGTTTTTCAGCCCGAAATAAACGCGTTTTCTCAGCCCTTAGAATCGCAGTGTATCTGCCTGGCTCTGAAGAGCCCACTGAGTCAGCCCTTAACCCCAGTGTGCTGAAATTGTCAAAACGTGTTTTTCAGCAGAAATAAACACGTTTTGGCAACTTTGGTCACCACCATGTAACTTATAGGGCAAGAACAGCACAGTTTTCAAAACGTGTTTTTCAGCCCGAAATAAACGCGTTTTCTCAGCCCTTAAAATCACAGTGTATCTGCCTGGCTCAGAAGAGCCCACTGAGTCAGCCCTTAACCCCAGTGTGCTGAAATTGTTAAAACGTGTTTTTCAGCAGAAATAAACACGTTTTGGCAACTTTGGTCACCACCATGTAACTTATAGGGCAAGAACAGCACTGTTTTCAAAACGTGTTTTTCAGCCCGAAATAAACGCGTTTTCTCAGCCCTTAGAATCGCAGTGTATCTGCCTGGCTCAGAAGAGCCCACTGAGTCAGCCCTTAACCCCAGTGTGCTGAAGTTGTCAAAACGTGTATTTCAGCAGAAATAAACACGTTTTGGCAACTTTGGTCACCACCATGTAACTTATAGGGCAGGAACAGCACAGTTTTCAAAACGTGTTTTTCAGCCCGAAATAAACGCGTTTTCTCAGCCCTTAGAATCGCAGTGTATCTGCCTGGCTCTGAAGAGCCCACTGTGTCAGCCCTTAACCCCAGTGTGCTGAAATTGTCAAAACGTGTTTTTCAGCAGAAATAAACACGTTTTGGCAACTTTGGTCACCACCATATAACTTATAGGGCAAGAACAGCACAGTTTTCAAAACGTGTTTTTCAACCCGAAATAAACGCGTTTTCTCAGCCCTTAGAATCGCAGTGTATCTGCCTGGCTCAGAAGAGCCCACTGAGTCAGCCCTTAACCCCAGTGTGCTGAAGTTGTCAAAACGTGTTTTTCAGCAGAAATAAACACGTTTTGGCAACTTTGGTCACCACCATGTAACTTATAGGGCAGGAACAGCACAGTTTTCAAAACGTGTTTTTCAGCCCAAAATAAACGCGTTTTCTCAGCCCTTAGAATCGCAGTGTATCTGCCTGGCTCTGAAGAGCCCACTGTGTCAGCCCTTAACCCCAGTGTGCTGAAATTGTCAAAACGTGTTTTTCAGCAGAAATAAACACGTTTTGGCAACTTTGGTCACCAGCATGTAACTTATAGGGCAAGAACAGCACAGTTTTCAAAACGTGTTTTTCAGCCCGAAATAAACGCGTTTTCTCAGCCCTTGGAATCGCAGTGTATCTGCCTGGCTCAGAAGAGACAACTGAGTCAGCCCTTTACCCCAGTGTGCTGAAATTGTCAAAACGTGTTTTTCAGCAGAAATAAACACGTTTTGGCAAACTTTGGTCACCACCATGTAACTTATAGGGCAAGAACAGCACAGTTTTCAAAACGTGTTTTTCAGCCCGAAATAAACGCGTTTTCTCAGCCCTTAGATTCGCAGTGTATCTGCCTATCTCAGAAGAGCCCACTGAGTCAGCCCTTAACCCCAGTGTGCTGAAATTGTCAAAACGTGTTTTTCAGCAGAAATAAACACGTTTTGTCAACTTTGGTCACCACCATGTAACTTATAGGGCAGGAACAGCACAGTTTTCAAAACGTGTTTTTCAGCCCGAAATAAACGCGTTTTCTCAGCCCTTAGAATCGCAGTGTATCTGCCTGGCTCTGAAGAGCCCACTGAGTCAGCCCTTAACCCCAGTGTGCTGAAATTGTCAAAACGTGTTTTTCAGCAGAAATAAACACGTTTTGGCAACTTTGGTCACCACCATGTAACTTATAGGGCAGGAACAGCACAGATTTCAAAACGTGTTTTTCAGCCCGAAATAAACGCGTTTTCTCAGCCCTTAGAATCGCAGTGTATCTGCCTGGCTCTGAAGAGCCCACTGAGTCAGCCCTTAACCCCAGTGTGCTGAAATTGTCAAAACGTGTTTTTCAGCAGAAATAAACACGTTTTGGCAACTTTGGTCACCACCATGTAACTTATAGGGCAAGAACACCACAGTTTTCAAAACGTGTTTTTCAGCCCGAAATAAACGCGTTTTCTCAGCCCTTGGAATCGCAGTGTATCTGCCTGGCTCAGAAGAGCCCACTGAGTCAGCCCTTTACCCCAGTGTGCTGAAATTGTCAAAACGTGTTTTTCAGCAGAAATAAACACGTTTTGGCAACTTTGGTCACCAGCATGTAACTTATAGGGCAGTAACAGCACAGTTTTCAAAACGTGTTTTTCAGCCCGAAATAAACGCGTTTTCTCAGCCCTTAAAATCACAGTGTATCTGCCTGGCTCTGAAGAGCCCACTGAGTCAGCCCTTAACACCAGTGTGCTGAAATTGTCAAAACGTGTTTTTCAGCAGAAATAAACACGTTTTGGCAACTTTGGTCACCACCATGTAACTTATAGGGCAGGAACAGCACAGTTTTCAAAACGTGTTTTTCAGCCCGAAATAAACGCGTTTTCTCAGCCCTTAGAATTGCAGTGTATCTGCCTGGCTCTGAAGCGCCCACTGAGTCAGCCCTTAACCCCAGTGTGCTGAAATTGTCAAAACGTGTTTTTCAGCAGAAATAAACACGTTTTGGCAACTTTGGTTACCACCATGTAACTGATAGGGCAAGAACAGCACAGTTTTCAAAACGTGTTTTTCAGCCCGAAATAAACGCGTTTTCTCAGCCCTTGGAATCGCAGTGTATCTGCCTGGCTCAGAAGAGCCCACTGAGTCAGCCCTTTACCCCAGTGTGCTGAAATTGTCAAAACGTGTTTTTCAGCAGAAATAAACACGTTTTGGCAACTTTGGTCACCAGCATGTAACTTATAGGGCAAGAACAGCACAGTTTTCAAAACGTGTTTTTCAGCCCGAAATAAACGCGTTTTCTCAGCCCTTAAAATCACAGTGTATCTGCCTGGCTCTGAAGAGCCCACTGAGTCAGCCCTTAACCCCAGTGTGCTGAAGTTGTCAAAACGTGTATTTCAGCAGAAATAAACACGTTTTGGCAACTTTGGTCTCCAGCATGTAACTTATAGGGCAGGAACAGCACAGTTTTCAAAACGTGTTTTCCAGCCCGAAATAAACGCGTTTTCTCAGCCCTTAAAATCACAGTGTATCTGCCTGGCTCAGAAGAGCCCACTGAGTCAGCCCTTAACCCCAGTGTGCTGAAATTGTTAAAACGTGTTTTTCAGCATAAATAAACACGTTTTGGCAACTTTGGTCACCACCATGTAACTTATAGGGCAAGAACAGCACAGTTTTCAAAACGTGTTTTCCAGCCCGAAATAAACGCGTTTTCTCAGCCCTTGGAATCGCAGTGTATCTGCCTGGCTCAGAAGAGCCCACTGAGTCAGCCCTTTACCCCAGTGTGCTGAAATTGTCAAAACGTGTTTTTCAGCAGAAATAAACACGTTTTGGCAACTTTGGTCACCACCATGTAACTTATAGGGCAAGAACAGCACAGTTTTCAAAACGTGTTTTTCAGCCCGAAATAAACGCGTTTTCTCAGCCCTTAGATTCGCAGTGTATCTGCCTGGCTCAGAAGAGCCCACTGAGTCAGCCCTTAACCCCAGTGTGCTGAAATTGTCAAAACGTGTTTTTCAGCAGAAATAAACACGTTTTGGCAACTTTGGTCACCACCATGTAACTTATAGGACAGGAACAGCACAGTTTTCAAAACGTGTTTTTCAGCCCGAAATAAACGCGTTTTCTCAGCCCTTAGAATCGCAGTGTATCTGCCTGGCTCTGAAGAGCCCACTGAGTCAGCCCTTAACCCCAGTGTGCTGAAATTGTCAAAACGTGTTTTTCAGCAGAAATAAACACGTTTTGGCAACTTTGGTTACCACCATGTAACTTATAGGGCAAGAACAGCATCGTTTTCAAAACGTGTTTTTCAGCCCGAAATAAACGCGTTTTCTCAGCCCTTGGAATCGCAGTGTATCTGCCTGGCTCAGAAGAGCCCACTGAGTCAGCCCTTTACCCCAGTGTGCTGAAATTGTCAAAACGTGTTTTTCAGCAGAAATAAACACGTTTTGGCAACTTTGGTCACCAGCATGTAACTTATAGGGCAGGAACAGCACAGTTTTCAAAACGTGTTTTTCAGCCCGAAATAAACGCGTTTTCTCAGCCCTTAAAATCACAGTGTATCTGCCTGGCTCTGAAGAGCCCACTGAGTCAACCCTTAACACCAGTGTGCTGAAATTGTCAAAACGTGTTTTTCAGCAGAAATAAACACGTTTTGGCAACTTTGGTCACCACCATGTAACTTATAGGGCAAGAACAGCACAGTTTTCAAAACGTGTTTTTCAGCCCGAAATAAACGCGTTTTCTCAGCCCTTAAAATCACAGTGTATCTGCCTGGCTCAGAAGAGCCCACTGAGTCAGCCCTTAACCCCAGTGTGCTGAAATTGTTAAAACGTGTTTTTCAGCAGAAATAAACACGTTTTGGCAACTTTGGTCACCACCATGTAACTTATAGGGCAAGAACAGCACTGTTTTCAAAACGTGTTTTTCAGCCCGAAATAAACGCGTTTTCTCAGCCCTTAGAATCGCAGTGTATCTGCCTGGCTCAGAAGAGCCCACTGAGTCAGCCCTTAACCCCAGTGTGCTGAAGTTGTCAAAACGTGTATTTCAGCAGAAATAAACACGTTTTGGCAACTTTGGTCACCACCATGTAACTTATAGGGCAGGAACAGCACAGTTTTCAAAACGTGTTTTTCAGCCCGAAATAAACGCGTTTTCTCAGCCCTTAGAATCGCAGTGTATCTGCCTGGCTCTGAAGCGCCCACTGAGTCAGCCCTTAACCCCAGTGTGCTGAAATTGTCAAAACGTGTTTTTCAGCAGAAATAAACACGTTTTGGCAACTTTGGTTACCACCATGTAACTTATAGGGCAAGAACAGCACAGTTTTCAAAACGTGTTTTTCAGCCCGAAATAAACGCGTTTTCTCAGCCCTTGGAATCGCAGTGTATCTGCCTGGCTCAGAAGAGCCCACTGAGTCAGCCCTTTACCCCAGTGTGCTGAAATTGTCAAAACGTGTTTTTCAGCAGAAATAAACACGTTTTGGCAACTTTGGTCACCAGCATGTAACTTATAGGGCAAGAACAGCACAGTTTTCAAAACGTGTTTTTCAGCCCGAAATAAACGCGTTTTCTCAGCCCTTAAAATCACAGTGTATCTGCCTGGCTCTGAAGAGCCCACTGAGTCAGCCCTTAACCCCAGTGTGCTGAAGTTGTCAAAACGTGTATTTCAGCAGAAATAAACACGTTTTGGCAACTTTGGTCTCCAGCATGTAACTTATAGGGCAGGAACAGCACAGTTTTCAAAACGTGTTTTCCAGCCCGAAATAAACGCGTTTTCTCAGCCCTTAAAATCACAGTGTATCTGCCTGGCTCTGAAGAGCCCACTGAGTCAGCCCTTAACACCAGTGTGCTGAAATTGTCAAAACGTGTTTTTCAGCAGAAATAAACACGTTTTGGCAACTTTGGTCACCACCATGTAACTTATAGGGCAAGAACAGCACAGTTTTCAAAACGTGTTTTTCAGCCCGAAATAAACGCGTTTTCTCAGCCCTTAAAATCACAGTGTATCTGCCTGGCTCAGAAGAGCCCACTGAGTCAGCCCTTAACCCCAGTGTGCTGAAATTGTTAAAACGTGTTTTTCAGCAGAAATCAACACGTTTTGGCAACTTTGGTCACCACCATGTAACTTATAGGGCAAGAACAGCACAGTTTTCAAAACGTGTTTTTCAGCCCGAAATAAACGCGTTTTCTCAGCTCTTAAAATCACAGTGTATCTGCATGGCTCAGAAGAGCCCACTGAGTCAGCCCTTAACCCCAGTGTGCTGAAATTGTTAAAACGTGTTTTTCAGCAGAAATAAACACGTTTTGGCAACTTTGGTCACCACCATGTAACTTATAGGGCAAGAACAGCACTGTTTTCAAAACGTGTTTTTCAGCCCGAAATAAACGCGTTTTCTCAGCCCTTAGAATCGCAGTGTATCTGCCTGGCTCAGAAGAGCCCACTGAGTCAGCCCTTAACCCCAGTGTGCTGAAGTTGTCAAAACGTGTATTTCAGCAGAAATAAACACGTTTTGGCAACTTTGGTCACCACCATGTAACTTATAGGGCAGGAACAGCACAGTTTTCAAAACGTGTTTTTCAGCCCGAAATAAACGCGTTTTCTCAGCCCTTAGAATCGCAGTGTATCTGCCTGGCTCTGAAGAGCCCACTGTGTCAGCCCTTAACCCCAGTGTGCTGAAATTGTCAAAACGTGTTTTTCAGCAGAAATAAACACGTTTTGGCAACTTTGGTCACCACTATGTAACTTATAGGGCAAGAACAGCACAGTTTTCAAAACGTGTTTTTCAGCCCGAAATAAACGCGTTTTCTCAGCCCTTGGAATCGCAGTGTATCTGCCTGGCTCAGAAGAGCCCACTGAGTCAGCCCTTTACCCCAGTGTGCTGAAATTGTCAAAACGTGTTTTTCAGCAGAAATAAACACGTTTTGGCAACTTTGGTCACCAGCATGTAACTTATAGGGCAGGAACAGCACAGTTTTCAAAACGTGTTTTTCAGCCCGAAATAAACGCGTTTTCTCAGCCCTTAAAATCACAGTGTATCTGCCTGGCTCTGAAGAGCCCACTGAGTCAGCCCTTAACACCAGTGTGCTGAAATTGTCAAAACGTGTTTTTCAGCAGAAATAAACACGTTTTGGCAACTTTGGTCACCACCATGTAACTTATAGGGCAAGAACAGCACAGTTTTCAAAACGTGTTTTTCAGCCCGAAATAAACGCGTTTTCTCAGCCCTTAAAATCACAGTGTATCTGCCTGGCTCAGAAGAGCCCACTGAGTCAGCCCTTAACCCCAGTGTGCTGAAATTGTTAAAACGTGTTTTTCAGCAGAAATAAACACGTTTTGGCAACTTTGGTCACCACCATGTAACTTATAGGGCAAGAACAGCACTGTTTTCAAAACGTGTTTTTCAGCCCGAAATAAATGCGTTTTCTCAGCCCTTAGAATCGCAGTGTATCTACCTGGCTCAGAAGAGCCCACTGAGTCAGCCCTTAACCCCAGTGTGCTGAAGTTGTCAAAACGTGTATTTCAGCAGAAATAAACACGTTTTGGCAACATTGGTCACCACCATGTAACTTATAGGGCAGGAGCAGCACAGTTTTCAAAACGTGTTTTTCAGCCCGAAATAAACGCGTTTTCTCAGCCCTTAGAATCGCAGTGTATCTGCCTGGCTCTGAAGCGCCCACTGAGTCAGCCCTTAACCCCAGTGTGCTGAAATTGTCAAAACGTGTTTTTCAGCAGAAATAAACACGTTTTGGCAACTTTGGTTACCACCATGTAACTTATAGGGCAAGAACAGCACAGTTTTCAAAACGTGTTTTTCAGCCCGAAATAAACGCGTTTTCTCAGCCCTTGGAATCGCAGTGTATCTGCCTGGCTCAGAAGAGCCCACTGAGTCAGCCCTTTACCCCAGTGTGCTGAAATTGTCAAAACGTGTTTTTCAGCAGAAATAAACACGTTTTGGCAACTTTGGTCACCAGCATGTAACTTATAGGGCAGGAACAGCACAGTTTTCAAAACGTGTTTTTCAGCCCGAAATAAACGCGTTTTCTCAGCCCTTAAAATCACAGTGTATCTGCCTGGCTCTGAAGAGCCCACTGAGTCAACCCTTAACACCAGTGTGCTGAAATTGTCAAAACGTGTTTTTCAGCAGAAATAAACACGTTTTGGCAACTTTGGTCACCACCATGTAACTTATAGGGCAAGAACAGCACAGTTTTCAAAACGTGTTTTTCAGCCCGAAATAAACGCGTTTTCTCAGCCCTTAAAATCACAGTGTATCTGCCTGGCTCAGAAGAGCCCACTGAGTCAGCCCTTAACCCCAGTGTGCTGAAATTGTTAAAACGTGTTTTTCAGCAGAAATAAACACGTTTTGGCAACTTTGGTCACCACCATGTAACTTATAGGGCAAGAACAGCACTGTTTTCAAAACGTGTTTTTCAGCCCGAAATAAACGCGTTTTCTCAGCCCTTAGAATCGCAGTGTATCTGCCTGGCTCAGAAGAGCCCACTGAGTCAGCCCTTAACCCCAGTGTGCTGAAGTTGTCAAAACGTGTATTTCAGCAGAAATAAACACGTTTTGGCAACTTTGGTCACCACCATGTAACTTATAGGGCAGGAACAGCACAGTTTTCAAAACGTGTTTTTCAGCCCGAAATAAACGCGTTTTCTCAGCCCTTAGAATCGCAGTGTATCTGCCTGGCTCTGAAGCGCCCACTGAGTCAGCCCTTAACCCCAGTGTGCTGAAATTGTCAAAACGTGTTTTTCAGCAGAAATAAACACGTTTTGGCAACTTTGGTTACCACCATGTAACTTATAGGGCAGGAACAGCACAGTTTTCAAAACGTGTTTTTCAGCCCGAAATAAACGCGTTTTCTCAGCCCTTAGAATCGCAGTGTATCTGCCTGGCTCTGAAGAGCCCACTGTGTCAGCCCTTAACCCCAGTGTGCTGAAATTGTCAAAACGTGTTTTTCAGCAGAAATAAACACGTTTTGGCAACTTTGGTCACCACCATGTAACTTATAGGGCAAGAACAGCACAGTTTTCAAAACGTGTTTTCCAGCCCGAAATAAACGCGTTTTCTCAGCCCTTGGAATCGCAGTGTATCTACCTGGCTCTGAAGAGCCCACTGAGTCAGCCCTTAACCCCAGTGTGCTGAAGTTGTCAAAACGTGTTTTTCAGCAGAAATAAACACGTTTTGGCAACTTTGGTCACCACCATGTAACTTATAGGGCAAGAACAGCACAGTTTTCAAAACGTGTTTTTCAGCCCGAAATAAACGCGTTTTCTCAGCCCTTGGAATCGCAGTGTATCTGCCTGGCTCAGAAGAGCCCACTGAGTCAACCCTTTACCCCAGTGTGCTGAAATTGTCAAAACGTGTTTTTCAGCAGAAATCAACACGTTTTGGCAACTTTGGTCACCACCATGTAACTTATAGGGCAAGAACAGCACAGTTTTCAAAACGTGTTTTTCAGCCCGAAATAAACGCGTTTTCTCAGCCCTTAGAATCGCAGTGTATCTGCCTGGCTCTGAAGAGCCCACTGAGTCAGCCCTTAACCCCAGTGTGCTGAAGTTGTCAAAACGTGTATTTCAGCAGAAATAAACACGTTTTGGCAACTTTGGTCTCCAGCATGTAACTTATAGGGCAGGAACAGCACAGTTTTCAAAACGTGTTTTCCAGCCCGAAATAAACGCGTTTTCTCAGCCCTTAAAATCACAATGTATCTGCCTGGCTCTAAAGAGCCCACTGAGTCAGCCCTTAACACCAGTGTGCTGAAATTGTCAAAACGTGTTTTTCAGCAGAAATAAACACGTTTTGGCAACTTTGGTCACCACCATGTAACTTATAGGGCAAGAACAGCACAGTTTTCAAAACGTGTTTTTCAGCCCGAAATAAAAGCGTTTTCTCAGACCTTAAAATCACAGTGTATCTGCCTGGCTCAGAAGAGCCCACTGAGTCAGCCCTTAACCCCAGTGTGCTGAAATTGTTAAAACGTGTTTTTCAGCAGAAATCAACACGTTTTGGCAACTTTGGTCACCACCATGTAACTTATAGGGCAAGAACAGCACAGTTTTCAAAACGTGTTTTTCAGCCCGAAATAAACGCGTTTTCTCAGCCCTTGGAATCGCAGTGTATCTGCCTGGCTCAGAAGAGCCCACTGAGTCAGCCCTTTACCCCAGTGTGCTGAAATTGTCAAAACGTGTTTTTCAGCAGAAATAAACACGTTTTGGCAACTTTGGTCACCAGCATGTAACTTATAGGGCAGGAACAGCACAGTTTTCAAAACGTGTTTTTCAGCCCGAAATAAACGCGTTTTCTCAGCCCTTAAAATCACAGTGTATCTGCCTGGCTCTGAAGAGCCCACTGAGTCAGCCCTTAACACCAGTGTGCTGAAATTGTCAAAACGTGTTTTTCAGCAGAAATAAACACGTTTTGGCAACTTTGGTCACCACCATGTAACTTATAGGGCAAGAACAGCACAGTTTTCAAAACGTGTTTTTCAGCCCGAAATAAACGCGTTTTCTCAGCCCTTAAAATCACAGTGTATCTGCCTGGCTCAGAAGAGCCCACTGAGTCAGCCCTTAACCCCAGTGTGCTGAAATTGTTAAAACGTGTTTTTCAGCAGAAATAAACACGTTTTGGCATCTTTGGTCACCACCATGTAACTTATAGGGCAAGAACAGCACTCTTTTCAAAACGTATTTTTCCGCCCGAAATAAACGCGTTTTCTCAGCCCTTGGAATCGCAGTGTATCTGCCTGGCTCAGAAGAGCCCACTGAGTCAGCCCTTAACCCCAGTGTGCTGAAGTTGTCAAAACGTGTATTTCAGCAGAAATAAACACGTTTTGGCAACTTTGGTCACCACCATGTAACTTATAGGGCAGGAACAGCACAGTTTTCAAAACGTGTTTTTCAGCCCGAAATAAACGCGTTTTCTCAGCCCTTAGAATCGCAGTGTATCTGCCTGGCTCTGAAGCGCCCACTGAGTCAGCCCTTAACCCCAGTGTGCTGAAATTGTCAAAACGTGTTTTTCAGCAGAAATAAACACGTTTTGGCAACTTTGGTTACCACCATGTAACTTATAGGGCAAGAACAGCACAGTTTTCAAAACGTGTTTTTCAGCCCGAAATTAACGCGTTTTCTCAGCCCTTGGAATCGCAGTGTATCTGCCTGGCTCAGAAGAGCCCACTGAGTCAGCCCTTTACCCCAGTGTGCTGAAATTGTCAAAACGTGTTTTTCAGCAGAAATAAACACGTTTTGGCAACTTTGGTCACCAGCATGTAACTTATAGGGCAAGAACAGCACAGTTTTCAAAACGTGTTTTTCAGCCCGAAATAAACGCGTTTTCTCAGCCCTTAGAATCGCAGTGTATCTGCCTGGCTCTGAAGAGCCCACTGTGTCAGCCCTTAACCCCAGTGTGCTGAAATTGTCAAAACGTGTTTTTCAGCAGAAATAAACACGTTTTGGCAACTTTGGTCACCACCATGTAACTTATAGGGCAAGAACAGCACAGTTTTCAAAACGTGTTTTTCAGCCCGAAATAAACGCGTTTTCTCAGCCCTTGGAATCGCAGTGTATCTGCCTGGCTCAGAAGAGCCCACTGAGTCAGCCCTTTACCCCAGTGTGCTGAAATTGTCAAAACGTGTTTTTCAGCAGAAATAAACACGTTTTGGCAACTTTGGTCACCAGCATGTAACTTATAGGGCAGGAACAGCACAGTTTTCAAAACGTGTTTTTCAGCCCGAAATAAACGCGTTTTCTCAGCCCTTAAAATCACAGTGTATCTGCCTGGCTCTGAAGAGCCCACTGAGTCAGCCCTTAACACCAGTGTGCTGAAATTGTCAAAACGTGTTTTTCAGCAGAAATAAACACGTTTTGGCAACTTTGGTCACCACCATGTAACTTATAGGTCAAGAACAGCACAGTTTTCAAAACGTGTTTTTCAGCCCGAAATAAACGCGTTTTCTCAGCCCTTAAAATCACAGTGTATCTGCCTGGCTCAGAAGAGCCCACTGAGTCAGCCCTTAACCCCAGTGTGCTGAAATTGTTAAAACGTGTTTTTCAGCAGAAATAAACACGTTTTGGCAACTTTGGTCACCACCATGTAACTTATAGGGCAAGAACAGCACTGTTTTCAAAACGTGTTTTTCAGCCCGAAATAAACGCGTTTTCTCAGCCCTTAGAATCGCAGTGTATCTGCCTGGCTCAGAAGAGCCCACTGAGTCAGCCCTTAACCCCAGTGTGCTGAAGTTGTCAAAACGTGTATTTCAGCAGAAATAAACACGTTTTGGCAACTTTGGTCACCACCATGTAACTTATAGGGCAGGAACAGCACAGTTTTCAAAACGTGTTTTTCAGCCCGAAATAAACGCGTTTTCTCAGCCCTTAGAATCGCAGTGTATCTGCCTGGCTCTGAAGCGCCCACTGAGTCAGCCCTTAACCCCAGTGTGCTGAAATTGTCAAAACGTGTTTTTCATTAGAAATAAACACGTTTTGGCAACTTTGGTAACCACTATGTAACTTATAGGGCAGGAACAGCACAGTTTTCAAAACGTGTTTTTCAGCCCGAAATAAACGCGTTTTCTCAGCCCTTAGAATCGCAGTGTATCTGCCTGGCTCTGAAGAGCCCACTGAGTCAGCCCTTAACCCCAGTGTGCTGAAATTGTCAAAACGTGTTTTTCAGCAGAAATAAACACGTTTTGGCAACTTTGGTCACCACCATGTAACTTATAGGGCAAGAACAGCACAGTTTTCAAAACGTGTTTTTCAGCCCGAAATAAACGCGTTTTCTCAGCCCTTAAAATCACAGTGTATCTGCCTGGCTCAGAAGAGCCCACTGAGTCAGCCCTTAAACCCAGTGTGCTGAAATTGTTAAAACGTGTTTTTCAGCAGAAATAAACACGTTTTGGCAACTTTGGTCACCACCATGTAACTTATAGGGCAAGAACAGCACTGTTTTCAAAACGTGTTTTTCAGCCCGAAATAAACGCGTTTTCTCAGCCCTTAGAATCGCAGTGTATCTGCCTGGCTCAGAAGAGCCCACTGAGTCAGCCCTTAACCCCAGTGTGCTGAAGTTGTCAAAACGTGTATTTCAGCAGAAATAAACACGTTTTGGCAACTTTGGTCACCACCATGTAACTTATAGGGCAGGAACAGCACAGTTTTCAAAACGTGTTTTTCAGCCCGAAATAAACGCGTTTTCTCAGCCCTTAGAATCGCAGTGTATCTGCCTGGCTCTGAAGAGCCCACTGTGTCAGCCCTTAACCCCAGTGTGCTGAAATTGTCAAAACGTGTTTTTCAGCAGAAATAAACACGTTTTGGCAACTTTGGTCACCACCATATAACTTATAGGGCAAGAACAGCACAGTTTTCAAAACGTGTTTTTCAACCCGAAATAAACGCGTTTTCTCAGCCCTTAGAATCGCAGTGTATCTGCCTGGCTCAGAAGAGCCCACTGAGTCAGCCCTTAACCCCAGTGTGCTGAAGTTGTCAAAACGTGTTTTTCAGCAGAAATAAACACGTTTTGGTAACTTTGGTCACCACCATGTAACTTATAGGGCAGGAACAGCACAGTTTTCAAAACGTGTTTTTCAGCCCAAAATAAACGCGTTTTCTCAGCCCTTAGAATCGCAGTGTATCTGCCTGGCTCTGAAGAGCCCACTGTGTCAGCCCTTAACCCCAGTGTGCTGAAATTGTCAAAACGTGTTTTTCAGCAGAAATAAACACGTTTTGGCAACTTTGGTCACCACCATGTAACTTATAGGGCAAGAACAGCACAGTTTTCAAAACGTGTTTTTCAGCCCGAAATAAACGCGTTTTCTCAGCCCTTGGAATCGCAGTGTATCTGCCTGGCTCAGAAGAGACAACTGAGTCAGCCCTTTACCCCAGTGTGCTGAAATTGTCAAAACGTGTTTTTCAGCAGAAATAAACACGTTTTGGCAACTTTGGTCACCACCATGTAACTTATAGGGCAAGAACAGCACAGTTTTCAAAACGTGTTTTTCAGCCCGAAATAAACGCGTTTTCTCAGCCCTTAGATTCGCAGTGTATCTGCCTATCTCAGAAGAGCCCACTGAGTCAGCCCTTAACCCCAGTGTGCTGAAATTGTCAAAACGTGTTTTTCAGCAGAAATAAACACGTTTTGGCAACTTTGGTCACCACCATGTAACTTATAGGGCAGGAACAGCACAGTTTTCAAAACGTGTTTTTCAGCCCGAAATAAACGCGTTTTCTCAGCCCTTAGAATCGCAGTGTATCTGCCTGGCTCTGAAGAGCCCACTGAGTCAGCCCTTAACCCCAGTGTGCTGAAATTGTCAAAACGTGTTTTTCAGCAGAAATAAACACGTTTTGGCAACTTTGGTCACCACCATGTAACTTATAGGGCAGGAACAGCACAGATTTCAAAACGTGTTTTTCAGCCCGAAATAAACGCGTTTTCTCAGCCCTTAGAATCGCAGTGTATCTGCCTGGCTCTGAAGAGCCCACTGAGTCAGCCCTTAACCCCAGTGTGCTGAAATTGTCAAAACGTGTTTTTCAGCAGAAATAAACACGTTTTGGCAACTTTGGTCACCAGCATGTAACTTATAGGGCAAGAACAGCACAGTTTTCAAAACGTGTTTTTCAGCCCGAAATAAACGCGTTTTCTCAGCCCTTAGAATCGCAGTGTATCTGCCTGGCTCTGAAGAGCCCACTGTGTCAGCCCTTAACCCCAGTGTGCTGAAATTGTCAAAACGTGTTTTTCAGCAGAAATAAACACGTTTTGGCAACTTTGGTCACCACCATGTAACTTATAGGGCAAGAACAGCACAGTTTTCAAAACGTGTTTTCCAGCCCGAAATAAACGCGTTTTCTCAGCCCTTGGAATCGCAGTGTATCTGCCTGGCTCAGAAGAGCCCACTGAGTCAGCCCTTTACCCCAGTGTGCTGAAATTGTCAAAACGTGTTTTTCAGCAGAAATAAACACGTTTTGGCAACTTTGGTCACCACCATGTAACTTATAGGGCAAGAACAGCACAGTTTTCAAAACGTGTTTTTCAGCCCGAAATAAACGCGTTTTCTCAGCCCTTAGATTCGCAGTGTATCTGCCTGGCTCAGAAGAGCCCACTGAGTCAGCCCTTAACCCCAGTGTGCTGAAATTGTCAAAACGTGTTTTTCAGCAGAAATAAACACGTTTTGGCAACTTTGGTCACCACCATGTAACTTATAGGACAGGAACAGCACAGTTTTCAAAACGTGTTTTTCAGCCCGAAATAAACGCGTTTTCTCAGCCCTTAGAATCGCAGTGTATCTGCCTGGCTCTGAAGAGCCCACTGAGTCAGCCCTTAACCCCATTGTGCTGAAATTGTCAAAACGTGTTTTTCAGCAGAAATAAACACGTTTTGGCAACTTTGGTCACCACCATGTAACTTATAGGGCAAGAACAGCACAGTTTTCAAAACGTGTTTTTCAGCCCGAAATAAACGCGTTTTCTCAGCCCTTGGAATCGCAGTGTATCTGCCTGGCTCAGAAGAGCCCACTGAGTCAGCCCTTTACCCCAGTGTGCTGAAATTGTCAAAACGTGTTTTTCAGCAGAAATAAACACGTTTTGGCAACTTTGGTCACCAGCATGTAACTTATAGGGCAGGAACAGCACAGTTTTCAAAACGTGTTTTTCAGCCCGAAATAAACGCGTTTTCTCAGCCCTTAAAATCACAGTGTATCTGCCTGGCTCTGAAGAGCCCACTGAGTCAACCCTTAACACCAGTGTGCTGAAATTGTCAAAACGTGTTTTTCAGCAGAAATAAACACGTTTTGGCAACTTTGGTCACCACCATGTAACTTATAGGGCAAGAACAGCACAGTTTTCAAAACGTGTTTTTCAGCCCGAAATAAACGCGTTTTCTCAGCCCTTAAAATCACAGTGTATCTGCCTGGCTCAGAAGAGCCCACTGAGTCAGCCCTTAACCCCAGTGTGCTGAAATTGTTAAAACGTGTTTTTCAGCAGAAATAAACACGTTTTGGCAACTTTGGTCACCACCATGTAACTTATAGGGCAAGAACAGCACTGTTTTCAAAACGTGTTTTTCAGCCCGAAATAAACGCGTTTTCTCAGCCCTTAGAATCGCAGTGTATCTGCCTGGCTCAGAAGAGCCCACTGAGTCAGCCCTTAACCCCAGTGTGCTGAAGTTGTCAAAACGTGTATTTCAGCAGAAATAAACACGTTTTGGCAACTTTGGTCACCACCATGTAACTTATAGGGCAGGAACAGCACAGTTTTCAAAACGTGTTTTTCAGCCCGAAATAAACGCGTTTTCTCAGCCCTTAGAATCGCAGTGTATCTGCCTGGCTCTGAAGCGCCCACTGAGTCAGCCCTTAACCCCAGTGTGCTGAAATTGTCAAAACGTGTTTTTCAGCAGAAATAAACACGTTTTGGCAACTTTGGTTACCACCATGTAACTTATAGGGCAAGAACAGCACAGTTTTCAAAACGTGTTTTTCAGCCCGAAATAAACGCGTTTTCTCAGCCCTTAAAATCACAGTGTATCTGCCTGGCTCTGAAGAGCCCACTGAGTCAGCCCTTAACACCAGTGTGCTGAAATTGTCAAAACGTGTTTTTCAGCAGAAATAAACACGTTTTGGCAACTTTGGTCACCACCATGTAACTTATAGGGCAAGAACAGCACAGTTTTCAAAACGTGTTTTTCAGCCCGAAATAAACGCGTTTTCTCAGCCCTTAAAATCACAGTGTATCTGCCTGGCTCAGAAGAACCCACTGAGTCAGCCCTTAACCCCAGTGTGCTGAAATTGTTAAAACGTGTTTTTCAGCAGAAATCAACACGTTTTGGCAACTTTGGTCACCACCATGTAACTTATAGGGCAAGAACAGCACAGTTTTCAAAACGTGTTTTTCAGCCCGAAATAAACGCGTTTTCTCAGCCCTTGGAATCGCAGTGTATCTGCCTGGCTCAGAAGAGCCCACTGAGTCAGCCCTTTACCCCAGTGTGCTGAAATTGTCAAAACGTGTTTTTCAGCAGAAATAAACACGTTTTGGCAACTTTGGTCACCAGCATGTAACTTATAGGGCAGGAACAGCACAGTTTTCAAAACGTGTTTTTCAGCCCGAAATAAACGCGTTTTCTCAGCCCATAAAATCACAGTGTATCTGCCTGGCTCTGAAGAGCCCACTGAGTCAGCCCTTAACACCAGTGTGCTGAAATTGTCAAAACGTGTTTTTCAGCAGAAATAAACACGTTTTGGCAACTTTGGTCACCACCATGTAACTTATAGGGCAAGAACAGCACAGTTTTCAAAACGTGTTTTTCAGCCCGAAATAAACGCGTTTTCTCAGCCCTTAAAATCACAGTGTATCTGCCTGGCTCAGAAGAGCCCACTGAGTCAGCCCTTAACCCCAGTGTGCTGAAATTGTTAAAACGTGTTTTTCAGCAGAAATAAACACGTTTTGGCATCTTTGGTCACCACCATGTAACTTATAGGGCAAGAACAGCACTCTTTTCAAAACGTATTTTTCCGCCCGAAATAAACGCGTTTTCTCAGCCCTTGGAATCGCAGTGTATCTGCCTGGCTCAGAAGAGCCCACTGAGTCAGCCCTTAACCCCAGTGTGCTGAAGTTGTCAAAACGTGTATTTCAGCAGAAATAAACACGTTTTGGCAACTTTGGTCACCACCATGTAACTTATAGGGCAGGAACAGCACAGTTTTCTAAACGTGTTTTTCAGCCCGAAATAAACGCGTTTTCTCAGCCCTTAGAATCGCAGTGTATCTGCCTGGCTCTGAAGCGCCCACTGAGTCAGCCCTTAACCCCAGTGTGCTGAAATTGTCAAAACGTGTTTTTCAGCAGAAATAAACACGTTTTGGCAACTTTGGTTACCACCATGTAACTTATAGGGCAAGAACAGCACAGTTTTCAAAACGTGTTTTTCAGCCCGAAATTAACGCGTTTTCTCAGCCCTTGGAATCGCAGTGTATCTGCCTGGCTCAGAAGAGCCCACTGAGTCAGCCCTTTACCCCAGTGTGCTGAAATTGTCAAAACGTGTTTTTCAGCAGAAATAAACACGTTTTGGCAACTTTGGTCACCAGCATGTAACTTATAGGGTAAGAACAGCACAGTTTTCAAAACGTGTTTTTCAGCCCGAAATAAAAGCGTTTTCTCAGTCCTTAAAATCATAGTGTATCTGCCTGGCTCTGAAGAGCCCACTGAGTCAGCCCTTAACCCCAGTGTGCTGAAGTTGTCAAAACGTGTATTTCAGCAGAAATAAACACGTTTTGGCAACTTTGGTCTCCAGCATGTAACTTATAGGGCAGGAACAGCACAGTTTTCAAAACGTGTTTTCCAGCCCGAAATAAACGCGTTTTCTCAGCCCTTAAAATCACAATGTATCTGCCTGGCTCTAAAGAGCCCACTGAGTCAGCCCTTAACACCAGTGTGCTGAAATTGTCAAAACGTGTTTTTCAGCAGAAATAAACACGTTTTGGCAACTTTGGTCACCACCATGTAACTTATAGGGCAAGAACAGCACAGTTTTCAAAACGTGTTTTTCAGCCCGAAATAAAAGCGTTTTCTCAGCCCTTAAAATCACAGTGTATCTGCCTGGCTCAGAAGAGCCCACTGAGTCAGCCCTTAACCCCAGTGTGCTGAAATTGTTAAAACGTGTTTTTCAGCAGAAATCAACACGTTTTGGCAACTTTGGTCACCACCATGTAACTTATAGGGCAAGAACAGCACAGTTTTCAAAACGTGTTTTTCAGCCCGAAATAAACGCGTTTTCTCAGCCCTTAAAATCACAGTGTATCTGCCTGGCTCTGAAGAGCCCACTGAGTCAGCCCTTAACCCCAGTGTGCTGAAATTGTCAAAACGTGTTTTTCAGAAGAAATAAACACGTTTTGGCAACTTTGGTCACCACCATGTAACTTATAGGGCAAGAACAGCACAGTTTTCAAAACGTGTTTTTCAGACCGAAATAAACGCGTTTTCTCAGCCCTTAAAATCACAGTGTATCTGCCTGGCTCAGAAGAGCCCACTGAGTCAGCCCTTAACCCCAGTGTGCTGAAATTGTTAAAACGTGTTTTTCAGCATAAATAAACACGTTTTGGCAACTTTGGTCACCAGCATGTAACTTATAGGGCAAGAACAGCACAGTTTTCAAAACGTGTTTTTCAGCCCGAAATAAACGCGTTTTCTCAGCCCTTAGAATCGCAGTGTATCTGCCTGGCTCTGAAGAGCCCACTGTGTCAGCCCTTAACCCCAGTGTGCTGAAATTGTCAAAACGTGTTTTTCAGCAGAAATAAACACGTTTTGGCAACTTTGGTCACCACCATGTAACTTATAGGGCAAGAACAGCACAGTTTTCAAAACGTGTTTTCCAGCCGAAATAAACGCGTTTTCTCAGCCCTTGGAATCGCAGTGTATCTGCCTGGCTCAGAAGAGCCCACTGAGTCAGCCCTTTACCCCAGTGTGCTGAAATTGTCAAAACGTGTTTTTCAGCAGAAATAAACACGTTTTGGCAACTTTGGTCACCACCATGTAACTTATAGGGCAAGAACAGCACAGTTTTCAAAACGTGTTTTTCAGCCCGAAATAAACGCGTTTTCTCAGCCCTTAGATTCGCAGTGTATCTGCCTGGCTCAGAAGAGCCCACTGAGTCAGCCCTTAACCCCAGTGTGCTGAAATTGTCAAAACGTGTTTTTCAGCAGAAATAAACACGTTTTGGCAACTTTGGTCACCACCATGTAACTTATAGGACAGGAACAGCACAGTTTTCAAAACGTGTTTTTCAGCCCGAAATAAACGCGTTTTCTCAGCCCTTAGAATCGCAGTGTATCTGCCTGGCTCTGAAGAGCCCACTGAGTCAGCCCTTAACCCCAGTGTGCTGAAATTGTCAAAACGTGTTTTTCAGCAGAAATAAACACGTTTTGGCAACTTTGGTCACCACCATGTAACTTATAGGGCAAGAACAGCACAGTTTTCAAAACGTGTTTTTCAGCCCGAAATAAACGCGTTTTCTCAGCCCTTGGAATCGCAGTGTATCTGCCTGGCTCAGAAGAGCCCACTGAGTCAGCCCTTTACCCCAGTGTGCTGAAATTGTCAAAACGTGTTTTTCAGCAGAAATAAACACGTTTTGGCAACTTTGGTCACCAGCATGTAACTTATAGGGCAGGAACAGCACAGTTTTCAAAACGTGTTTTTCAGCCCGAAATAAACGCGTTTTCTCAGCCCTTAAAATCACAGTGTATCTGCCTGGCTCTGAAGAGCCCACTGAGTCAACCCTTAACACCAGTGTGCTGAAATTGTCAAAACGTGTTTTTCAGCAGAAATAAACACGTTTTGGCAACTTTGGTCACCACCATGTAACTTATAGGGCAAGAACAGCACAGTTTTCAAAACGTGTTTTTCAGCCCGAAATAAACGCGTTTTCTCAGCCCTTAAAATCACAGTGTATCTGCCTGGCTCAGAAGAGCCCACTGAGTCAGCCCTTAACCCCAGTGTGCTGAAATTGTTAAAACGTGTTTTTCAGCAGAAATAAACACGTTTTGGCAACTTTGGTCACCACCATGTAACTTATAGGGCAAGAACAGCACTGTTTTCAAAACGTGTTTTTCAGCCCGAAATAAACGCGTTTTCTCAGCCCTTAGAATCGCAGTGTATCTGCCTGGCTCAGAAGAGCCCACTGAGTCAGCCCTTAACCCCAGTGTGCTGAAGTTGTCAAAACGTGTATTTCAGCAGAAATAAACACGTTTTGGCAACTTTGGTCACCACCATGTAACTTATAGGGCAGGAACAGCACAGTTTTCAAAACGTGTTTTTCAGCCCGAAATAAACGCGTTTTCTCAGCCCTTAAAATCACAGTGTATCTGCCTGGCTCTGAAGAGCCCACTGAGTCAGCCCTTAACCCCAGTGTGCTGAAGTTGTCAAAACGTGTATTTCAGCAGAAATAAACACGTTTTGGCAACTTTGGTCTCCAGCATGTAACTTATAGGGCAGGAACAGCACAGTTTTCAAAACGTGTTTTCCAGCCCGAAATAAACGCGTTTTCTCAGCCCTTAAAATCACAGTGTATCTGCCTGGCTCTGAAGAGCCCACTGAGTCAGCCCTTAACACCAGTGTGCTGAAATTGTCAAAACGTGTTTTTCAGCAGAAATAAACACGTTTTGGCAACTTTGGTCACCACCATGTAACTTATAGGGCAAGAACAGCACAGTTTTCAAAACGTGTTTTTCAGCCCGAAATAAACGCGTTTTCTCAGCCCTTAAAATCACAGTGTATCTGCCTGGCTCAGAAGAGCCCACTGAGTCAGCCCTTAACCCCAGTGTGCTGAAATTGTTAAAACGTGTTTTTCAGCAGAAATCAACACGTTTTGGCAACTTTGGTCACCACCATGTAACTTATAGGGCAAGAACAGCACAGTTTTCAAAACGTGTTTTTCAGCCCGAAATAAACGCGTTTTCTCAGCTCTTAAAATCACAGTGTATCTGCATGGCTCAGAAGAGCCCACTGAGTCAGCCCTTAACCCCAGTGTGCTGAAATTGTTAAAACGTGTTTTTCAGCAGAAATAAACACGTTTTGGCAACTTTGGTCACCACCATGTAACTTATAGGGCAAGAACAGCACTGTTTTCAAAACGTGTTTTTCAGCCCGAAATAAACGCGTTTTCTCAGCCCTTAGAATCGCAGTGTATCTGCCTGGCTCAGAAGAGCCCACTGAGTCAGCCCTTAACCCCAGTGTGCTGAAGTTGTCAAAACGTGTATTTCAGCAGAAATAAACACGTTTTGGCAACTTTGGTCACCACCATGTAACTTATAGGGCAGGAACAGCACAGTTTTCAAAACGTGTTTTTCAGCCCTAAATAAACGCGTTTTCTCAGCCCTTAGAATCGCAGTGTATCTGCCTGGCTCTGAAGAGCCCACTGTGTCAGCCCTTAACCCCAGTGTGCTGAAATTGTCAAAACGTGTTTTTCAGCAGAAATAAACACGTTTTGGCAACTTTGGTCACCACCATGTAACTTATAGGGCAAGAACAGCACAGTTTTCAAAACGTGTTTTTCAGCCCGAAATAAACGCGTTTTCTCAGCCCTTGGAATCACAGTGTATCTGCCTGGCTCAGAAGAGCCCACTGAGTCAGCCCTTTACCCCAGTGTGCTGAAATTGTCAAAACGTGTTTTTCAGCAGAAATAAACACGTTTTGGCAACTTTGGTCACCAGCATGTAACTTATAGGGCAGGAACAGCACAGTTTTCAAAACGTGTTTTTCAGCCCGAAATAAACGCGTTTTCTCAGCCCTTAAAATCACAGTGTATCTGCCTGGCTCTGAAGAGCCCACTGAGTCAGCCCTTAACACCAGTGTGCTGAAATTGTCAAAACGTGTTTTTCAGCAGAAATAAACACGTTTTGGCAACTTTGGTCACCACCATGTAACTTATAGGGCAAGAACAGCACAGTTTTCAAAACGTGTTTTTCAGCCCGAAATAAACGCGTTTTCTCAGCCCTTAAAATCACAGTGTATCTGCCTGGCTCAGAAGAGCCCACTGAGTCAGCCCTTAACCCCAGTGTGCTGAAATTGTTAAAACGTGTTTTTCAGCAGAAATAAACACGTTTTGGCAACTTTGGTCACCACCATGTAACTTATAGGGCAAGAACAGCACTGTTTTCAAAACGTGTTTTTCAGCCCGAAATAAACGCGTTTTCTCAGCCCTTAGAATCGCAGTGTATCTGCCTGGCTCAGAAGAGCCCACTGAGTCAGCCCTTAACCCCAGTGTGCTGAAGTTGTCAAAACGTGTATTTCAGCAGAAATAAACACGTTTTGGCAACTTTGGTCACCACCATGTAACTTATAGGGCAGGAACAGCACAGTTTTCAAAACGTGTTTTTCAGCCCGAAATAAACGCGTTTTCTCAGCCCTTAGAATCGCAGTGTATCTGCCTGGCTCTGAAGCGCCCACTGAGTCAGCCCTTAACCCCAGTGTGCTGAAATTGTCAAAACGTGTTTTTCAGCAGAAATAAACACGTTTTGGCAACTTTGGTTACCACCATGTAACTTATAGGGCAAGAACAGCACAGTTTTCAAAACGTGTTTTTCAGCCCGAAATAAACGCGTTTTCTCAGCCCTTGGAATCGCAGTGTATCTGCCTGGCTCAGAAGAGCCCACTGAGTCAGCCCTTTACCCCAGTGTGCTGAAATTGTCAAAACGTGTTTTTCAGCAGAAATAAACACGTTTTGGCAACTTTGGTCACCAGCATGTAACTTATAGGGCAGGAACAGCACAGTTTTCAAAACGTGTTTTTCAGCCCGAAATAAACGCGTTTTCTCAGCCCTTAAAATCACAGTGTATCTGCCTGGCTCTGAAGAGCCCACTGAGTCAACCCTTAACACCAGTGTGCTGAAATTGTCAAAACGTGTTTTTCAGCAGAAATAAACACGTTTTGGCAACTTTGGTCACCACCATGTAACTTATAGGGCAAGAACAGCACAGTTTTCAAAACGTGTTTTTCAGCCCGAAATAAACGCGTTTTCTCAGCCCTTAAAATCACAGTGTATCTGCCTGGCTCAGAAGAGCCCACTGAGTCAGCCCTTAACCCCAGTGTGCTGAAATTGTTAAAACGTGTTTTTCAGCAGAAATAAACACGTTTTGGCAACTTTGGTCACCACCATGTAACTTATAGGGCAAGAACAGCACTGTTTTCAAAACGTGTTTTTCAGCCCGAAATAAACGCGTTTTCTCAGCCCTTAGAATCGCAGTGTATCTGCCTGGCTCAGAAGAGCCCACTGAGTCAGCCCTTAACCCCAGTGTGCTGAAGTTGTCAAAACGTGTATTTCAGCAGAAATAAACACGTTTTGGCAACTTTGGTCACCACCATGTAACTTATAGGGCAGGAACAGCACAGTTTTCAAAACGTGTTTTTCAGCCCGAAATAAACGCGTTTTCTCAGCCCTTAGAATCGCAGTGTATCTGCCTGGCTCTGAAGCGCCCACTGAGTCAGCCCTTAACCCCAGTGTGCTGAAATTGTCAAAACGTGTTTTTCAGCAGAAATAAACACGTTTTGGCAACTTTGGTTACCACCATGTAACTTATAGGGCAGGAACAGCACAGTTTTCAAAACGTGTTTTTCAGCCCGAAATAAACGCGTTTTCTCAGCCCTTAGAATCGCAGTGTATCTGCCTGGCTCTGAAGAGCCCACTGTGTCAGCCCTTAACCCCAGTGTGCTGAAATTGTCAAAACGTGTTTTTCAGCAGAAATAAACACGTTTTGGCAACTTTGGTCACCACCATGTAACTTATAGGGCAAGAACAGCACAGTTTTCAAAACGTGTTTTCCAGCCCGAAATAAACGCGTTTTCTCAGCCCTTGGAATCGCAGTGTATCTACCTGGCTCTGAAGAGCCCACTGAGTCAGCCCTTAACCCCAGTGTGCTGAAGTTGTCAAAACGTGTTTTTCAGCAGAAATAAACACGTTTTGGCAACTTTGGTCACCACCATGTAACTTATAGGGCAAGAACAGCACAGTTTTCAAAACGTGTTTTTCAGCCCGAAATAAACGCGTTTTCTCAGCCCTTGGAATCGCAGTGTATCTGCCTGGCTCAGAAGAGCCCACTGAGTCAACCCTTTACCCCAGTGTGCTGAAATTGTCAAAACGTGTTTTTCAGCAGAAATCAACACGTTTTGGCAACTTTGGTCACCACCATGTAACTTATAGGGCAAGAACAGCACAGTTTTCAAAACGTGTTTTTCAGCCCGAAATAAACGCGTTTTCTCAGCCCTTAGAATCGCAGTGTATATGCCTGGCTCTGAAGAGCCCACTGAGTCAGCCCTTAACCCCAGTGTGCTGAAATTGTCAAAACGTGTTTTTCAGCAGAAATAAACACGTTTTGGCAACTTTGGTCACCAGCATGTAACTTATAGGGCAAGAACAGCACAGTTTTCAAAACGTGTTTTTCAGCCCGAAATAAACGCGTTTTCTCAGCCCTTAGAATCGCAGTGTATCTGCCTGGCTCAGAAGAGCCCACTGAGTCAGCCCTTAACCCCAGTGTGCTGAAGTTGTCAAAACGTGTATTTCAGCAGAAATAAACACGTTTTGGCAACTTTGGTCACCACCATGTAACTTATAGGGCAAGAACAGCACAGTTTTCAAAACGTGTTTTTCAGCCCGAAAAAAAACGCGTTTTCTCAGCCCTTGGAATCGCAGTGTATCTGCCTGGCTCAGAAGAGCCCACTGAGTCAGCCCTTAACCCCAGTGTGCTGAAATTGTTAAAACGTGTTTTTCAGCAGAAATAAACACGTTTTGGCAACTTTGGTCACCACCATGTAACTTATAGGGCAAGAACAGCACTGTTTTCAAAACGTGTTTTTCAGCCCGAAATAAACGCGTTTTCTCAGCCTTTAGAATCGCAGTGTATCTGCCTGGCTCAGAAGAGCCCACTGAGTCAGCCCTTTACCCCAGTGTGCTGAAATTGTCAAAACGTGTTTTTCAGCAGAAATAAACACGTTTTGGCAACTTTGGTCACCAGTATGTAACTTATAGGGCAGGAACAGCACAGTTTTCAAAACGTGTTTTTCAGCCCGAAATAAACGCGTTTTCTCAGCCCTTAAAATCACAGTGTATCTGCCTGGCTCTGAAGAGCCCACTGAGTCAGCCCTTAACACCAGTGTGCTGAAATTGTCAAAACGTGTTTTTCAGCAGAAATAAACACGTTTTGGCAACTTTGGTCACCACCATGTAACTTATAGGGCAAGAACAGCACAGTTTTCAAAACGTGTTTTTCAGACCGAAATGAACGCGTTTTCTCAGCCCTTAAAATCACAGTGTATCTGCCTGGCTCAGAAGAGCACACTGAGTCAGCCCTTAACCCCAGTGTGCTGAAATTGTTAAAACGTGTTATTCAGCAGAAATAAACACGTTTTGGCAACTTTGGTCACCACCATGTAACTTATAGGGCAAGAACAGCACTGTTTTCAAAACGTGTTTTTCAGCAAGAAATAAACGCGTTTTCTCAGCCCTTAGAATCGCAGTGTATCTGCCTGGCTCAGAAGAGCCCACTGAGTCAGCCCTTAACCCCAGTGTGCTGAAGTTGTCAAAACGTGTATTTCAGCAGAAATAAACACGTTTTGGCAACTTTGGTCACCACCATGTAACTTATAGGGCAGGAACAGCACAGTTTTCAAAACGTGTTTTTCAGCCCGAAATAAACGCGTTTTCTCAGCCCTTAGAATCGCAGTGTATCTGCCTGGCTCTGAAGAGCCCACTGTGTCAGCCCTTAACCCCAGTGTGCTGAAATTGTCAAAACGTGTTTTTCAGCAGAAATAAACACGTTTTGGCAACTTTGGTCACCACCATGTAACTTATAGGGCAAGAACAGCACAGTTTTCAAAACGTGTTTTTCAGCCCGAAATAAACGCGTTTTCTCAGCCCTTGGAATCGCAGTGTATCTGCCTGGCTCAGAAGAGCCCACTGAGTCAGCCCTTTACCCCAGTGTGCTGAAATTGTCAAAACGTGTTTTTCAGCAGAAATAAACACGTTTTGGCAACTTTGGTCACCAGCATGTAACTTATAGGGCAGGAACAGCACAGTTTTCAAAACGTGTTTTTCAGCCCGAAATAAACGCGTTTTCTCAGCCCTTAAAATCACAGTGTATCTGCCTGGCTCTGAAGAGCCCACTGAGTCAGCCCTTAACACCAGTGTGCTGAAATTGTCAAAACGTGTTTTTCAGCAGAAATAAACACGTTTTGGCAACTTTGGTCACCACCATGTAACTTATAGGGCAAGAACAGCACAGTTTTCAAAACGTGTTTTTCAGCCCGAAATAAACGCGTTTTCTCAGCCCTTAAAATCACAGTGTATCTGCCTGGCTCAGAAGAGCCCACTGAGTCAGCCCTTAACCCCAGTGTGCTGAAATTGTTAAAACGTGTTTTTCAGCAGAAATAAACACGTTTTGGCAACTTTGGTCACCACCATGTAACTTATAGGGCAAGAACAGCACTGTTTTCAAAACGTGTTTTTCAGCCCGAAATAAACGCGTTTTCTCAGCCCTTAGAATCGCAGTGTATCTGCCTGGCTCAGAAGAGCCCACTGAGTCAGCCCTTAACCCCAGTGTGCTGAAGTTGTCAAAACGTGTATTTCAGCAGAAATAAACACGTTTTGGCAACTTTGGTCACCACCATGTAACTTATAGGGCAGGAACAGCACAGTTTTCAAAACGTGTTTTTCAGCCCGAAATAAACGCGTTTTCTCAGCCCTTAAAATTGCAGTGTATCTGCCTGGCTCTGAAGCGCCCACTGAGTCAGCCCTTAACCCCAGTGTGCTGAAATTGTCAAAACGTGTTTTTCAGCAGAAATAAACACGTTTTGGCAACTTTGGTTACCACCATGTAACTTATAGGGCAAGAACAGCACAGTTTTCAAAACGTGTTTTTCAGCCCGAAATAAACGCGTTTTCTCAGCCCTTGGAATCGCAGTGTATCTGCCTGGCTCAGAAGAGCCCACTGAGTCAGCCCTTTACCCCAGTGTGCTGAAATTGTCAAAACGTGTTTTTCAGCAGAAATAAACACGTTTTGGCAACTTTGGTCACCAGCATGTAACTTATAGGGCAAGAACAGCACAGTTTTCAAAACGTGTTTTTCAGCCCGAAATAAACGCGTTTTCTCAGCCCTTAAAATCACAGTGTATCTGCCTGGCTCTGAAGAGCCCACTGAGTCAGCCCTTAACCCCAGTGTGCTGAAGTTGTCAAAACGTGTATTTCAGCAGAAATAAACACGTTTTGGCAACTTTGGTCTCCAGCATGTAACTTATAGGGCAGGAACAGCACAGTTTTCAAAACGTGTTTTCCAGCCCGAAATAAACGCGTTTTCTCAGCCCTTAAAATCACAGTGTATCTGCCTGGCTCTGAAGAGCCCACTGAGTCAGCCCTTAACACCAGTGTGCTGAAATTGTCAAAACGTGTTTTTCAGCAGAAATAAACACGTTTTGGCAACTTTGGTCACCACCATGTAACTTATAGGGCAAGAACAGCACAGTTTTCAAAACGTGTTTTTCAGCCCGAAATAAACGCGTTTTCTCAGCCCTTAAAATCACAGTGTATCTGCCTGGCTCAGAAGAGCCCACTGAGTCAGCCCTTAACCCCAGTGTGCTGAAATTGTTAAAACGTGTTTTTCAGCAGAAATCAACACGTTTTGGCAACTTTGGTCACCACCATGTAACTTATAGGGCAAGAACAGCACAGTTTTCAAAACGTGTTTTTCAGCCCGAAATAAACGCGTTTTCTCAGCTCTTAAAATCACAGTGTATCTGCATGGCTCAGAAGAGCCCACTGAGTCAGCCCTTAACCCCAGTGTGCTGAAATTGTTAAAACGTATTTTTCAGCAGAAATAAACACGTTTTGGCAACTTTGGTCACCACCATGTAACTTATAGGGCAAGAACAGCACAGTTTTCAAAACGTGTTTTTCAGCCCGAAATAAACGCGTTTTCTCAGCCCTTGGAATCGCAGTGTATCTGCCTGGCTCAGAAGAGCCCACTGAGTCAGCCCTTTACCCCAGTGTGCTGAAATTGTCAAAACGTGTTTTTCAGCAGAAATAAACACGTTTTGGCAACTTTGGTCACCAGCATGTAACTTATAGGGCAGGAACAGCACAGTTTTCAAAACGTGTTTTTCAGCCCGAAATAAACGCGTTTTCTCAGCCCTTAAAATCACAGTGTATCTGCCTGGCTCTGAAGAGCCCACTGAGTCAGCCCTTAACACCAGTGTGCTGAAATTGTCAAAACGTGTTTTTCAGCAGAAATAAACACGTTTTGGCAACTTTGGTCACCACCATGTAACTTATAGGGCAAGAACAGCACAGTTTTCAAAACGTGTTTTTCAGCCCGAAATAAACGCGTTTTCTCAGCCCTTAAAATCACAGTGTATCTGCCTGGCTCAGAAGAGCCCACTGAGTCAGCCCTTAACCCCAGTGTGCTGAAATTGTTAAAACGTGTTTTTCAGCAGAAATAAACACGTTTTGGCATCTTTGGTCACCACCATGTAACTTATAGGGCAAGAACAGCACTCTTTTCAAAACGTATTTTTCCGCCCGAAATAAACGCGTTTTCTCAGCCCTTGGAATCGCAGTGTATCTGCCTGGCTCAGAAGAGCCCACTGAGTCAGCCCTTAACCCCAGTGTGCTGAAGTTGTCAAAACGTGTATTTCAGCAGAAATAAACACGTTTTGGCAACTTTGGTCACCACCATGTAACTTATAGGGCAGGAACAGCACAGTTTTCAAAACGTGTTTTTCAGCCCGAAATAAACGCGTTTTCTCAGCCCTTAGAATCGCAGTGTATCTGCCTGGCTCTGAAGCGCCCACTGAGTCAGCCCTTAACCCCAGTGTGCTGAAATTGTCAAAACGTGTTTTTCAGCAGAAATAAACACGTTTTGGCAACTTTGGTTACCACCATGTAACTTATAGGGCAAGAACAGCACAGTTTTCAAAACGTGTTTTTCAGCCCGAAATTAACGCGTTTTCTCAGCCCTTGGAATCGCAGTGTATCTGCCTGGCTCAGAAGAGCCCACTGAGTCAGCCCTTTACCCCAGTGTGCTGAAATTGTCAAAACGTGTTTTTCAGCAGAAATAAACACGTTTTGGCAACTTTGGTCACCAGCATGTAACTTATAGGGCAAGAACAGCACAGTTTTCAAAACGTGTTTTTCAGCCCGAAATAAAAGCGTTTTCTCAGTCCTTAAAATCATAGTGTATCTGCCTGGCTCTGAAGAGCCCACTGAGTCAGCCCTTAACCCCAGTGTGCTGAAGTTGTCAAAACGTGTATTTCAGCAGAAATAAACACGTTTTGGCAACTTTGGTCTCCAGCATGTAACTTATAGGGCAGGAACAGCACAGTTTTCAAAACGTGTTTTCCAGCCCGAAATAAACGCGTTTTCTCAGCCCTTAAAATCACAATGTATCTGCCTGGCTCTAAAGAGCCCACTGAGTCAGCCCTTAACACCAGTGTGCTGAAATTGTCAAAACGTGTTTTTCAGCAGAAATAAACACGCTTTGGCAACTTTGGTCACCACCATGTAACTTATAGGGCAAGAACAGCACAGTTTTCAAAACGTGTTTTTCAGCCCGAAATAAAAGCGTTTTCTCAGACCTTAAAATCACACTGTATCTGCCTGGCTCAGAAGAGCCCACTGAGTCAGCCCTTAACCCCAGTGTGCTGAAATTGTTAAAACGTGTTTTTCAGCAGAAATCAACACGTTTTGGCAACTTTGGTCACCACCATGTAACTTATAGGGCAAGAACAGCACAGTTTTCAAAACGTGTTTTTCAGCCCGAAATAAACGCGTTTTCTCAGCCCTTAAAATCACAGTGTATCTGCCTGGCTCTGAAGAGCCCACTGAGTCAGCCCTTAACCCCAGTGTGCTGAAATTGTCAAAACGTGTTTTTCAGAAGAAATAAACACGTTTTGGCAACTTTGGTCACCACCATGTAACTTATAGGGCAAGAACAGCACAGTTTTCAAAACGTGTTTTTCAGCCCGAAATAAACGCGTTTTCTCAGCCCTTAAAATCACAGTGTATCTGCCTGGCTCAGAAGAGCCCACTGAGTCAGCCCTTAACCCCAGTGTGCTGAAATTGTTAAAACGTGTTTTTCAGCATAAATAAACACGTTTTGACAACTTTGGTCACCAGCATGTAACTTATAGGGCAAGAACAGCACAGTTTTCAAAACGTGTTTTTCAGCCCGAAATAAACGCGTTTTCTCAGCCCTTAGAATCGCAGTGTATCTGCCTGGCTCTGAAGAGCCCACTGTGTCAGCCCTTAACCCCAGTGTGCTGAAATTGTCAAAACGTGTTTTTCAGCAGAAATAAACACGTTTTGGCAACTTTGGTCACCACCATGTAACTTATAGGGCAAGAACAGCACAGTTTTCAAAACGTGTTTTCCAGCCCGAAATAAACGCGTTTTCTCAGCCCTTGGAATCGCAGTGTATCTGCCTGGCTCAGAAGAGCCCACTGAGTCAGCCCTTTACCCCAGTGTGCTGAAATTGTCAAAACGTGTTTTTCAGCAGAAATAAACACGTTTTGGCAACTTTGGTCACCACCATGTAACTTATAGGGCAAGAACAGCACAGTTTTCAAAACGTGTTTTTCAGCCCGAAATAAACGCGTTTTCTCAGCCCTTAGATTCGCAGTGTATCTGCCTGGCTCAGAAGAGCCCACTGAGTCAGCCCTTAACCCCAGTGTGCTGAAATTGTCAAAACGTGTATTTCAGCAGAAATAAACACGTTTTGGCAACTTTGGTCACCACCATGTAACTTATAGGACAGGAACAGCACAGTTTTCAAAACGTGTTTTTCAGCCCGAAATAAACGCGTTTTCTCAGCCCTTAGAATCGCAGTGTATCTGCCTGGCTCTGAAGAGCCCACTGAGTCAGCCCTTAACCCCATTGTGCTGAAATTGTCAAAACGTGTTTTTCAGCAGAAATAAACACGTTTTGGCAACTTTGGTCACCACCATGTAACTTATAGGGCAAGAACAGCACAGTTTTCAAAACGTGTTTTTCAGCCCGAAATAAACGCGTTTTCTCAGCCCTTGGAATCGCAGTGTATCTGCCTGGCTCAGAAGAGCCCACTGAGTCAGCCCTTTACCCCAGTGTGCTGAAATTGTCAAAACGTGTTTTTCAGCAGAAATAAACACGTTTTGGCAACTTTGGTCACCAGCATGTAACTTATAGGGCAGGAACAGCACAGTTTTCAAAACGTGTTTTTCAGCCCGAAATAAACGCGTTTTCTCAGCCCTTAAAATCACAGTGTATCTGCCTGGCTCTGAAGAGCCCACTGAGTCAACCCTTAACACCAGTGTGCTGAAATTGTCAAAACGTGTTTTTCAGCAGAAATAAACACGTTTTGGCAACTTTGGTCACCACCATGTAACTTATAGGGCAAGAACAGCACAGTTTTCAAAACGTGTTTTTCAGCCCGAAATAAACGCGTTTTCTCAGCCCTTAAAATCACAGTGTATCTGCCTGGCTCAGAAGAGCCCACTGAGTCAGCCCTTAACCCCAGTGTGCTGAAATTGTTAAAACGTGTTTTTCAGCAGAAATAAACACGTTTTGGCAACTTTGGTCACCACCATGTAACTTATAGGGCAAGAACAGCACTGTTTTCAAAACGTGTTTTTCAGCCCGAAATAAACGCGTTTTCTCAGCCCTTAGAATCGCAGTGTATCTGCCTGGCTCAGAAGAGCCCACTGAGTCAGCCCTTAACCCCAGTGTGCTGAAGTTGTCAAAACGTGTATTTCAGCAGAAATAAACACGTTTTGGCAACTTTGGTCACCACCATGTAACTTATAGGGCAGGAACAGCACAGTTTTCAAAACGTGTTTTTCAGCCCGAAATAAACGCGTTTTCTCAGCCCTTAGAATCGCAGTGTATCTGCCTGGCTCTGAAGCGCCCACTGAGTCAGCCCTTAACCCCAGTGTGCTGAAATTGTCAAAACGTGTTTTTCAGCAGAAATAAACACGTTTTGGCAACTTTGGTTACCACCATGTAACTTATAGGGCAAGAACAGCACAGTTTTCAAAACGTGTTTTTCAGCCACAAAATAAACGCGTTTTCTCAGCCCTTAAAATCACAGTGTATCTGCCTGGCTCTGAAGAGCCCACTGAGTCAGCCCTTAACACCAGTGTGCTGAAATTGTCAAAACGTGTTTTTCAGCAGAAATAAACACGTTTTGGCAACTTTGGTCACCACCATGTAACTTATAGGGCAAGAACAGCACAGTTTTCAAAACGTGTTTTTCAGCCCGAAATAAACGCGTTTTCTCAGCCCTTAAAATCACAGTGTATCTGCCTGGCTCTGAAGAGCCCACTGAGTCAGCCCTTAACCCCAGTGTGCTGAAATTGTCAAAACGTGTTTTTCAGAAGAAATAAACACGTTTTGGCAACTTTGGTCACCACCATGTAACTTATAGGGCAAGAACAGCACAGTTTTCAAAACGTGTTTTTCAGCCCGAAATAAACGCGTTTTCTCAGCCCTTGGAATCGCAGTGTATCTGCCTGGCTCAGAAGAGCCCACTGAGTCAGCCCTTTACCCCAGTGTGCTGAAATTGTCAAAACGTGTTTTTCAGCAGAAATAAACACGTTTTGGCAACTTTGGTCACCAGCATGTAACTTATAGGGCAGGAACAGCACAGTTTTCAAAACGTGTTTTTCAGCCCGAAATAAACGCGTTTTCTCAGCCCATAAAATCACAGTGTATCTGCCTGGCTCTGAAGAGCCCACTGAGTCAGCCCTTAACACCAGTGTGCTGAAATTGTCAAAACGTGTTTTTCAGCAGAAATAAACACGTTTTGGCAACTTTGGTCACCACCATGTAACTTATAGGGCAAGAACAGCACAGTTTTCAAAACGTGTTTTTCAGCCCGAAATAAACGCGTTTTCTCAGCCCTTAAAATCACAGTGTATCTGCCTGGCTCAGAAGAGCCCACTGAGTCAGCCCTTAACCCCAGTGTGCTGAAATTGTTAAAACGTGTTTTTCAGCAGAAATAAACACGTTTTGGCATCTTTGGTCACCACCATGTAACTTATAGGGCAAGAACAGCACTCTTTTCAAAACGTATTTTTCCGCCCGAAATAAACGCGTTTTCTCAGCCCTTGGAATCGCAGTGTATCTGCCTGGCTCAGAAGAGCCCACTGAGTCAGCCCTTAACCCCAGTGTGCTGAAGTTGTCAAAACGTGTATTTCAGCAGAAATAAACACGTTTTGGCAACTTTGGTCACCACCATGTAACTTATAGGGCAGGAACAGCACAGTTTTCAAAACGTGTTTTTCAGCCCGAAATAAACGCGTTTTCTCAGCCCTTAGAATCGCAGTGTATCTGCCTGGCTCTGAAGCGCCCACTGAGTCAGCCCTTAACCCCAGTGTGCTGAAATTGTCAAAACGTGTTTTTCAGCAGAAATAAACACGTTTTGGCAACTTTGGTTACCACCATGTAACTTATAGGGCAAGAACAGCACAGTTTTCAAAACGTGTTTTTCAGCCCGAAATTAACGCGTTTTCTCAGCCCTTGGAATCGCAGTGTATCTGCCTGGCTCAGAAGAGCCCACTGAGTCAGCCCTTTACCCCAGTGTGCTGAAATTGTCAAAACGTGTTTTTCAGCAGAAATAAACACGTTTTGGCAACTTTGGTCACCAGCATGTAACTTATAGGGTAAGAACAGCACAGTTTTCAAAACGTGTTTTTCAGCCCGAAATAAAAGCGTTTTCTCAGTCCTTAAAATCATAGTGTATCTGCCTGGCTCTGAAGAGCCCACTGAGTCAGCCCTTAACCCCAGTGTGCTGAAGTTGTCAAAACGTGTATTTCAGCAGAAATAAACACGTTTTGGCAACTTTGGTCTCCAGCATGTAACTTATAGGGCAGGAACAGCACAGTTTTCAAAACGTGTTTTCCAGCCCGAAATAAACGCGTTTTCTCAGCCCTTAAAATCACAATGTATCTGCCTGGCTCTAAAGAGCCCACTGAGTCAGCCCTTAACACCAGTGTGCTGAAATTGTCAAAACGTGTTTTTCAGCAGAAATAAACACGTTTTGGCAACTTTGGTCACCACCATGTAACTTATAGGGCAAGAACAGCACAGTTTTCAAAACGTGTTTTTCAGCCCGAAATAAAAGCGTTTTCTCAGACCTTAAAATCACAGTGTATCTGCCTGGCTCAGAAGAGCCCACTGAGTCAGCCCTTAACCCCAGTGTGCTGAAATTGTTAAAACGTGTTTTTCAGCAGAAATCAACACGTTTTGGCAACTTTGGTCACCACCGTGTAACTTATAGGGCAAGAACAGCACAGTTTTCAAAACGTGTTTTTCAGCCCGAAATAAACGCGTTTTCTCAGCCCTTAAAATCACAGTGTATCTGCCTGGCTCTGAAGAGCCCACTGAGTCAGCCCTTAACCCCAGTGTGCTGAAATTGTCAAAACGTGTTTTTCAGAAGAAATAAACACGTTTTGGCAACTTTGGTCACCACCATGTAACTTATAGGGCAAGAACAGCACAGTTTTCAAAACGTGTTTTTCAGCCCGAAATAAACGCGTTTTCTCAGCCCTTAAAATCACAGTGTATCTGCCTGGCTCAGAAGAGCCCACTGAGTCAGCCCTTAACCCCAGTGTGCTGAAATTGTTAAAACGTGTTTTTCAGCATAAATAAACACGTTTTGGCAACTTTGGTCACCAGCATGTAACTTATAGGGCAAGAACAGCACAGTTTTCAAAACGTGTTTTTCAGCCCGAAATAAACGCGTTTTCTCAGCCCTTAGAATCGCAGTGTATCTGCCTGGCTCTGAAGAGCCCACTGTGTCAGCCCTTAACCCCAGTGTGCTGAAATTGTCAAAACGTGTTTTTCAGCAGAAATAAACACGTTTTGGCAACTTTGGTCACCACCATGTAACTTATAGGGCAAGAACAGCACAGTTTTCAAAACGTGTTTTCCAGCCCGAAATAAACGCGTTTTCTCAGCCCTTGGAATCGCAGTGTATCTGCCTGGCTCAGAAGAGCCCACTGAGTCAGCCCTTTACCCCAGTGTGCTGAAATTGTCAAAACGTGTTTTTCAGCAGAAATAAACACGTTTTGGCAACTTTGGTCACCACCATGTAACTTATAGGGCAAGAACAGCACAGTTTTCAAAACGTGTTTTTCAGCCCGAAATAAACGCGTTTTCTCAGCCCTTAGATTCGCAGTGTATCTGCCTGGCTCAGAAGAGCCCACTGAGTCAGCCCTTAACCCCAGTGTGCTGAAATTGTCAAAACGTGTTTTTCAGCAGAAATAAACACGTTTTGGCAACTTTGGTCACCACCATGTAACTTATAGGACAGGAACAGCACAGTTTTCAAAACGTGTTTTTCAGCCCGAAATAAACGCGTTTTCTCAGCCCTTAGAATCGCAGTGTATCTGCCTGGCTCTGAAGAGCCCACTGAGTCAGCCCTTAACCCCAGTGTGCTGAAATTGTCAAAACGTGTTTTTCAGCAGAAATAAACACGTTTTGGCAACTTTGGTCACCACCATGTAACTTATAGGGCAAGAACAGCACAGTTTTCAAAACGTGTTTTTCAGCCCGAAATAAACGCGTTTTCTCAGCCCTTGGAATCGCAGTGTATCTGCCTGGCTCAGAAGAGCCCACTGAGTCAGCCCTTTACCCCAGTGTGCTGAAATTGTCAAAACGTGTTTTTCAGCAGAAATAAACACGTTTTGGCAACTTTGGTCACCAGCATGTAACTTATAGGGCAGGAACAGCACAGTTTTCAAAACGTGTTTTTCAGCCCGAAATAAACGCGTTTTCTCAGCCCTTAAAATCACAGTGTATCTGCCTGGCTCTGAAGAGCCCACTGAGTCAACCCTTAACACCAGTGTGCTGAAATTGTCAAAACGTGTTTTTCAGCAGAAATAAACACGTTTTGGCAACTTTGGTCACCACCATGTAACTTATAGGGCAAGAACAGCACAGTTTTCAAAACGTGTTTTTCAGCCCGAAATAAACGCGTTTTCTCAGCCCTTAAAATCACAGTGTATCTGCCTGGCTCAGAAGAGCCCACTGAGTCAGCCCTTAACCCCAGTGTGCTGAAATTGTTAAAACGTGTTTTTCAGCAGAAATAAACACGTTTTGGCAACTTTGGTCACCACCATGTAACTTATAGGGCAAGAACAGCACTGTTTTCAAAACGTGTTTTTCAGCCCGAAATAAACGCGTTTTCTCAGCCCTTAGAATCGCAGTGTATCTGCCTGGCTCAGAAGAGCCCACTGAGTCAGCCCTTAACCCCAGTGTGCTGAAGTTGTCAAAACGTGTATTTCAGCAGAAATAAACACGTTTTGGCAACTTTGGTCACCACCATGTAACTTATAGGGCAGGAACAGCACAGTTTTCAAAACGTGTTTTTCAGCCCGAAATAAACGCGTTTTCTCAGCCCTTAGAATCGCAGTGTATCTGCCTGGCTCTGAAGCGCCCACTGAGTCAGCCCTTAACCCCAGTGTGCTGAAATTGTCAAAACGTGTTTTTCAGCAGAAATAAACACGTTTTGGCAACTTTGGTTACCACCATGTAACTTATAGGGCAAGAACAGCACAGTTTTCAAAACGTGTTTTTCAGCCCGAAATAAACGCGTTTTCTCAGCCCTTGGAATCGCAGTGTATCTGCCTGGCTCAGAAGAGCCCACTGAGTCAGCCCTTTACCCCAGTGTGCTGAAATTGTCAAAACGTGTTTTTCAGCAGAAATAAACACGTTTTGGCAACTTTGGTCACAAGCATGTAACTTATAGGGCAAGAACAGCACAGTTTTCAAAACGTGTTTTTCAGCCCGAAATAAACGCGTTTTCTCAGCCCTTAAAATCACAGTGTATCTGCCTGGCTCTGAAGAGCCCACTGAGTCAGCCCTTAACCCCAGTGTGCTGAAGTTGTCAAAACGTGTATTTCAGCAGAAATAAACACGTTTTGGCAACTTTGGTCTCCAGCATGTAACTTATAGGGCAGGAACAGCACAGTTTTCAAAACGTGTTTTCCAGCCCGAAATAAACGCGTTTTCTCAGCCCTTAAAATCACAGTGTATCTGCCTGGCTCTGAAGAGCCCACTGAGTCAGCCCTTAACACCAGTGTGCTGAAATTGTCAAAACGTGTTTTTCAGCAGAAATAAACACGTTTTGGCAACTTTGGTCACCACCATGTAACTTATAGGGCAAGAACAGCACAGTTTTCAAAACGTGTTTTTCAGCCCGAAATAAACGCGTTTTCTCAGCCCTTAAAATCACAGTGTATCTGCCTGGCTCAGAAGAGCCCACTGAGTCAGCCCTTAACCCCAGTGTGCTGAAATTGTTAAAACGTGTTTTTCAGCAGAAATCAACACGTTTTGACAACTTTGGTCACCACCATGTAACTTATAGGGCAAGAACAGCACAGTTTTCAAAACGTGTTTTTCAGCCCGAAATAAACGCGTTTTCTCAGCTCTTAAAATCACAGTGTATCTGCATGGCTCAGAAGAGCCCACTGAGTCAGCCCTTAACCCCAGTGTGCTGAAATTGTTAAAACGTGTTTTTCAGCAGAAATAAACACGTTTTGGCAACTTTGGTCACCACCATGTAACTTATAGGGCAAGAACAGCACTGTTTTCAAAACGTGTTTTTCAGCCCGAAATAAACGCGTTTTCTCAGCCCTTAGAATCGCAGTGTATCTGCCTGGCTCAGAAGAGCCCACTGAGTCAGCCCTTAACCCCAGTGTGCTGAAGTTGTCAAAACGTGTATTTCAGCAGAAATAAACACGTTTTGGCAACTTTGGTCACCACCATGTAACTTATAGGGCAAGAACAGCACTGTTTTCAAAACGTGTTTTTCAGCCCGAAATAAACGCGTTTTCTCAGCCCTTAGAATCGCAGTGTATCTGCCTGGCTCAGAAGAGCCCACTGAGTCAGCCCTTAACCCCAGTGTGCTGAAGTTGTCAAAACGTGTATTTCAGCAGAAATAAACACGTTTTGGCAACTTTGGTCACCACCATGTAACTTATAGGGCAGGAACAGCACAGTTTTCAAAACGTGTTTTTCAGCCCGAAATAAACGCGTTTTCTCAGCCCTTAGAATCGCAGTGTATCTGCCTGGCTCTGAAGCGCCCACTGAGTCAGCCCTTAACCCCAGTGTGCTGAAATTGTCAAAACGTGTTTTTCAGCAGAAATAAACACGTTTTGGCAACTTTGGTTACCACCATGTAACTTATAGGGCAAGAACAGCACAGTTTTCAAAACGTGTTTTTCAGCCCGAAATAAACGCGTTTTCTCAGCCCTTGGAATCGCAGTGTATCTGCCTGGCTCAGAAGAGCCCACTGAGTCAGCCCTTTACCCCAGTGTGCTGAAATTGTCAAAACGTGTTTTTCAGCAGAAATAAACACGTTTTGGCAACTTTGGTCACCAGCATGTAACTTATAGGGCAGGAACAGCACAGTTTTCAAAACGTGTTTTTCAGCCCGAAATAAACGCGTTTTCTCAGCCCTTAAAATCACAGTGTATCTGCCGGGCTCTGAAGAGCCCACTGAGTCAACCCTTAACACCAGTGTGCTGAAATTGTCAAAACGTGTTTTTCAGCAGAAATAAACACGTTTTGGCAACTTTGGTTACCACCATGTAACTTATAGGGCAAGAACAGCACAGTTTTCAAAACGTGTTTTTCAGCCCGAAATAAACGCGTTTTCTCAGCCCTTAGAATCGCAGTGTATCTGCCTGGCTCTGAAGAGCCCACTGTGTCAGCCCTTAACCCCAGTGTGCTGAAATTGTCAAAACGTGTTTTTCAGCAGAAATAAACACGTTTTGGCAACTTTGGTCACCACCATGTAACTTATAGGGCAAGAACAGCACAGTTTTCAAAACGTGTTTTCCAGCCCGAAATAAACGCGTTTTCTCAGCCCTTGGAATCGCAGTGTATCTACCTGGCTCTGAAGAGCCCACTGAGTCAGCCCTTAACCCCAGTGTGCTGAAGTTGTCAAAACGTGTTTTTCAGCAGAAATAAACACGTTTTGGCAACTTTGGTCACCACCATGTAACTTATAGGGCAAGAACAGCACAGTTTTCAAAACGTGTTTTTCAGCCCGAAATAAACGCGTTTTCTCAGCCCTTGGAATCGCAGTGTATCTGCCTGGCTCAGAAGAGCCCACTGAGTCAACCCTTTACCCCAGTGTGCTGAAATTGTCAAAACGTGTTTTTCAGCAGAAATCAACACGTTTTGGCAACTTTGGTCACCACCATGTAACTTATAGGGCAAGAACAGCACAGTTTTCAAAACGTGTTTTTCAGCCCGAAATAAACGCGTTTTCTCAGCCCTTAGAATCGCAGTGTATATGCCTGGCTCTGAAGAGCCCACTGAGTCAGCCCTTAACCCCAGTGTGCTGAAATTGTCAAAACGTGTTTTTCAGCAGAAATAAACACGTTTTGGCAACTTTGGTCACCAGCATGTAACTTATAGGGCAAGAACAGCACAGTTTTCAAAACGTGTTTTTCAGCCCGAAATAAACGCGTTTTCTCAGCCCTTAGAATCGCAGTGTATCTGCCTGGCTCAGAAGAGCCCACTGAGTCAGCCCTTAACCCCAGTGTGCTGAAGTTGTCAAAACGTGTATTTCAGCAGAAATAAACACGTTTTGGCAACTTTGGTCACCACCATGTAACTTATAGGGCAAGAACAGCACAGTTTTCAAAACGTGTTTTTCAGCCCGAAAAAAAACGCGTTTTCTCAGCCCTTGGAATCGCAGTGTATCTGCCTGGCTCAGAAGAGCCCACTGAGTCAGCCCTTAACCCCAGTGTGCTGAAATTGTTAAAACGTGTTTTTCAGCAGAAATAAACACGTTTTGGCAACTTTGGTCACCACCATGTAACTTATAGGGCAAGAACAGCACTGTTTTCAAAACGTGTTTTTCAGCCCGAAATAAACGCGTTTTCTCAGCCTTTAGAATCGCAGTGTATCTGCCTGGCTCAGAAGAGCCCACTGAGTCAGCCCTTTACCCCAGTGTGCTGAAATTGTCAAAACGTGTTTTTCAGCAGAAATAAACACGTTTTGGCAACTTTGGTCACCAGTATGTAACTTATAGGGCAGGAACAGCACAGTTTTCAAAACGTGTTTTTCAGCCCGAAATAAACGCGTTTTCTCAGCCCTTAAAATCACAGTGTATCTGCCTGGCTCTGAAGAGCCCACTGAGTCAGCCCTTAACACCAGTGTGCTGAAATTGTCAAAACGTGTTTTTCAGCAGAAATAAACACGTTTTGGCAACTTTGGTCACCACCATGTAACTTATAGGGCAAGAACAGCACAGTTTTCAAAACGTGTTTTTCAGACCGAAATGAACGCGTTTTCTCAGCCCTTAAAATCACAGTGTATCTGCCTGGCTCAGAAGAGCACACTGAGTCAGCCCTTAACCCCAGTGTGCTGAAATTGTTAAAACGTGTTATTCAGCAGAAATAAACACGTTTTGGCAACTTTGGTCACCACCATGTAACTTATAGGGCAAGAACAGCACTGTTTTCAAAACGTGTTTTTCAGCAAGAAATAAACGCGTTTTCTCAGCCCTTAGAATCGCAGTGTATCTGCCTGGCTCAGAAGAGCCCACTGAGTCAGCCCTTAACCCCAGTGTGCTGAAGTTGTCAAAACGTGTATTTCAGCAGAAATAAACACGTTTTGGCAACTTTGGTCACCACCATGTAACTTATAGGGCAGGAACAGCACAGTTTTCAAAACGTGTTTTTCAGCCCGAAATAAACGCGTTTTCTCAGCCCTTAGAATCGCAGTGTATCTGCCTGGCTCTGAAGAGCCCACTGTGTCAGCCCTTAACCCCAGTGTGCTGAAATTGTCAAAACGTGTTTTTCAGCAGAAATAAACACGTTTTGGCAACTTTGGTCACCACCATGTAACTTATAGGGCAAGAACAGCACAGTTTTCAAAACGTGTTTTTCAGCCCGAAATAAACGCGTTTTCTCAGCCCTTGGAATCGCAGTGTATCTGCCTGGCTCAGAAGAGCCCACTGAGTCAGCCCTTTACCCCAGTGTGCTGAAATTGTCAAAACGTGTTTTTCAGCAGAAATAAACACGTTTTGGCAACTTTGGTCACCAGCATGTAACTTATAGGGCAGGAACAGCACAGTTTTCAAAACGTGTTTTTCAGCCCGAAATAAACGCGTTTTCTCAGCCCTTAAAATCACAGTGTATCTGCCTGGCTCTGAAGAGCCCACTGAGTCAGCCCTTAACACCAGTGTGCTGAAATTGTCAAAACGTGTTTTTCAGCAGAAATAAACACGTTTTGGCAACTTTGGTCACCACCATGTAACTTATAGGGCAAGAACAGCACAGTTTTCAAAACGTGTTTTTCAGCCCGAAATAAACGCGTTTTCTCAGCCCTTAAAATCACAGTGTATCTGCCTGGCTCAGAAGAGCCCACTGAGTCAGCCCTTAACCCCAGTGTGCTGAAATTGTTAAAACGTGTTTTTCAGCAGAAATAAACACGTTTTGGCAACTTTGGTCACCACCATGTAACTTATAGGGCAAGAACAGCACTGTTTTCAAAACGTGTTTTTCAGCCCGAAATAAACGCGTTTTCTCAGCCCTTAGAATCGCAGTGTATCTGCCTGGCTCAGAAGAGCCCACTGAGTCAGCCCTTAACCCCAGTGTGCTGAAGTTGTCAAAACGTGTATTTCAGCAGAAATAAACACGTTTTGGCAACTTTGGTCACCACCATGTAACTTATAGGGCAGGAACAGCACAGTTTTCAAAACGTGTTTTTCAGCCCGAAATAAACGCGTTTTCTCAGCCCTTAGAATCGCAGTGTATCTGCCTGGCTCTGAAGCGCCCACTGAGTCAGCCCTTAACCCCAGTGTGCTGAAATTGTCAAAACGTGTTTTTCAGCAGAAATAAACACGTTTTGGCAACTTTGGTTACCACCATGTAACTTATAGGGCAAGAACAGCACAGTTTTCAAAACGTGTTTTTCAGCCCGAAATAAACGCGTTTTCTCAGCCCTTGGAATCGCAGTGTATCTGCCTGGCTCAGAAGAGCCCACTGAGTCAGCCCTTTACCCCAGTGTGCTGAAATTGTCAAAACGTGTTTTTCAGCAGAAATAAACACGTTTTGGCAACTTTGGTCACCAGCATGTAACTTATAGGGCAGGAACAGCACAGTTTTCAAAACGTGTTTTTCAGCCCGAAATAAACGCGTTTTCTCAGCCCTTAAAATCACAGTGTATCTGCCTGGCTCTGAAGAGCCCACTGAGTCAACCCTTAACACCAGTGTGCTGAAATTGTCAAAACGTGTTTTTCAGCAGAAATAAACACGTTTTGGCAACTTTGGTCACCACCATGTAACTTATAGGGCAAGAACAGCACAGTTTTCAAAACGTGTTTTTCAGCCCGAAATAAACGCGTTTTCTCAGCCCTTAAAATCACAGTGTATCTGCCTGGCTCAGAAGAGCCCACTGAGTCAGCCCTTAACCCCAGTGTGCTGAAATTGTTAAAACGTGTTTTTCAGCAGAAATAAACACGTTTTGGCAACTTTGGTCACCACCATGTAACTTATAGGGCAAGAACAGCACTGTTTTCAAAACGTGTTTTTCAGCCCGAAATAAACGCGTTTTCTCAGCCCTTAGAATCGCAGTGTATCTGCCTGGCTCAGAAGAGCCCACTGAGTCAGCCCTTAACCCCAGTGTGCTGAAGTTGTCAAAACGTGTATTTCAGCAGAAATAAACACGTTTTGGCAACTTTGGTCACCACCATGTAACTTATAGGGCAGGAACAGCACAGTTTTCAAAACGTGTTTTTCAGCCCGAAATAAACGCGTTTTCTCAGCCCTTAGAATCGCAGTGTATCTGCCTGGCTCTGAAGCGCCCACTGAGTCAGCCCTTAACCCCAGTGTGCTGAAATTGTCAAAACGTGTTTTTCAGCAGAAATAAACACGTTTTGGCAACTTTGGTTACCACCATGTAACTTATAGGGCAGGAACAGCACAGTTTTCAAAACGTGTTTTTCAGCCCGAAATAAACGCGTTTTCTCAGCCCTTAGAATCGCAGTGTATCTGCCTGGCTCTGAAGAGCCCACTGTGTCAGCCCTTAACCCCAGTGTGCTGAAATTGTCAAAACGTGTTTTTCAGCAGAAATAAACACGTTTTGGCAACTTTGGTCACCACCATGTAACTTATAGGGCAAGAACAGCACAGTTTTCAAAACGTGTTTTCCAGCCCGAAATAAACGCGTTTTCTCAGCCCTTGGAATCGCAGTGTATCTACCTGGCTCTGAAGAGCCCACTGAGTCAGCCCTTAACCCCAGTGTGCTGAAGTTGTCAAAACGTGTTTTTCAGCAGAAATAAACACGTTTTGGCAACTTTGGTCACCACCATGTAACTTATAGGGCAAGAACAGCACAGTTTTCAAAACGTGTTTTTCAGCCCGAAATAAACGCGTTTTCTCAGCCCTTGGAATCGCAGTGTATCTGCCTGGCTCAGAAGAGCCCACTGAGTCAACCCTTTACCCCAGTGTGCTGAAATTGTCAAAACGTGTTTTTCAGCAGAAATCAATACGTTTTGGCAACTTTGGTCACCACCATGTAACTTATAGGGCAAGAACAGCACAGTTTTCAAAACGTGTTTTTCAGCCCGAAATAAACGCGTTTTCTCAGCCCTTAGAATCGCAGTGTATATGCCTGGCTCTGAAGAGCCCACTGAGTCAGCCCTTAACCCCAGTGTGCTGAAATTGTCAAAACGTGTTTTTCAGCAGAAATAAACACGTTTTGGCAACTTTGGTCACCAGCATGTAACTTATAGGGCAAGAACAGCACAGTTTTCAAAACGTGTTTTTCAGCCCGAAATAAACGCGTTTTCTCAGCCCTTAGAATCGCAGTGTATCTGCCTGGCTCAGAAGAGCCCACTGAGTCAGCCCTTAACCCCAGTGTGCTGAAGTTGTCAAAACGTGTATTTCAGCAGAAATAAACACGTTTTGGCAACTTTGGTCACCACCATGTAACTTATAGGGCAAGAACAGCACAGTTTTCAAAACGTGTTTTTCAGCCCAAAAAAAAACGCGTTTTCTCAGCCCTTGGAATCGCAGTGTATCTGCCTGGCTCAGAAGAGCCCACTGAGTCAGCCCTTAACCCCAGTGTGCTGAAATTGTTAAAACGTGTTTTTCAGCAGAAATAAACACGTTTTGGCAACTTTGGTCACCACCATGTAACTTATAGGGCAAGAACAGCACTGTTTTCAAAACGTGTTTTTCAGCCCGAAATAAACGCGTTTTCTCAGCCTTTAGAATCGCAGTGTATCTGCCTGGCTCAGAAGAGCCCACTGAGTCAGCCCTTTACCCCAGTGTGCTGAAATTGTCAAAACGTGTTTTTCAGCAGAAATAAACACGTTTTGGCAACTTTGGTCACCAGTATGTAACTTATAGGGCAGGAACAGCACAGTTTTCAAAACGTGTTTTTCAGCCCGAAATAAACGCGTTTTCTCAGCCCTTAAAATCACAGTGTATCTGCCTGGCTCTGAAGAGCCCACTGAGTCAGCCCTTAACACCAGTGTGCTGAAATTGTCAAAACGTGTTTTTCAGCAGAAATAAACACGTTTTGGCAACTTTGGTCACCACCATGTAACTTATAGGGCAAGAACAGCACAGTTTTCAAAACGTGTTTTTCAGACCGAAATGAACGCGTTTTCTCAGCCCTTAAAATCACAGTGTATCTGCCTGGCTCAGAAGAGCACACTGAGTCAGCCCTTAACCCCAGTGTGCTGAAATTGTTAAAACGTGTTATTCAGCAGAAATAAACACGTTTTGGCAACTTTGGTCACCACCATGTAACTTATAGGGCAAGAACAGCACTGTTTTCAAAACGTGTTTTTCAGCAAGAAATAAACGCGTTTTCTCAGCCCTTAGAATCGCAGTGTATCTGCCTGGCTCAGAAGAGCCCACTGAGTCAGCCCTTAACCCCAGTGTGCTGAAGTTGTCAAAACGTGTATTTCAGCAGAAATAAACACGTTTTGGCAACTTTGGTCACCACCATGTAACTTATAGGGCAGGAACAGCACAGTTTTCAAAACGTGTTTTTCAGCCCGAAATAAACGCGTTTTCTCAGCCCTTAGAATCGCAGTGTATCTGCCTGGCTCTGAAGAGCCCACTGTGTCAGCCCTTAACCCCAGTGTGCTGAAATTGTCAAAACGTGTTTTTCAGCAGAAATAAACACGTTTTGGCAACTTTGGTCACCACCATGTAACTTATAGGGCAAGAACAGCACAGTTTTCAAAACGTGTTTTTCAGCCCGAAATAAACGCGTTTTCTCAGCCCTTGGAATCGCAGTGTATCTGCCTGGCTCAGAAGAGCCCACTGAGTCAGCCCTTTACCCCAGTGTGCTGAAATTGTCAAAACGTGTTTTTCAGCAGAAATAAACACGTTTTGGCAACTTTGGTCACCAGCATGTAACTTATAGGGCAGGAACAGCACAGTTTTCAAAACGTGTTTTTCAGCCCGAAATAAACGCGTTTTCTCAGCCCTTAAAATCGCAGTGTATCTGCCTGGCTCTGAAGAGCCCACTGAGTCAGCCCTTAACACCAGTGTGCTGAAATTGTCAAAAAGTGTTTTTCAGCAGAAATAAACACGTTTTGGCAACTTTGGTCACCACCATGTAACTTATAGGGCAAGAACAGCACAGTTTTCAAAACGTGTTTTTCAGCCCGAAATAAACGCGTTTTCTCAGCCCTTAAAATCGCAGTGTATCTGCCTGGCTCAGAAGAGCCCACTGAGTCAGCCCTTAACCCCAGTGTGCTGAAATTGTTAAAACGTGTTTTTCAGCAGAAATAAACACGTTTTGGCAACTTTGGTCACCACCATGTAACTTATAGGGCAAGAACAGCACTGTTTTCAAAACGTGTTTTTCAGCCCGAAATAAACGCGTTTTCTCAGCCCTTAGAATCGCAGTGTATCTGCCTGGCTCAGAAGAGCCCACTGAGTCAGCCCTTAACCCCAGTGTGCTGAAGTTGTCAAAACGTGTATTTCAGCAGAAATAAACACGTTTTGGCAACTTTGGTCACCACCATGTAACTTATAGGGCAGGAACAGCACAGTTTTCAAAACGTGTTTTTCAGCCCGAAATAAACGCGTTTTCTCAGCCCTTAGAATCGCAGTGTATCTGCCTGGCTCAGAAGCGCCCACTGAGTCAGCCCTTAACCCCAGTGTGCTGAAATTGTCAAAACGTGTTTTTCAGCAGAAATAAACACGTTTTGGCAACTTTGGTTACCACCATGTAACTTATAGGGCAAGAACAGCACAGTTTTCAAAACGTGTTTTTCAGCCCGAAATAAACGCGTTTTCTCAGCCCTTGGAATCGCAGTGTATCTGCCTGGCTCAGAAGAGCCCACTGAGTCAGCCCTTTACCCCAGTGTGCTGAAATTGTCAAAACGTGTTTTTCAGCAGAAATAAACACGTTTTGGCAACTTTGGTCACCAGCATGTAACTTATAGGGCAGGAACAGCACAGTTTTCAAAACGTGTTTTTCAGCCCGAAATAAACGCGTTTTCTCAGCCCTTAAAATCACAGTGTATCTGCCTGGCTCTGAAGAGCCCACTGAGTCAACCCTTAACACCAGTGTGCTGAAATTGTCAAAACGTGTTTTTCAGCAGAAATAAACACGTTTTGGCAACTTTGGTCACCACCATGTAACTTATAGGGCAAGAACAGCACAGTTTTCAAAACGTGTTTTTCAGCCCGAAATAAACGCGTTTTCTCAGCCCTTAAAATCACAGTGTATCTGCCTGGCTCAGAAGAGCCCACTGAGTCAGCCCTTAACCCCAGTGTGCTGAAATTGTTAAAACGTGTTTTTCAGCAGAAATAAACACGTTTTGGCAACTTTGGTCACCACCATGTAACTTATAGGGCAGGAACAGCACTGTTTTCAAAACGTGTTTTTCAGCCCGAAATAAACGCGTTTTCTCAGCCCTTAGAATCGCAGTGTATCTGCCTGGCTCAGAAGAGCCCACTGAGTCAGCCCTTAACCCCAGTGTGCTGAAGTTGTCAAAACGTGTATTTCAGCAGAAATAAACACGTTTTGGCAACTTTGGTCACCACCATGTAACTTATAGGGCAGGAACAGCACAGTTTTCAAAACGTGTTTTTCAGCCCGAAATAAACGCGTTTTCTCAGCCCTTAGAATCGCAGTGTATCTGCCTGGCTCTGAAGCGCCCACTGAGTCAGCCCTTAACCCCAGTGTGCTGAAATTGTCAAAACGTGTTTTTCAGCAGAAATAAACACGTTTTGGCAACTTTGGTTACCAACATGTAACTTATAGGGCAGGAACAGCACAGTTTTCAAAACGTGTTTTTCAGCCCGAAATAAACGCGTTTTCTCAGCCCTTAGAATCGCAGTGTATCTGCCTGGCTCTGAAGAGCCCACTGTGTCAGCCCTTAACCCCAGTGTGCTGAAATTGTCAAAACGTGTTTTTCAGCAGAAATAAACACGTTTTGGCAACTTTGGTCACCACCATGTAACTTATAGGGCAAGAACAGCACAGTTTTCAAAACGTGTTTTCCAGCCCGAAATAAACGCGTTTTCTCAGCCCTTGGAATCGCAGTGTATCTACCTGGCTCTGAAGAGCCCACTGAGTCAGCCCTTAACCCCAGTGTGCTGAAGTTGTCAAAACGTGTTTTTCAGCAGAAATAAACACGTTTTGGCAACTTTGGTCACCACCATGTAACTTATAGGGCAAGAACAGCACAGTTTTCAAAACGTGTTTTTCAGCCCGAAATAAACGCGTTTTCTCAGCCCTTGGAATCGCAGTGTATCTGCCTGGCTCAGAAGAGCCCACTGAGTCAACCCTTTACCCCAGTGTGCTGAAATTGTCAAAACGTGTTTTTCAGCAGAAATCAACACGTTTTGGCAACTTTGGTCACCACCATGTAACTTATAGGGCAAGAACAGCACAGTTTTCAAAACGTGTTTTTCAGCCCGAAATAAACGCGTTTTCTCAGCCCTTAGAATCGCAGTGTATATGCCTGGCTCTGAAGAGCCCACTGAGTCAGCCCTTAACCCCAGTGTGCTGAAATTGTCAAAACGTGTTTTTCAGCAGAAATAAACACGTTTTGGCAACTTTGGTCACCAGCATGTAACTTATAGGGCAAGAACAGCACAGTTTTCAAAACGTGTTTTTCAGCCCGAAATAAACGCGTTTTCTCAGCCCTTAGAATCGCAGTGTATCTGCCTGGCTCAGAAGAGCCCACTGAGTCAGCCCTTAACCCCAGTGTGCTGAAGTTGTCAAAACGTGTATTTCAGCAGAAATAAACACGTTTTGGCAACTTTGGTCACCACCATGTAACTTATAGGGCAAGAACAGCACAGTTTTCAAAACGTGTTTTTCAGACCGAAATGAACGCGTTTTCTCAGCCCTTAAAATCACAGTGTATCTGCCTGGCTCAGAAGAGCACACTGAGTCAGCCCTTAACCCCAGTGTGCTGAAATTGTTAAAACGTGTTATTCAGCAGAAATAAACACGTTTTGGCAACTTTGGTCACCACCATGTAACTTATAGGGCAAGAACAGCACTGTTTTCAAAACGTGTTTTTCAGCAAGAAATAAACGCGTTTTCTCAGCCCTTAGAATCGCAGTGTATCTGCCTGGCTCAGAAGAGCCCACTGAGTCAGCCCTTAACCCCAGTGTGCTGAAGTTGTCAAAACGTGTATTTCAGCAGAAATAAACACGTTTTGGCAACTTTGGTCACCACCATGTAACTTATAGGGCAAGAACAGGACAGTTATCAAAACGTGTTTTTCAGCCCGAAATAAACGCGTTTTCTCAGCCCTTAGAATCGCAATGTATCTGCCTGGCTCTAAAGAGCCCACTGAGTCAGCCCTTAACCCCAGTGTGCTGAAATTGTCAAAACGTGTTTTTCAGCAGAAATAAACACGTTTTGGCAACTTTGGTCACCACCATGTAACTTATAGGGCAAGAACAGCACAGTTTTCAAAACGTGTTTTTCAGCCCGAAATAAACGCGTTTTCTCAGCCCTTAGAATCGCAGTGTATCTGCCTGGCTCTGAAGAGCCCACTGTGTCAGCCCTTAACCCCAGTGTGCTGAAATTGTCAAAACGTGTTTTTCAGCAGAAATAAACACGTTTTGGCAACTTTGGTCACCACCATGTAACTTATAGGGCAAGAACAGCACAGTTTTCAAAACGTGTTTTTCAGCCCGAAATAAACGCGTTTTCTCAGCCCTTGGAATCGCAGTGTATCTGCCTGGCTCAGAAGAGCCCACTGAGTCAGCCCTTAACCCCAGTGTGCTGAAATTGTTAAAACGTGTTTTTCAGCAGAAATAAACACGTTTTGGCAACTTTGGTCACCACCATGTAACTTATAGGGCAAGAACAGCACTGTTTTCAAAACGTGTTTTTCAGCCCGAAATAAACGCGTTTTCTCAGCCCTTAGAATCGCAGTGTATCTGCCTGGCTCTGAAGAGCCCACTGTGTCAGCCCTTAACCCCAGTGTGCTGAAATTGTCAAAACGTGTTTTTCAGCAGAAATAAACACGTTTTGGCAACTTTGGTCACCACCATGTAACTTATAGGGCAAGAACAGCACAGTTTTCAAAACGTGTTTTTTAGCCCGAAATAAACGCGTTTTCTCAGCCCTTGGAATCGCAGTGTATCTGCCTGGCTCAGAAGAGCCCACTGAGTCAGCCCTTAACCCCAGTGTGCTGAAATTGTTAAAACGTGTTTTTCAGCAGAAATAAACACGTTTTGGCAACTTTGGTCACCACCATGTAACTTATAGGGCAAGAACAGCACTGTTTTCAAAACGTGTTTTTCAGCCCGAAATAAACGCGTTTTCTCAGCCTTTAGAATCGCAGTGTATCTGCCTGGCTCAGAAGAGCCCACTGAGTCAGCCCTTTACCCCAGTGTGCCGAAATTGTCAAAACGTGTTTTTCAGCAGAAATAAACACGTTTTGGCAACTTTGGTCACCAGTATGTAACTTATAGGGCAGGAACAGCACAGTTTTCAAAACGTGTTTTTCAGCCCGAAATAAACGCGTTTTCTCAGCCCTTAAAATCACAGTGTATCTGCCTGGCTCTGAAGAGCCCACTGAGTCAGCCCTTAACCCCAGTGTGCTGAAATTGTTAAAACGTGTTTTTCAGCAGAAATAAACACGTTTTGGCAACTTTGGTCACCACCATGTAACTTATAGGGCAAGAACAGCACTGTTTTCAAAACGTGTTTTTCAGCCCGAAATAAACGCGTTTTCTCAGCCTTTAGAATCGCAGTGTATCTGCCTGGCTCAGAAGAGCCCACTGAGTCAGCCCTTTACCCCAGTGTGCTGAAATTGTCAAAACGTGTTTTTCAGCAGAAATAAACACGTTTTGGCAACTTTGGTCACCAGTATGTAACTTATAGGGCAGGAACAGCACAGTTTTCAAAACGTGTTTTTCAGCCCGAAATAAACGCGTTTTCTCAGCCCTTAAAATCACAGTGTATCTGCCTGGCTCTGAAGAGCCCACTGAGTCAGCCCTTAACACCAGTGTGCTGAAATTGTCAAAACGTGTTTTTCAGCAGAAATAAACACGTTTTGGCAACTTTGGTCACCACCATGTAACTTATAGGGCAAGAACAGCACAGTTTTCAAAACGTGTTTTTCAGACCGAAATGAACGCGTTTTCTCAGCCCTTAAAATCACAGTGTATCTGCCTTGCTCAGAAGAGCCCACTGAGTCAGCCCTTAACCCCAGTGTGCTGAAATTGTTAAAACGTGTTTTTCAGCAGAAATAAACACGTTTTGGCAACTTTGGTCACCACCATGTAACTTATAGGGCAAGAACAGCACAGTTATCAAAACGTGTTTTTCAGCCCGAAATAAACGCGTTTTCTCAGCCCTTAGAATCGCAGTGTATCTGCCTGGCTCTGAAGAGCCCACTGAGTCAGCCCTTAACCCCAGTGTGCTGAAATTGTCAAAACGTGTTTTTCAGCAGAAATAAACACGTTTTGGCAACTTTGGTCACCAGCATGTAACTTATAGGGCAAGTACAGCACTGTTTTCAAAACGTGCTTTTCAGCCCGAAATAAACGCGTTTTCTCAGCCCTTAGATTCGCAGTGTATCTGCCTGGCTCAGAAGAGCCCACTGAGTCAGCCCTTAACCCTAGTGTGCTGAAGTTGTCAATACGTGTATTTCAGCAGAAATAAACACGTTTTGGCAACTTTGGTCACCACCATGTAACTTATAGGGCAGGAACAGCACAGTTTTCAAAACGTGTTTTTCAGCCCGAAATAAACGCGTTTTCTCAGCCCTTAGAATCGCAGTGTATCTGCCTGGCTCTGAAGAGCCCACTGTGTAGCCCTTAACCCCAGTCTGCTGAAATTGTCAAAACGTGTTTTTCAGCAGAAATAAACACGTTTTGGCAACTTTGGTCACCACCATGTAACTTATAGGGCAAGAACAGCACAGTTTTCAAAACGTGTTTTTCAGCCCGAAATAAACGCGTTTTCTCAGCCCTTGGAATCGCAGTGTATCTTCCTGGCTCAGAAGAGCCCACTGAGTCAGCCCTTAACCCCAGTGTGCTGAAATTGTTAAAACGTGTTTTTCAGCAGAAATAAACACGTTTTGGCAACTTTGGTCACCACCATGTAACTTATAGGGCAAGAACAGCACTGTTTTCAAAACGTGTTTTTCAGCCCGAAATAAACGCGTTTTCTCAGCCCTTAGAATCGCAGTGTATCTGCCTGGCTCAGAAGAGCCCACTGAGTCAGCCCTTAACCCCAGTGTGCTGAAGTTGTCAAAACGTGTATTTCAGCAGAAATAAACACGTTTTGGCAACTTTGGTCACCACCATGTAACTTATAGGGCAGGAACAGCACAGTTTTCAAAACGTGTTTTTCAGCCCGAAATAAACGCGTTTTCTCAGCCCTTAGAATCGCAGTGTATCTGCCTGGCTCTGAAGCGCCCACTGAGTCAGCCCTTAACCCCAGTGTGCTGAAATTGTCAAAACGTGTTTTTCAGCAGAAATAAACACGTTTTGGCAACTTTGGTTACCACCATGTAACTTATAGGGCAAGAACAGCACAGTTTTCAAAACGTGTTTTTCAGCCCGAAATAAACGCGTTTTCTCAGCCCTTGGAATCGCAGTGTATCTGCCTGGCTCAGAAGAGCCCACTGAGTCAGCCCTTTACCCCAGTGTGCTGAAATTGTCAAAACGTGTTTTTCAGCAGAAATAAACACGTTTTGGCAACTTTGGTCACCAGCATGTAACTTATAGGGCAGGAACAGCACAGTTTTCAAAACGTGTTTTTCAGCCCGAAATAAACGCGTTTTCTCAGCCCTTAAAATCACAGTGTATCTGCCTGGCTCTGAAGAGCCCACTGAGTCAACCCTTAACACCAGTGTGCTGAAATTGTCAAAACGTGTTTTTCAGCAGAAATAAACACGTTTTGGCAACTTTGGTCACCACCATGTAACTTATAGGGCAAGAACAGCACAGTTTTCAAAACGTGTTTTTCAGCCCGAAATAAACGCGTTTTCTCAGCCCTTAAAATCACAGTGTATCTGCCTGGCTCAGAAGAGCCCACTGAGTCAGCCCTTAACCCCAGTGTGCTGAAATTGTTAAAACGTGTTTTTCAGCAGAAATAAACACGTTTTGGCAACTTTGGTCACCACCATGTAACTTATAGGGCAAGAACAGCACTGTTTTCAAAACGTGTTTTTCAGCCCGAAATAAACGCGTTTTCTCAGCCCTTAGAATCGCAGTGTATCTGCCTGGCTCAGAAGAGCCCACTGAGTCAGCCCTTAACCCCAGTGTGCTGAAGTTGTCAAAACGTGTATTTCAGCAGAAATAAACACGTTTTGGCAACTTTGGTCACCACCATGTAACTTATAGGGCAGGAACAGCACAGTTTTCAAAACGTGTTTTTCAGCCCGAAATAAACGCGTTTTCTCAGCCCTTAGAATCGCAGTGTATCTGCCTGGCTCTGAAGCGCCCACTGAGTCAGCCCTTAACCCCAGTGTGCTGAAATTGTCAAAACGTGTTTTTCAGCAGAAATAAACACGTTTTGGCAACTTTGGTTACCACCATGTAACTTATAGGGCAGGAACAGCACAGTTTTCAAAACGTGTTTTTCAGCCCGAAATAAACGCGTTTTCTCAGCCCTTAGAATCGCAGTGTATCTGCCTGGCTCTGAAGAGCCCACTGTGTCAGCCCTTAACCCCAGTGTGCTGAAATTGTCAAAACGTGTTTTTCAGCAGAAATAAACACGTTTTGGCAACTTTGGTCACCACCATGTAACTTATAGGGCAAGAACAGCACAGTTTTCAAAACGTGTTTTCCAGCCCGAAATAAACGCGTTTTCTCAGCCCTTGGAATCGCAGTGTATCTACCTGGCTCTGAAGAGCCCACTGAGTCAGCCCTTAACCCCAGTGTGCTGAAGTTGTCAAAACGTGTTTTTCAGCAGAAATAAACACGTTTTGGCAACTTTGGTCACCACCATGTAACTTATAGGGCAAGAACAGCACAGTTTTCAAAACGTGTTTTTCAGCCCGAAATAAACGCGTTTTCTCAGCCCTTGGAATCGCAGTGTATCTGCCTGGCTCAGAAGAGCCCACTGAGTCAACCCTTTACCCCAGTGTGCTGAAATTGTCAAAACGTGTTTTTCAGCAGAAATCAATACGTTTTGGCAACTTTGGTCACCACCATGTAACTTATAGGGCAAGAACAGCACAGTTTTCAAAACGTGTTTTTCAGCCCGAAATAAACGCGTTTTCTCAGCCCTTAGAATCGCAGTGTATATGCCTGGCTCTGAAGAGCCCACTGAGTCAGCCCTTAACCCCAGTGTGCTGAAATTGTCAAAACGTGTTTTTCAGCAGAAATAAACACGTTTTGGCAACTTTGGTCACCAGCATGTAACTTATAGGGCAAGAACAGCACAGTTTTCAAAACGTGTTTTTCAGCCCGAAATAAACGCGTTTTCTCAGCCCTTAGAATCGCAGTGTATCTGCCTGGCTCAGAAGAGCCCACTGAGTCAGCCCTTAACCCCAGTGTGCTGAAGTTGTCAAAACGTGTATTTCAGCAGAAATAAACACGTTTTGGCAACTTTGGTCACCACCATGTAACTTATAGGGCAAGAACAGCACAGTTTTCAAAACGTGTTTTTCAGCCCGAAAAAAAACGCGTTTTCTCAGCCCTTGGAATCGCAGTGTATCTGCCTGGCTCAGAAGAGCCCACTGAGTCAGCCCTTAACCCCAGTGTGCTGAAATTGTTAAAACGTGTTTTTCAGCAGAAATAAACACGTTTTGGCAACTTTGGTCACCACCATGTAACTTATAGGGCAAGAACAGCACTGTTTTCAAAACGTGTTTTTCAGCCCGAAATAAACGCGTTTTCTCAGCCTTTAGAATCGCAGTGTATCTGCCTGGCTCAGAAGAGCCCACTGAGTCAGCCCTTTACCCCAGTGTGCTGAAATTGTCAAAACGTGTTTTTCAGCAGAAATAAACACGTTTTGGCAACTTTGGTCACCAGTATGTAACTTATAGGGCAGGAACAGCACAGTTTTCAAAACGTGTTTTTCAGCCCGAAATAAACGCGTTTTCTCAGCCCTTAAAATCACAGTGTATCTGCCTGGCTCTGAAGAGCCCACTGAGTCAGCCCTTAACACCAGTGTGCTGAAATTGTCAAAACGTGTTTTTCAGCAGAAATAAACACGTTTTGGCAACTTTGGTCACCACCATGTAACTTATAGGGCAAGAACAGCACAGTTTTCAAAACGTGTTTTTCAGACCGAAATGAACGCGTTTTCTCAGCCCTTAAAATCACAGTGTATCTGCCTGGCTCAGAAGAGCACACTGAGTCAGCCCTTAACCCCAGTGTGCTGAAATTGTTAAAACGTGTTATTCAGCAGAAATAAACACGTTTTGGCAACTTTGGTCACCACCATGTAACTTATAGGGCAAGAACAGCACTGTTTTCAAAACGTGTTTTTCAGCAAGAAATAAACGCGTTTTCTCAGCCCTTAGAATCGCAGTGTATCTGCCTGGCTCAGAAGAGCCCACTGAGTCAGCCCTTAACCCCAGTGTGCTGAAGTTGTCAAAACGTGTATTTCAGCAGAAATAAACACGTTTTGGCAACTTTGGTCACCACCATGTAACTTATAGGGCAGGAACAGCACAGTTTTCAAAACGTGTTTTTCAGCCCGAAATAAACGCGTTTTCTCAGCCCTTAGAATCGCAGTGTATCTGCCTGGCTCTGAAGAGCCCACTGTGTCAGCCCTTAACCCCAGTGTGCTGAAATTGTCAAAACGTGTTTTTCAGCAGAAATAAACACGTTTTGGCAACTTTGGTCACCACCATGTAACTTATAGGGCAAGAACAGCACAGTTTTCAAAACGTGTTTTTCAGCCCGAAATAAACGCGTTTTCTCAGCCCTTGGAATCGCAGTGTATCTGCCTGGCTCAGAAGAGCCCACTGAGTCAGCCCTTTACCCCAGTGTGCTGAAATTGTCAAAACGTGTTTTTCAGCAGAAATAAACACGTTTTGGCAACTTTGGTCACCAGCATGTAACTTATAGGGCAGGAACAGCACAGTTTTCAAAACGTGTTTTTCAGCCCGAAATAAACGCGTTTTCTCAGCCCTTAAAATCGCAGTGTATCTGCCTGGCTCTGAAGAGCCCACTGAGTCAGCCCTTAACACCAGTGTGCTGAAATTGTCAAAACGTGTTTTTCAGCAGAAATAAACACGTTTTGGCAACTTTGGTCACCACCATGTAACTTATAGGGCAAGAACAGCACAGTTTTCAAAACGTGTTTTTCAGCCCGAAATAAACGCGTTTTCTCAGCCCTTAAAATCGCAGTGTATCTGCCTGGCTCAGAAGAGCCCACTGAGTCAGCCCTTAACCCCAGTGTGCTGAAATTGTTAAAACGTGTTTTTCAGCAGAAATAAACACGTTTTGGCAACTTTGGTCACCACCATGTAACTTATAGGGCAAGAACAGCACTGTTTTCAAAACGTGTTTTTCAGCCCGAAATAAACGCGTTTTCTCAGCCCTTAGAATCGCAGTGTATCTGCCTGGCTCAGAAGAGCCCACTGAGTCAGCCCTTAACCCCAGTGTGCTGAAGTTGTCAAAACGTGTATTTCAGCAGAAATAAACACGTTTTGGCAACTTTGGTCACCACCATGTAACTTATAGGGCAGGAACAGCACAGTTTTCAAAACGTGTTTTTCAGCCCGAAATAAACGCGTTTTCTCAGCCCTTAGAATCGCAGTGTATCTGCCTGGCTCAGAAGCGCCCACTGAGTCAGCCCTTAACCCCAGTGTGCTGAAATTGTCAAAACGTGTTTTTCAGCAGAAATAAACACGTTTTGGCAACTTTGGTTACCACCATGTAACTTATAGGGCAAGAACAGCACAGTTTTCAAAACGTGTTTTTCAGCCCGAAATAAACGCGTTTTCTCAGCCCTTGGAATCGCAGTGTATCTGCCTGGCTCAGAAGAGCCCACTGAGTCAGCCCTTTACCCCAGTGTGCTGAAATTGTCAAAACGTGTTTTTCAGCAGAAATAAACACGTTTTGGCAACTTTGGTCACCAGCATGTAACTTATAGGGCAGGAACAGCACAGTTTTCAAAACGTGTTTTTCAGCCCGAAATAAACGCGTTTTCTCAGCCCTTAAAATCACAGTGTATCTGCCTGGCTCTGAAGAGCCCACTGAGTCAACCCTTAACACCAGTGTGCTGAAATTGTCAAAACGTGTTTTTCAGCAGAAATAAACACGTTTTGGCAACTTTGGTCACCACCATGTAACTTATAGGGCAAGAACAGCACAGTTTTCAAAACGTGTTTTTCAGCCCGAAATAAACGCGTTTTCTCAGCCCTTAAAATCACAGTGTATCTGCCTGGCTCAGAAGAGCCCACTGAGTCAGCCCTTAACCCCAGTGTGCTGAAATTGTTAAAACGTGTTTTTCAGCAGAAATAAACACGTTTTGGCAACTTTGGTCACCACCATGTAACTTATAGGGCAGGAACAGCACTGTTTTCAAAACGTGTTTTTCAGCCCGAAATAAACGCGTTTTCTCAGCCCTTAGAATCGCAGTGTATCTGCCTGGCTCAGAAGAGCCCACTGAGTCAGCCCTTAACCCCAGTGTGCTGAAGTTGTCAAAACGTGTATTTCAGCAGAAATAAACACGTTTTGGCAACTTTGGTCACCACCATGTAACTTATAGGGCAGGAACAGCACAGTTTTCAAAACGTGTTTTTCAGCCCGAAATAAACGCGTTTTCTCAGCCCTTAGAATCGCAGTGTATCTGCCTGGCTCTGAAGCGCCCACTGAGTCAGCCCTTAACCCCAGTGTGCTGAAATTGTCAAAACGTGTTTTTCAGCAGAAATAAACACGTTTTGGCAACTTTGGTTACCAACATGTAACTTATAGGGCAGGAACAGCACAGTTTTCAAAACGTGTTTTTCAGCCCGAAATAAACGCGTTTTCTCAGCCCTTAGAATCGCAGTGTATCTGCCTGGCTCTGAAGAGCCCACTGTGTCAGCCCTTAACCCCAGTGTGCTGAAATTGTCAAAACGTGTTTTTCAGCAGAAATAAACACGTTTTGGCAACTTTGGTCACCACCATGTAACTTATAGGGCAAGAACAGCACAGTTTTCAAAACGTGTTTTCCAGCCCGAAATAAACGCGTTTTCTCAGCCCTTGGAATCGCAGTGTATCTACCTGGCTCTGAAGAGCCCACTGAGTCAGCCCTTAACCCCAGTGTGCTGAAGTTGTCAAAACGTGTTTTTCAGCAGAAATAAACACGTTTTGGCAACTTTGGTCACCACCATGTAACTTATAGGGCAAGAACAGCACAGTTTTCAAAACGTGTTTTTCAGCCCGAAATAAACGCGTTTTCTCAGCCCTTGGAATCGCAGTGTATCTGCCTGGCTCAGAAGAGCCCACTGAGTCAACCCTTTACCCCAGTGTGCTGAAATTGTCAAAACGTGTTTTTCAGCAGAAATCAACACGTTTTGGCAACTTTGGTCACCACCATGTAACTTATAGGGCAAGAACAGCACAGTTTTCAAAACGTGTTTTTCAGCCCGAAATAAACGCGTTTTCTCAGCCCTTAGAATCGCAGTGTATATGCCTGGCTCTGAAGAGCCCACTGAGTCAGCCCTTAACCCCAGTGTGCTGAAATTGTCAAAACGTGTTTTTCAGCAGAAATAAACACGTTTTGGCAACTTTGGTCACCAGCATGTAACTTATAGGGCAAGAACAGCACAGTTTTCAAAACGTGTTTTTCAGCCCGAAATAAACGCGTTTTCTCAGCCCTTAGAATCGCAGTGTATCTGCCTGGCTCAGAAGAGCCCACTGAGTCAGCCCTTAACCCCAGTGTGCTGAAGTTGTCAAAACGTGTATTTCAGCAGAAATAAACACGTTTTGGCAACTTTGGTCACCACCATGTAACTTATAGGGCAAGAACAGCACAGTTTTCAAAACGTGTTTTTCAGACCGAAATGAACGCGTTTTCTCAGCCCTTAAAATCACAGTGTATCTGCCTGGCTCAGAAGAGCACACTGAGTCAGCCCTTAACCCCAGTGTGCTGAAATTGTTAAAACGTGTTATTCAGCAGAAATAAACACGTTTTGGCAACTTTGGTCACCACCATGTAACTTATAGGGCAAGAACAGCACTGTTTTCAAAACGTGTTTTTCAGCAAGAAATAAACGCGTTTTCTCAGCCCTTAGAATCGCAGTGTATCTGCCTGGCTCAGAAGAGCCCACTGAGTCAGCCCTTAACCCCAGTGTGCTGAAGTTGTCAAAACGTGTATTTCAGCAGAAATAAACACGTTTTGGCAACTTTGGTCACCACCATGTAACTTATAGGGCAAGAACAGGACAGTTATCAAAACGTGTTTTTCAGCCCGAAATAAACGCGTTTTCTCAGCCCTTAGAATCGCAATGTATCTGCCTGGCTCTAAAGAGCCCACTGAGTCAGCCCTTAACCCCAGTGTGCTGAAATTGTCAAAACGTGTTTTTCAGCAGAAATAAACACGTTTTGGCAACTTTGGTCACCACCATGTAACTTATAGGGCAAGAACAGCACAGTTTTCAAAACGTGTTTTTCAGCCCGAAATAAACGCGTTTTCTCAGCCCTTAGAATCGCAGTGTATCTGCCTGGCTCTGAAGAGCCCACTGTGTCAGCCCTTAACCCCAGTGTGCTGAAATTGTCAAAACGTGTTTTTCAGCAGAAATAAACACGTTTTGGCAACTTTGGTCACCACCATGTAACTTATAGGGCAAGAACAGCACAGTTTTCAAAACGTGTTTTTCAGCCCGAAATAAACGCGTTTTCTCAGCCCTTGGAATCGCAGTGTATCTGCCTGGCTCAGAAGAGCCCACTGAGTCAGCCCTTAACCCCAGTGTGCTGAAATTGTTAAAACGTGTTTTTCAGCAGAAATAAACACGTTTTGGCAACTTTGGTCACCACCATGTAACTTATAGGGCAAGAACAGCACTGTTTTCAAAACGTGTTTTTCAGCCCGAAATAAACGCGTTTTCTCAGCCCTTAGAATCGCAGTGTATCTGCCTGGCTCTGAAGAGCCCACTGTGTCAGCCCTTAACCCCAGTGTGCTGAAATTGTCAAAACGTGTTTTTCAGCAGAAATAAACACGTTTTGGCAACTTTGGTCACCACCATGTAACTTATAGGGCAAGAACAGCACAGTTTTCAAAACGTGTTTTTTAGCCCGAAATAAACGCGTTTTCTCAGCCCTTGGAATCGCAGTGTATCTGCCTGGCTCAGAAGAGCCCACTGAGTCAGCCCTTAACCCCAGTGTGCTGAAATTGTTAAAACGTGTTTTTCAGCAGAAATAAACACGTTTTGGCAACTTTGGTCACCACCATGTAACTTATAGGGCAAGAACAGCACTGTTTTCAAAACGTGTTTTTCAGCCCGAAATAAACGCGTTTTCTCAGCCTTTAGAATCGCAGTGTATCTGCCTGGCTCAGAAGAGCCCACTGAGTCAGCCCTTTACCCCAGTGTGCCGAAATTGTCAAAACGTGTTTTTCAGCAGAAATAAACACGTTTTGGCAACTTTGGTCACCAGTATGTAACTTATAGGGCAGGAACAGCACAGTTTTCAAAACGTGTTTTTCAGCCCGAAATAAACGCGTTTTCTCAGCCCTTAAAATCACAGTGTATCTGCCTGGCTCTGAAGAGCCCACTGAGTCAGCCCTTAACCCCAGTGTGCTGAAATTGTTAAAACGTGTTTTTCAGCAGAAATAAACACGTTTTGGCAACTTTGGTCACCACCATGTAACTTATAGGGCAAGAACAGCACTGTTTTCAAAACGTGTTTTTCAGCCCGAAATAAACGCGTTTTCTCAGCCTTTAGAATCGCAGTGTATCTGCCTGGCTCAGAAGAGCCCACTGAGTCAGCCCTTTACCCCAGTGTGCTGAAATTGTCAAAACGTGTTTTTCAGCAGAAATAAACACGTTTTGGCAACTTTGGTCACCAGTATGTAACTTATAGGGCAGGAACAGCACAGTTTTCAAAACGTGTTTTTCAGCCCGAAATAAACGCGTTTTCTCAGCCCTTAAAATCACAGTGTATCTGCCTGGCTCTGAAGAGCCCACTGAGTCAGCCCTTAACACCAGTGTGCTGAAATTGTCAAAACGTGTTTTTCAGCAGAAATAAACACGTTTTGGCAACTTTGGTCACCACCATGTAACTTATAGGGCAAGAACAGCACAGTTTTCAAAACGTGTTTTTCAGACCGAAATGAACGCGTTTTCTCAGCCCTTAAAATCACAGTGTATCTGCCTTGCTCAGAAGAGCCCACTGAGTCAGCCCTTAACCCCAGTGTGCTGAAATTGTTAAAACGTGTTTTTCAGCAGAAATAAACACGTTTTGGCAACTTTGGTCACCACCATGTAACTTATAGGGCAAGAACAGCACAGTTATCAAAACGTGTTTTTCAGCCCGAAATAAACGCGTTTTCTCAGCCCTTAGAATCGCAGTGTATCTGCCTGGCTCTGAAGAGCCCACTGAGTCAGCCCTTAACCCCAGTGTGCTGAAATTGTCAAAACGTGTTTTTCAGCAGAAATAAACACGTTTTGGCAACTTTGGTCACCAGCATGTAACTTATAGGGCAAGTACAGCACTGTTTTCAAAACGTGCTTTTCAGCCCGAAATAAACGCGTTTTCTCAGCCCTTAGATTCGCAGTGTATCTGCCTGGCTCAGAAGAGCCCACTGAGTCAGCCCTTAACCCTAGTGTGCTGAAGTTGTCAATACGTGTATTTCAGCAGAAATAAACACGTTTTGGCAACTTTGGTCACCACCATGTAACTTATAGGGCAGGAACAGCACAGTTTTCAAAACGTGTTTTTCAGCCCGAAATAAACGCGTTTTCTCAGCCCTTAGAATCGCAGTGTATCTGCCTGGCTCTGAAGAGCCCACTGTGTAGCCCTTAACCCCAGTCTGCTGAAATTGTCAAAACGTGTTTTTCAGCAGAAATAAACACGTTTTGGCAACTTTGGTCACCACCATGTAACTTATAGGGCAAGAACAGCACAGTTTTCAAAACGTGTTTTTCAGCCCGAAATAAACGCGTTTTCTCAGCCCTTGGAATCGCAGTGTATCTTCCTGGCTCAGAAGAGCCCACTGAGTCAGCCCTTAACCCCAGTGTGCTGAAATTGTTAAAACGTGTTTTTCAGCAGAAATAAACACGTTTTGGCAACTTTGGTCACCACCATGTAACTTATAGGGCAAGAACAGCACTGTTTTCAAAACGTGTTTTTCAGCCCGAAATAAACGCGTTTTCTCAGCCCTTAGAATCGCAGTGTATCTGCCTGGCTCTGAAGAGCCCACTGTGTCAGCCCTTAACCCCAGTGTGCTGAAATTGTCAAAACGTGTTTTTCAGCAGAAATAAACACGTTTTGGCAACTTTGGTCACCACCATGTAACTTATAGGGCAAGAACAGCACAGTTTTCAAAACGTGTTTTTCAGCCCGAAATAAACGCGTTTTCTCAGCCCTTGGAATCGCAGTGTATCTGCCTGGCTCAGAAGAGCCCACTGAGTCAGCCCTTAACCCCAGTGTGCTGAAATTGTTAAAACGTGTTTTTCAGCAGAAATAAACACGTTTTGGCAACTTTGGTCACCACCATGTAACTTATAGGGCAAGAACAGCACTGTTTTCAAAACGTGTTTTTCAGCCCGAAATAAACGCGTTTTCTCAGCCTTTAGAATCGCAGTGTATCTGCCTGGCTCAGAAGAGCCCACTGAGTCAGCCCTTTACCCCAGTGTGCTGAAATTGTCAAAACGTGTTTTTCAGCAGAAATAAACACGTTTTGGCAACTTTGGTCACCAGTATGTAACTTATAGGGCAGGAACAGCACAGTTTTCAAAACGTGTTTTTCAGCCCGAAATAAACGCGTTTTCTCAGCCCTTAAAATCACAGTGTATCTGCCTGGCTCAGAAGAGCCCACTGAGTCAGCCCTTTACCCCAGTGTGCTGAAATTGTCAAAACGTGTTTTTCAGCAGAAATAAACACGTTTTGGCAACTTTGGTCACCACCATGTAACTTATAGGGCAAGAACAGCAGAGTTTTCAAAACGTGTTTTTCAGCCCGAAATAAACGCGTTTTCTCAGCCCTTGGAATCGCAGTGTATCTGCCTGGCTCAGAAGAGCAACTGAGTCAGCCCTTAACCCCAGTGTGCTGAAATTGTCAAAACGTGTTTTTCAGCAGAAATGAACACGTTTTGGCAACTTTGGTCACCACCATGTAACTTATAGGGCAGGAACAGCACAGTTTTCAAAACGTGTTTTTCAGCCCTTAGATTCGCAGTGTATCTGCCTGGCTCAGAAGAGCCCACTGAGTCAGCCCTTAACCCCAGTGTGCTGAAATTGTCAAAACGTGTTTTTCAGCAGAAATAAACACGTTTTGGCAACTTTGGTCACCACCATGTAACTTATAGGGCAAGTACAGCACAGTTTTCAAAACGTGTTTTTCAGCCCGAAATAAACGCGTTTTCTCAGCCCTTGGAATCGCAGTGTATCTGCCTGGCTCAGAAGAGCCCACTGAGTCAGCCCTTTACCCCAGTGTGCTGAAATTGTCAAAACGTGTTTTTCAGCAGAAATAAACACGTTTTGGCAACTTTGGTCACCAGCATGTAACTTATAGGGCAAGTACAGCACAGTTTTCAAAACGTGTTTTTCAGCCCGAAATAAATGCGTTTTCTCAGCCCTTGGAATCGCAGTGTATCTGCCTGGCTCAGAAGAGCCCACTGAGTCAGCCCTTAACCCCAGTGTGCTGAAATTGTCAAAACGTGTTTTTCAGCAGAAATAAACACGTTTTGGCAACTTTGGTCTCCCCCATGTAAGTTATAGGGCAGGAACAGCACAGTTTTCAAAACGTGTTTTTCAGCCCGAAATAAACGCGTTTTCTCAGCCCTTAGATTCGCAGTGTATCTGCCTGGCTCAGAAGAGCCCACTGAGTCAGCCCTTAACCCCAGTGTGCTGAAGTTGTCAAAACGTGTATTTCAGCAGAAATAAACACGTTTTGGCAACTTTGGTCACCACCATGTAACTTATAGGGCAAGAACAGCACTGTTTTCAAAACGTGTTTTTCAGCCCGAAATAAACGCGTTTTCTCAGCCCTTAGAATCGCAGTGTATCTGCCTGGCTCAGAAGAGCCCACTGAGCCAGCCCTTAACCCCAGTGTGCTGAAATTGTCAAAACGTGTTTTTCAGCAGAAATAAACACGTTTTGGCAACTTTGGTCACCAGCATGTAACTTATAGGGCAGGAACAGCACATTTTTAAAAACGTATTTTTCAGCCCGAAATAAACGCGTTTTCTCAGCCCTTAAAATCACAGTGTATCTGCCTGGCTCTGAAGAGCCCACTGAGTCAGCCCTTAACACCAGTGTGCTGAAATTGTCAAAACGTGTTTTTCAGCAGAAATAAACACGTTTTGGCAACTTTGGTCACCACCATGTAACTTATAGGGCAAGAACAGCACAGTTTTCAAAACGTGTTTTTCAACCCGAAATAAACGCGTTTTCTCAGCCCTTAGAATCGCAGTGTATCTGCCTGGCTCAGAAGAGCCCACTGAGTCAGCCCTTAACCCCAGTGTGCTGAAGTTGTCAAAACGTGTATTTCAGCAGAAATAAACACGTTTTGGCAACTTTGGTCACCACCATGTAACTTATAGGGCAGGAACAGCACAGTTTTCAAAACGTGTTTTTCAGCCCGAAATAAACGCGTTTTCTCAGCCCTTAGAATCGCAGTGTATCTGCCTGGCTCTGAAGAGCCCACTGTGTCAGCCCTTAACCCCAGTCTGCTGAAATTGTCAAAACGTGTTTTTCAGCAGAAATAAACACGTTTTGGCAACTTTGGTCACCACCATGTAACTTATAGGGCAAGAACAGCACAGTTTTCAAAACGTGTTTTTCAGCCCGAAATAAACGCGTTTTCTCAGCCCTTGGAATCGCAGTGTATCTTCCTGGCTCAGAAGAGCCCACTGAGTCAGCCCTTAACCCCAGTGTGCTGAAATTGTTAAAACGTGTTTTTCAGCAGAAATAAACACGTTTTGGCAACTTCGGTCACCACCATGTAACTTATAGGGCAAGAACAGCACTGTTTTCAAAACGTGTTTTTCAGCCCGAAATAAACGCGTTTTCTCAGCCCTTAGAATCGCAGTGTATCTGCCTGGCTCTGAAGAGCCCACTGTGTCAGCCCTTAACCCCAGTGTGCTGAAATTGTCAAAACGTGTTTTTCAGCAGAAATAAACACGTTTTGGCAACTTTGGTCACCACCATGTAACTTATAGGGCAAGAACAGCACAGTTTTCAAAACGTGTTTTTCAGCCCGAAATAAACGCGTTTTCTCAGCCCTTGGAATCGCAGTGTATCTGCCTGGCTCAGAAGAGCCCACTGAGTCAGCCCTTAACCCCAGTGTGCTGAAATTGTTAAAACGTGTTTTTCAGCAGAAATAAACACGTTTTGGCAACTTTGGTCACCACCATGTAACTTATAGGGCAAGAACAGCACTGTTTTCAAAACGTGTTTTTCAGCCCGAAATAAACGCGTTTTCTCAGCCTTTAGAATCGCAGTGTATCTGCCTGGCTCAGAAGAGCCCACTGAGTCAGCCCTTTACCCCAGTGTGCTGAAATTGTCAAAACGTGTTTTTCAGCAGAAATAAACACGTTTTGGCAACTTTGGTCACCAGTATGTAACTTATAGGGCAGGAACAGCACAGTTTTCAAAACGTGTTTTTCAGCCCGAAATAAACGCGTTTTCTCAGCCCTTAAAATCACAGTGTATCTGCCTGGCTCAGAAGAGCCCACTGAGTCAGCCCTTTACCCCAGTGTGCTGAAATTGTCAAAACGTGTTTTTCAGCAGAAATAAACACGTTTTGGCAACTTTGGTCACCACCATGTAACTTATAGGGCAAGTACAGCACAGTTTTCAAAACGTGTTTTTCAGCAGAAATAAACACGTTTTGGCAACTTTGGTCACCACCATGTAACTTATAGGGCAGGAACAGCACAGTTTTCAAAACGTGTTTTTCAGCCCTTAGATTCGCAGTGTATCTGCCTGGCTCAGAAGAGCCCACTGAGTCAGCCCTTAACCCCAGTGTGCTGAAATTGTCAAAACGTGTTTTTCAGCAGAAATAAACACGTTTTGGCAACTTTGGTCACCACCATGTAACTTATAGGGCAAGTACAGCACAGTTTTCAAAACGTGTTTTTCAGCCCGAAATAAACGCGTTTTCTCAGCCCTTGGAATCGCAGTGTATCTGCCTGGCTCAGAAGAGCCCACTGAGTCAGCCCTTTACCCCAGTGTGCTGAAATTGTCAAAACGTGTTTTTCAGCAGAAATAAACACGTTTTGGCAACTTTGGTCACCAGCATGTAACTTATAGGGCAAGTACAGCACAGTTTTCAAAACGTGTTTTTCAGCCCGAAATAAATGCGTTTTCTCAGCCCTTGGAATCGCAGTGTATCTGCCTGGCTCAGAAGAGCCCACTGAGTCAGCCCTTAACCCCAGTGTGCTGAAATTGTCAAAACGTGTTTTTCAGCAGAAATAAACACGTTTTGGCAACTTTGGTCTCCCCCATGTAAGTTATAGGGCAGGAACAGCACAGTTTTCAAAACGTGTTTTTCAGCCCGAAATAAACGCGTTTTCTCAGCCCTTAGATTCGCAGTGTATCTGCCTGGCTCAGAAGAGCCCACTGAGTCAGCCCTTAACCCCAGTGTGCTGAAGTTGTCAAAACGTGTATTTCAGCAGAAATAAACACGTTTTGGCAACTTTGGTCACCACCATGTAACTTATAGGGCAGGAACAGCACAGTTTTCAAAACGTGTTTTTCAGCCCGAAATAAACGCGTTTTCTCAGCCCTTAGAATCGCAGTGTATCTGCCTGGCTCAGAAGAGCCCACTGAGTCAGCCCTTAACCCCAGTGTGCTGAAATTGTTAAAACGTGTTTTTCAGCAGAAATAAACACGTTTTGGCAACTTTGGTCACCACCATGTAACTTATAGGGCAAGAACAGCACTGTTTTCAAAACGTGTTTTTCAGCCCGAAATAAACGCGTTTTCTCAGCCCTTAGAATCGCAGTGTATCTGCCTGGCTCAGAAGAGCCCACTGAGCCAGCCCTTAACCCCAGTGTGCTGAAATTGTCAAAACGTGTTTTTCAGCAGAAATAAACACGTTTTGGCAACTTTGGTCACCAGCATGTAACTTATAGGGCAGGAACAGCACATTTTTAAAAACGTATTTTTCAGCCCGAAATAAACGCGTTTTCTCAGCCCTTAAAATCACTGTGTATCTGCCTGGCTCTGAAGAGCCCACTGAGTCAGCCCTTAACACCAGTGTGCTGAAATTGTCAAAACGTGTTTTTCAGCAGAAATAAACACGTTTTGGCAACTTTGGTCACCACCATGTAACTTATAGGGCAAGAACAGCACAGTTTTCAAAACGTGTTTTTCAGCCCGAAATAAACGCGTTTTCTCAGCCCTTAGAATCGCAGTGTATCTGCCTGGCTCAGAAGAGCCCACTGAGTCAGCCCTTAACCCCAGTGTGCTGAAGTTGTCAAAACGTGTATTTCAGCAGAAATAAACACGTTTTGGCAACTTTGGTCACCACCATGTAACTTATAGGGCAGGAACAGCACAGTTTTCAAAACGTGTTTTTCAGCCCGAAATAAACGCGTTTTCTCAGCCCTTAGAATCGCAGTGTATCTGCCTGGCTCTGAAGAGCCCACTGTGTCAGCCCTTAACCCCAGTGTGCTGAAATTGTCAAAACGTGTTTTTCAGCAGAAATAAACACGTTTTGGCAACTTTGGTCACCACCATGTAACTTATAGGGCAAGAACAGCACAGTTTTCAAAACGTGTTTTTCAGCCCGAAATAAACGCGTTTTCTCAGCCCTTGGAATCGCAGTGTATCTGCCTGGCTCAGAAGAGCCCACTGAGTCAGCCCTTTACCCCAGTGTGCTGAAATTGTCAAAACGTGTTTTTCAGCAGAAATAAACACGTTTTGGCAACTTTGGTCACCACCATGTAACTTATAGGGCAAGAACAGCACAGTTTTCAAAACGTGTTTTTCAGCCCGAAATAAACGCGTTTTCTCAGCCCTTGGAATCGCAGTGTATCTGCCTGGCTCAGAAGAGCCCACTGAGTCAGCCCTTTACCCCAGTGTGCTGAAATTGTTAAAACGTGTTTTTCAGCAGAAATCAACACGTTTTGGCAACTTTGGTCACCACCATGTAACTTATAGGGCAAGAACAGCACAGTTTTCATAACGTGTTTTTCAGCCCGAAATAAACGCGTTTTCTCAGCTCTTAAAATCACAGTGTATCTGCATGGCTCAGAAGAGCCCACTGAGTCAGCCCTTAACCCCAGTGTGCTGAAATTGTTAAAACGTGTTTTTCAG